>NC_052050.1:79684390-79996847 GCF_903992535.2 Arvicola amphibius | reverse complement strand
TATAAATAATAGTTACTCTGTAAAGAGAAAACTCCCATACTTATGAGTATGTTGAGATTATTTTTAATCCCTCGAAAATAGGAATGATAGTTTCTTTTCCTAACAATAACTGTAACTAAAGAATATTTGTATGATTTTTTGCCTTTTTGTTTCTAGGTCATGGAGACTGAACCTAGAATTTTCCACTTGCTAGGCAAGAAATTTACCACTCAACCATACCATCCACACCGCTTCTTAACCTTTTCTTTGGAATCAGGACATCACCAAGTTCCCTGAGCTAGTTTTGAACCCACAATGTTTCCTAGGCCAGCCTTAGACTTGCAGTCCCTCTACCTCACCCTTCTGAACATCTAGGATCACTAACCTCATCAGGATCTGAGTATAGAACCATTTAGAAGCAATTTTTGTTGGTTTTGGATGCAGGATTTGTAAGCTGGATTTATTATTAAGGGTTTATGTTCAATAGAATAAGTCAGTCTACAGAAAAACAAATATTAAATGTTTAATCTCATTGGTGGAAGTAAGGCAGAGTTGAGTTGTCTTTTTGAATATTTTGTTTATTATTTATTTTTAATTTTTTACACAATATATTTTGTTTACATTCTTTCCCTCTCCAACTTCTCTGAGCTTACACATACACACAAACACACACTTAAAAAACATGAATTTTGTATTGGCCATCACTGAGCATAGGGTCTGCCCTGGGGTGTGGTTGATTTAGCTACTGTAACTCCATAGAAGAAAACTGATTTCCCTTCTTGCAGCAGCTATTAATCGAAATAACTTCATTGTTAAGGTAGGACTTTGTGCCCACTTTGCCTTCTCTGTGCTGCGATGTGGTCTGGTTTGAACCTGTCCACATCTGGTGTATGTCATTGCAGATTCTGCAACTTCATATGTGCATCTCCCCTCTTGTCTGGAAGACACTGTTTACTTCACATATTCCACCACCGCTGGCCATTATAATCCTGCCTCATTATTGTATAGATCCATGAACCTTGAGGGGAGAGTTTTGACACAAACAATTCGTTTAGGAAGAGTAAACCAAAGTTTCTTATTCTCTTCATGTGATCCAGTTGTGGGTTTCTGTGTTGATTCCCATCTACTGCAAGCAACTTCTCTAAGAAGGGTTCAGTAACGCACTTAGAAGATTGTTTTGAGACTGTAGTAAACAAATATTCATGGAATTTTGACTTTGGTTATATGACATTAAACAACCTATTTATTCTTGTCCTGTTGTATAATTAGACAATGTGTCAGAGATAGAGTAAAATCATGCAAAATGAAATGACCACTTCACAGTAAGTTCTCATTCTTTAGTAGATGGCAGGAAGCCCTTCTAGTTCCATAAGTTAAATTATTTTTCTTTACCTTACCTAACACACACACATACACTCGGGTATGCACACAAATACTCACACTCACTCACTTGGTGTGCATATATAGATACAAACATTCATTCACTTTTGTATACACACACAGAAACATTCACTTGGGTACACATACACACAACTCATTCCCCTTGTGTATACACACACATCCTCACTCACTTGGTCATATATATAAGCCTATACATACCCAGTGAGGTACACTCAGTCAAAGTCAGTAATATTATTTATAGTCTTGATATTTATTTCTTTCAAAAATCTCAATAATTCATCTAAAAATCTAAATGTGTGTTTGAAAATGTGTTTGTAGACTAAAATTATAGATTGTGCTAGTTCAATTTGAAATTACAAGTGTTTGTTTAGATCTGTAAACTTGTAATTTTCATCATTACTTCTTCGTCTCTGTATAAGGAAGGGTGTGTGAGAAGATAACAGCTAGTCTATCTCTGGGAAGAACAGTTTGGAAAGGGTTCTTCCCTTACCGAAAAGTACCGTACTATTTTCTTTCAGATGTGTCATTTCATTGATTCATTGAAAATCTCATACATACCTTCAATGCATCTTAATTATAGCCACACCTGAAACCCCACTCCCATCTCCCCTCAGTCTCAGATCCATCATCTCAAGTCTCTTATTTATTTTTTACTAACCATAGAGTTAATCAACCTTGAGTCCGATTAGAAATGTCTAAATGTGCACATTTGGGTGGGTTAATCCATTAGAGCTAGGAGAAACTACCAGCAGCCACTTTACTTAAAGGAGCCCCCCTTCCTCCACCCCAGATTTCAGGACAGTGGCTATCAATATCCCCTAGCTCCTCAGCTAGAAACAGGCCTTAGGTGCCCCTCCATCCTCTGTTTTGGAATTTTTAAGTGACTTGATCTTGCATAGGCAATGACTGATGCTCTCAGACAATAGCAATGTCATGACCAAAGGACAACATTTCAGCAGAGTAGAGGTTTCAGTGTTGTTCATTCATATTCATTTGTGTATATAGATGTATGGAAAACTAAGTACATGTCAAATATAACAATATAATTTATGTGAAACTATATTTATAATATAATAAATGATGACTGTTTTATACACGTATGAGTATATTATTTAACTGCATGCTATCTATAGCTGCATATTTATAGAAACATACATTGTGCATACAAATTGGGCCAGTTAACACAAAATATATCAAATATCCTGACACAGTGTGTTGTACCAATTATTACATAATATCTAGTTCTAAATTTTATAAAATAAGCAGAATATCAGATTCAACAAAACCATCTCATAGTTGACAGTAAGTGAGTGGTTTCCCTAAGGGTTGCCTAGAGCTTCCAGCGTGGCTCATCCTATCCTATATCAAACAACAAAGTGCTACCATACACTTGAATTATCAGTTTGTCACCAATGTTTACAATCAAGGTTAATTTTAGAGTTATACTATTTCAAAGCAAAACAATCATACTTCTACCAATCTCATTTTATTACAATAAAATCTTTCCAGTTAGTTTTATTTTAATTATCATACAAGGGCAAAATCCCTGGTTGGGGAATGTGTCACATACACTATATATCACTATATATACACAATATAGATATGTACTACATGTTGATATATGTGTGTGTACATAGCACATACACACATATACACATACACACACACGAGAGAGAGAGAGAGAGAGAGAGAGAGAGAGAGAGAAACTCAGAAAGTAAAATAAAGTTCACTATTGTAGTTCCTCCCTTATTAAGACATTTGTGGTCCCTAGAAACAAGCGCATTTCCTAGGGGCTGCTTCCATGGAGATCTGCAAAGCATCTCCCTCAGATGCTATCGTAAAGTGTACTGGCAAATTTTAATTGAGTCTGTGGAGAATGTTTCCAAGGCAAAAATATTTAAATCGTTCTTAATGCCAGTGGGTATAAGCAGAAATGAATATTGTTATTGTTTTATTTCCAGCTATTCATTATCTCAGTTAACAACATATCATTCCGGGAATTTCTTTTAAGGTTTGACTTTCTAGGAGAGTTTTGTTAATTCTTGTCTTCTTAGCATAAGATGAAAGCAGTATCATACAGAGATCCACAGCAAAGCACTGGGCCTAGCTCTGGCGGCCAGTGAAAAAAGAGGAAGGAGAGATTACGTGAGCAAGGGCGGGTCAAGATCATGACAGGAAAACAAAGAGAGACAGCTGACCCTAGCACATGGGACTTCATGGACTCTGGACCAAAAGCTGGGGAGACTGCATGGGAAAAAACTAGGCCCTAGGCCCTCTGCATGTTGGTTATAGTTGTGTGGCTTGGCCCGCCTGTGGGGCCTCTAGCAGTTTGACCAGGATCTATCCTTGGTGCATGAGCTGGCTTTTTCAGGCCCATTCCCTATGGTGGGATGCCTTACTCAGCCTTGATGCAACAGGGAAGAACGTGATCCTGCCTCAACTTTATGTGCCAGGCTTTGTTGACTCCCCATAAGAGGTCTTTCCCTTTCTGGGGAGTGGATAGGGAGTTGGATGGGAGGAAGATGGGGGGAAGTTAGGGAGGCAGAGAAGGGGACAGAGGGGGAACTGTGTTTGATATGTAGAATGAATAAAAATATAAAATATAAAAAGAGAGAAAGCATCATCACTCTACAGATTACTTCTCTCATATTCCTGTGGTCAACCTCCAGTTTCTTTATATGACAATCTTAGAACGGTTTCCAGGCTTTCTTTTCCTTTTCTTTCAATCGGAAACACAGAAAAAGTAGCACTGAGGGGGTCATGTGTTTGTACTAAGGTCCACTCATTCAACTCCAGCTCTTTCCCTTTTCAGACTGATGAGTTAGAAAATCGCCCAACGTTTCTATTATTTTGCACAAAGTGTGTCCCCTCTGTCTTACAGAGACATTTCCCATCTGATTGTAATACACATTTAATTGCCCTTTCTGCTCCTCGGGTTCACATATGCCACGTTTTACTGTGTAGGAACATCTCTGTAGCAAACTGAGGGGATTTCTGCCTTCTGTCAGTTGCTGACACTTGTTCTGCGCATGCTTTTGTCCCTGCAAATTTCCTTAAGTGGGCCTTTCCCTTTGGTTGGTTCCCTGTAACCTGTGGGAACTCCAACCTGCCTGTGTCTCATGCACCTGGCTGATTTCACAGAGAGCTTGCTTGCGTTGTTTAATTTGTTACCACTGTCTGCAGCACTTTACAGTCACATGGTCCATCTATGTGTTGATTTTATTGGTTAATGAATTAAAAAAAAACTGGCTTGGCCTATAGAATGGGAGGAAGAAGGGCGGAGTCAGGGAGATGCCATGGAGCCGGCACCAGAGTCAGAGATGGTGAAACTTTAGCCAGTAAGCCACAGCCATGTGGCAATACACAGATTATTAGAAACAGGTTCAATTAAGATGTAAGAGTTAGGCAATAAGAAGCTAGAGCAAATGGCCCAAGCAGTAATTTAATTAATACAGTTTCTGTGTGTTTATTTTGGGTGTAAGCTAGCCAGGAGGCCTGGAACCAACAAGCAGCCTATTCCAACAGTCACAAATCCCGATACTTGGGTTTGCATAGTTTCAGTAAGCTTTTATAACTGCAGAAAATATAACCACATCTACTACAAAAAAGAAGAAGGAGAAGGAGGAGGAGAAGGAGGAGGAGGAGAAGGAGGAGGAGGAGGAGGAGGAGGAGGAGGAGGAGGAGGAGGAGGAGGAGGAGAAGAAGAAGAAGAAGAAGAAGAAGAAGAAGAAGAAGAAGAAGAAGAAGAAGAAGAAGAAGAAGAAGAAGAAGAAGAAGAGAAGAAGAAAGAAGAAGAAGAAGAAAGAAGAAGAAGAAGAAGGCTGAGCTCTGCAGGGTGCATTATTCATTTAGCATGACAGATATCACCACTTCCCCACTGTTCTCTAGCTCCTGTATCTTCCTGTTCATGAGGCAGGATTGTGCTATCACCCTCCTGACATTAATTGTGAGCAAAAGTTGAATGTGTGACTTTCAGATAAAATGTTAACTTCTGGTAGTTTACCTTTTCTAACCTCTCTTGAAACCCACGTCTTGGAAGCATGCCTTGAGACAGAGGCTCAGTGCTGTACATATACACAAATTAAAGGTGCTTGAATATTTGCCCGAACTAATTAATATGTGATATGAATAGCCTACAGAAATCAATCTATGGCTATTTAAGTCATGGGTATTATTTGTTATTGTAGCAATGCCTAAAATACCCTTACTGATACATGAATAGATTGGAAGAAACCAAAATGGCATCCAGTTCTACTTTATCACCTGTGTTTGGATGCCACTCTAGATAGCATACGGCCTAAATATTTTAAGTTCATATTTACTTGTTACTTGGTTGATATTTACTTACTACTTGGTTGAATAAAAGCAGATTTAGCGTTTACTACAGACATAAAACTGGGCAAGTTGAGGGTAAAAATTACAAATTGACTAGTAACGGTCTCTAATTTGGTAAAACTGAAAAACTTGTGTGAAAGACCCTCCAAATCACACATACAAATAGGAAGATCCATAAAATAACTAAAAGTTTAACACAAGTAAGATGTGCTCCGATGTTCTGCCCTGAGATGACTTTAACGTTTGGCTCTAAAGGATTTTAAAGACGAAGGATCCACAGATGGCTAGCTATATAATGTAACAGTTAGGAGCAGCAGCTGTTTCTCCAGAGAACCCATGTGGTGCTCAATTCCCAGCACCAACATGGTGGCTCACACCCATCTGTAACTCCAGCCCTAGGGCATCTGACAGCCCTTTCTGGCCTCAGAGTCTCTGTAGACTCATTGTGCTAAGAAATGCAAAATACCCTCACATATGATATAATAGTCAAAGGTCACAGGTTTTTATTTTTGTTTTGTTTTTCTTTTTTATTGATTTTTTTATTGAGCTCTACATTGTTTTTCAAAAAGAAAGACTAGCAATGAGAAACACGAGGGGCCTGGACATGACATCATAAGAGCAGAAAGCAGTGCATTGATGACCAGAGCAATGGAAGTATGGTTTCTAAAGCTTTGAAGTGTCATGCATGCTGCCAGGCAGCTGTGCTTTTAGTAAAGGTTGGAGTAGATACCTAGCTTTCTCAAGCCATTTCTGTACAGAAAGGACATTTGCTATAATCCACAGTGAAGTTTCTCTCAACTCAGCCATTTCCTGAGATTTCCTGGACTGGGACAGAAAATTCAAAAAACAAGTGAGGGACCTAAAGTACAAAGCCTGTTTATACATAAATTTATGAAAAGCATTAACCAGGAAGAATAGATGATATTTCTATAGGAAAAATAAGAGTTGGGTGGACCCCTTGACAGTCTCAGCAGACTTCAGATGGGATTTCCTTGCATGGCCGTGGAGAAACTCTAAAGTGTAATCTTAAATCACATCTGCCAAAAATGGAATATTATAATTTCAAACCAGACTATTTAAATTTTCTTTTAACATTTGTCTCAAGTGGTCTACTCCACTGATGCTATCTCTAGCCGATGAAAGGGGCAAGTTTAGCATTTCTGCAACACTACACTACACTGAATGTCATTAATTAGCCTTCCACAATGACCTTGGAGAACAAGGGAAAACAGTAGTCTAGCTTCCCCGGTGGTCACCCAGATGGCTTGTAAATTTTTATAGGTGCTTTGCTATTTTAGCGTTTGTTTCATTTTCTCAGCTTCTAGCATCAGGATTTGTCGCCAGGGATTTAGATAAACGGTGCTCTTGTTGATTTAGTTTATGAAGAGAGGAATCTTGGCAAAGAAGGTAAAAATATTATAATGCTTTCTTTCTTTTGTCTTTACAGTGTCCTTTGTCATAGTGAATCTGAGGGACATAGTCGTGTGTGTGTTGATGTGTCTGTGTGCCTATGCTTATGGTAGTGTTTATATGGATTCATGACTTATGAGACTTCCTTGGTTAGCCACTGATGTTACTAGAGTAGCCAAAATGGACTTGCATTGTTAACAATACTCTTATTAAACTCCAAATATTTGTTTTATATTAAAACCTCTAGAAATGTTTATTCATTTATTCATTTACTTAAAAATGTACCCCTTGTTTACATCTTTTAGGTTTTGGTGACTGATAGGCCCATGTTCATTTGCTATTGGAGAGTGTATCTCCCTTTTAAATTGCAAAGATAATATAAGACAACTCCCCAAGAAATTTGAGATGATTAGGTAAACAAAATTGCATAAGTCTTTGTATTTGTCTCTTATATCTGTATAATAAGTATGTGTGCTTTCTCAAGCATTCATTGATGGACAAAAGAAGGAAAAGAGAACATTTTGCTTTCGCTTGTTATTGTGTCTAAAATTTTTAATTTCAATTCATTCGCAATTACTTTTATGCTTTTCTGAATGCTTCAACTTTTTTTCATTTTTTATTTAATATGGTTTATTTTTTTATATTTAAAAGTTTCCATCTCCTCCTCCCCCTTCCCTCCCCTCCCCTCCACCCATAACCCTCCTCCCTCCCTCTCGGACTCTCTGAATGTGGCCAACGGTGGAGGTTGACTGAGAAGCCAAGGACAAAGGTGCTGGGCTTTGATTCTTCTGCTTCAACTTTTTTTAATTCTTTGCCAACTTCATACACATACATAATGCATTATGATTATTCTCCTCCCCTTTTATCTCCAACAACTTTATATCTAGGTATATAAATTCATGTAAAATGGAAAGATGTTATAATTGCATTACTAATTTCCATTATCCTTTGTATATACTCATCTTTCTTTTAACTCATTAAGTGATTTAAAAGAGAAAAGTGGACAAAACTAAAATTTGGAGTTTCCCCCACTTATGTACTATTTCTAACTCATGCAGAATTCAAGCTTCCATCTCAAGTCATTTCTTTTCACAGCATTACGTGGTCCATGAGATCCGAGCACCACTCTCTCACACTGTATAGACTTGCAGTGTATGAGCTTCTGCTGGAGGGTGTCAGAGCCATGAATACATGGCCATTGGTATACAATCTGTGGGAGTGGTTCCCTACTTCTACCATGTGGGACTCAGCTACTGAACCTAGTCACTTAGCAGCAAGCACCTTTACCTACTCAGCCATCTCAGCAGCCCCCACAGCCTTCTTCATTTCTCAGAATTATCTTGCATATGATTTATATATAATTTACACGGATTTTAGCTATATTTTGTTCTTTCACATAAAATTTACCACAAGTTTATTTCTCATGAAAAAGAAACAATCTATAATTTTAACTGAGATCACATTGAGTTTAATTGAAGAATTTTACTTTCCTATCCCTAAAATGGGGTATAATTTGCTTGATAAGGTCTTTCAATGTAGTTTGTTAAATATGTATTCATTTTTTAAAATTTCTTATCAATGCAATTATTTTCTCCTTTTTAAAAAAAACTGGTTATAGCTAGCCTGTGGAAATGCATATCTTTTTGTGTATCTATGATAAAACTTTATTCAATCCTTTTATCAAAGCTGACAGGTATCAGTGAACTCCCTTAGACTTGTCTTGTGAATTATCATGTGATATGCAAATATAAACTCTTGTGCCTTCCATTTCTATTTCTTGTATCTTTCCGAAAATTTTTTTGCAAGACTATGGTAATGTAACAATGCCTTTGCCTTATCAGTAATATTAAATAAAATTTGTTTCCAATACTTTGTAATTAAAAGATTTATTGCTTTGCAATTAAACTCTTTTATGAATAACAACATCTCATCATTTTTCCTTTTAGTACTAATCCAAGAACAAAGAGTATCGGGAACCAGCCTCAACATAAATACCACTTGCCAAAGAAGGGGCATGGGGATTAAAAATATAAGTAAAGAATATGAAGATGAGAAAATAATAAAACAGGAAACATAGGGAGTTCCAGTGAATATTGAAATTGGCGACATTAATTTCCAATTGCTTAATAAACCCTAACCCCAAGAAATAGGAGTAAGATTTTAAAAAACTGCATTAACATGATATAAGGAAAAGAACAGACCAGTTGAAAGTTGCAGGCTACATCCGTAGTCAAACATTCTGTTGCTAGAACAAAACAAATAATACTAGACTAGCTGTAGACCAAAACATTCTGTAGGCAAAACACTCTCTGGGTGGAATCCAGTGTTATCTCCTTAAGGAAACTGGAACTTTAATTGGATCCTTGGACTTTTGTTTGAGGTAGAAACTTACCTACTTTTCTATTCCTGAAATACAAGGTCTGGCTATTAGCCACACCTGCTGACAACAGCCTTGAGAGAGGAGAACTCTGATCTAAATCTAGGTGCGGCCTTTGTTTGAGGTAGCAACACAATACCCATAACATTGACAGAAAAGAGGTAAGTTCCAACTTTCTGACTTTAGTCAAGGTTGTAAAAGGCTCACATTTTTGGGTTTTCATAAAAGAGAAAAAATAAAATTGGTTTAAGAGCATGTTCCAAAGCCGGGCGGTGGTGGCGCAGGTCTTTAATCCCAGCACTCGGGAGGCAGAGGCAGGCGGATCTCTGAGTTCGAGGCCAGCCTGGTCTACAAGAGCTAGTTCCAGGACAGGCTCTAGAAACTACAGGGAAATCATGTCTTGAAAAACCAAAAAAAAAAAAAAAAAAAGAGCATGTTCTATACAACATCAATAAAATAATCTTACCTTCATGATGTTGAAAATTAGTTCAGGAGCTGTAGAGATGTCTCAGTGATTAAGAGCACCTGTTATTCTTACAAAGGATTTAGATTTGGTCCCCAGTAAATTCATGCTAGTTCACAATCACTTGCAGCCAGAGTTCAAAGATATCTGATGTCATCTTCTGCACTTATCAGTCATGTACATGGTGCATATGAATACAGTCAGGTACTCCTGCATGTACATTGAAAATCATTTTAAAAGCTATGGAATAATTTGTAGAGCTGTAAAACAAACAAACAAACAAACCTGATTTTAACTGAGAAGAGCAGATTTAATAACAGTGACATTTAGTGACCAGAGTTTTTCTTCAATCCCACAGTTCTCACTGAATGAAAGGTTGTTAGTCCCGTGTTAATGTCCCTGAACTCTGTGTATGAACTGTATGTAGTTATTATTATATCAATTTGTACTGCTTAAATAGTCAACGTTTGATTTCATATTTGCAAAAAATTTACTGTTTGTATTAGTAAGATAAGATATAAACACACTTCAATGCCACTCAAGTCTCATATCAGCTGGAGCCTTCATGACCTTAAAATCCTTGCAGAAATTATTCAAACGCACAAATTTAATGCCTAAGAACTTTGCAAGAATTCTGCTAATTTCTGGTGCTGAAGCATATTTTAATTCCTTCATCTGCACTGAATGTCGTAGTCTGCAACCATGTCACAATTAGTACAAATCTTAGACTTTAGGTCTCATCAGACAAGAGAATTCCCCGCACCAGTAATTTTCCAAGTTGGCTTGCTGGGTTCAGGTCACATCAAGTTTCACACTGAACTCCGCTAACGAACAGAGGAATCTGCTATTGTCCAATCATATTTCCTTCTATCCTGCCGTATTTCATCTGCAAGTCTCTTCTTTGTCTCTACACTTGAAGTGATATGTAAGAATAGCAGAATTATTCTTATTCTCTCTCATCACTTTCAGAAAAACAATGTACAGCCCTTTTTGAACTAACAAAGAATATTTGTGCATGTTTTATATTTTCATTTTCCACCATTTCTCTCCAGCTGATTTGGGTTGGTGATAGTTTCATTATTCCACCTTTGAAAGCTGTTTGGTAGCATTGGAATTAAAACTTCTTAACTCTCATGGAACTTCATCATGTCTAGAAGAAAGCTAGTCATTAAAAATAATACTGTAAATCATATTTTCAGAGCATTAACCTAGAGAAGAACATGGCAGAAAATCAATACTGCATGCAGCTTGATGCCTTTTCATGTATCGATTTACATGTCATTTGTCTGCAATTATTGTTTAAATACAATTCACTCTGCTAATAGGATACAATTATCACTATTGCGTGCACAGTTTGGACTTCCACATAAATGGTTTATAGCACAGCTCAATCTTATTGGTACTTTCACTTGTAATAGTGAAGAGTTTTTCAACACAAATGGAGCCCAGCGTCTACTTGAATACTGCAGGAATCAGTATTCAATTATGCAGTTTTCCAAAGATTCTCCCATTAACAGATGACTGGGCAAGACTTTCCTGTGACAAGCGAGAGGACATGTGGATGACCTGATGATGGGATCATGGTGACAAAGGCACTAAGAGTGAATTTCTGTACTGAAAAAGCGACAGCTCACTATTTTACTGTCTTAACAGAAACAAAGTAGTCTCACAGCAAACTAATGATTCTTTACCCTGTAATGCGGTCCCTAAATGACCCTGTGGACTGGACAGGGCTGTCCTCATTGGCTTCTTTCACTACCTTCAAACTGGAAGCAGTAATCAGATGCAATTATTAGAAGCCCTGACTTCATCATTTCTACCCAAGGGTGAAATGGCCTAGAGTCAGTGCTTCCAATTATGTTAGGTGGCCCAGAAAGAGACAAGCTGATTTATAGATAGCTGTGCCTCGTTCTGTCCCAAAGGCTTCTGAGGAGACTCCTGGAAGAGAGGCTGAGTCTCCCTACTGAAAGCCTCTCAGCACTGCCACAAGCCGCACAATTAAATAAAAGGCTGCATCTCAGAGACTCCGCTCCTCTTTTCCATTTACAGTCCATTCTTAAATCACTCTGACATTAATATGAACATCCCATAGGCACATTTACATGCCCTCGTTAAAAGATAAAAATTAGAAATGAAGGAACAGAGTAATCACTGGGCTCCCTCCCAAGAACTACCCATGGAAATAACAAGCTCGGTGCCGACTTTCAACCGTTCAATCTGAAAAACTCAAAATGCAAGTTCCTTTTAGGAAATCTATATCAAAAGCGTGTTCAGTCACATACAACATCTCCCATGCTGCTATGATCAATTGAAATCATTCTTTCTATTTGGGGCTTTTCAAATAGCTTGCTAGGAAATTCTTCTCTTTGACAATCTTGTGAGGAAGTCAATACAGAAAAGACTAAAGTGGAACAAACCAGTCTCTCTGCTTATTCCTGGAGAGAAAGTTGAATCATGCATGTTCCCAGCCCCATGCCAACTCCCTCCACCTACACATGCATACCTGCACACATGCCACATGAACACTGATTTTTAAACAACCTTTTGTCATTTTGGGCACAGTAGAATATAAAGCCCACACCCAAAAGGGTCATCACTTTTATTTTTCAAGAATATTTTTCATTCCCATAGAAAATATAAAAGTAGAAAGTGAAATTCTTCTTTCAATACGGTGTGGTAAAATCCCAATCTTTTTAGAAACCAACTAAATAATGCTGCAATTTTGAGAGAGAGAGGCGGTAGGGAGAGAAAGAGAAAGTGTCTGACTCAATGTTTGCGTGTTTTCAAAAGATAAACTCTAGATTTCTGATTTTTAAATAAAGTAAAAAGCTGCATGAGAGTCAATCATCTTCAGAGAAAGTTTCAATGGCAAGTAAAGAGAGTTAGATAATTTATAGAGAACAACACAGAATTTATAAAGCCTGACTTGTGCAGAAAGAATACAACAAATGCCTAGCATTCCGCTGCAGAGATGTCGTTTATTTTCCTAAGCTAGAATTTTATAACCCTGCCCAAACCCTTCTCCCACACAGGTCCTATTGTCTTTCTGTCCCTGCTTTAAATGTTTGTTTGGTAAGGGTATCAGTATACCACAGTGAGGAATACCAAAAAGAGATGCTGGACATTTGACTAGCTTAATGTAGTGAGGTTATGCCCTAAGCCTTCTTTACCATCCTGTCAGGCCAGGACACATCACATTTCTTGAAAGTTATGCTTGTATAATTGACCAATTCAAGGGCAGATCCTTAGAAAATAAGGAAGCAATTATAAATCTGAAAACATGTAAAGAAAGTACTATTCAAAAAGCACTATCCAATTTTGATAACTAATTCTTGCTTTGTGTACATGTACATTTTAAAAATTCAGAAAGTACAAATATAATTAACAAATATTAACAGTAAAAGTTCATTGAGTTAAAAAAAAACTATCTTATGGGAGGATATAGCAGTCATGATAGGTTTGAAATTCAGCTTTAGCTAATGCTAAGTCATGCCTGTGTGAAAAATACCCCCAGGACTGAGGGGGCATTTTTATGAACATGAAGTACTTTGAGAACTATTTAGGGCAATGTGTTTATTAAAGTGCCCATCAGTCTAAAGGAATAATAGACATTTGTAAAGGCTGCATGGAAAAGGTGAATCTAAGCTAGGTAGTCTACATGAGAATATCAGTGAAGCCAGGAAAGGAGGGGGAACAATCCTACAGGAAGTAACTAATATTTCTTAAGCAGGGATTTACTACTAATATTTCTTAAGCAGGGATTTACTATCACAGATAGTAACAGATGAGGTATACTTTGGAAGAGAGTAGGAAGGATTGTAGGAGCCAGAGTGGTAAATGACACCACAAGAAAATAGCCTGCAGAATCAACTAAGCAGGGTTTATAGGGGCTTACAGAAACTGAAGTGACAATTATTCAGCCTGCACGGGTCTGCCCTAGGTACTCCACAAATGTGTTATGATTGGTGTACTTGTGGTACTCCTAACAGTGGAAATAGTGTGTGTGTGTCTCTGACTCTTTTGCCTGTTCTTGGGACCCTTTTCCTTTTACCAGGTTGCCTCATCCAGCTGTTTGTGCCTAGTCTTATTGTAACTTGCTCCTTTTTAAAAAAGTAGAGGAAGAGTTTAGATGGGAGGGAAGGGAGGTGGCAGGGAGGTGAGGACAGGGAGGAATGGAGGGAGGGGAAACTATAGTCAGGATGTAATGTGGGATAGAAGAATAAATTATAAAGAAAAGTCTTAAAAAAGAGAGATGAGGTTGACTTCAGTTTATGAGAAGAGATTAAATAAAGACGAGATATCTGAGAAGCGAACTCTCAGATTTCTGCTTCTGTTAATTTGCTGCCTCCTGCCACGCCTCTTCACCATAGTGAACTCTCATCCCTCTGGGGTCATAAGCCAGAGTAAAGGAAGACTTTTACTTTATAAGTTGCTTTTGTTCATTGTGTTTTATGGCAGAGAAGTAAGATCATGTATCGTTACAATCATAAAAGCATATGAAAGAAGACTTCCTCTGATGATGCGAAATGGAACAAAACCAGGTCCTAACCGGATGGAAATGGGGAGGCCAGTGGAAAAGACAGCGGGTTTCAGAATCTGATGCATGGTTCTCTAAACCTGTTTGACTGTAGTAAAAAGAATAGTTTTAGTAAAGATGGTGGTGGGAACATCACTTAGCAATTTACAAAAGGAATTGAAATATAAGGCAAGATTGACTGGATCTAGGAAGCAGAAATAATAGGCTTTGTAATTATGTCAAGGTGATATTTAAGTATAAAGAATTGAGTGATGTGAACAGTAATTCTACTTATGAGGCCAAAATTGTAAAAGATATAGGCTCAGTTTTGGGATGGTTGGAGGTATTTTTATGGTATTCAAGAGAATAAGACTAACGCTTGAAGATATTGATCTAATATTAAGAGATGAGCTCTGGCCTGGGCATCAAGACTTGAAATTAGTGAAAGCCATGGAACCAACAATTAACAATTCACTGGAAGGGGGATAAATGTGACTACTCCTAAAAAGGGAAACCAAGAGGGCATGCAGGAGCTGGAAGATCACTTCAGCCTCCAACGGGAACAGAGACCAGAGGAAGCTGCCACTAGTTGAGCCTCCTGCAAGCATTATAAAGGCCAAACTACAGGAGATTGAGGGGGTACTTAGAAAAGCAGAACCTGTGTGAATGGATTAATGAGTCCCAAAGATTAAAGTTGATGCTCCATCTAAGTTTCTGTAGATCAGAAGAAAAGAGCCTCCAAACTAAAAACAACAGTGTTGTGTTAAGGAAATTAAACTATTTCCTTACAGCATCACAGTAAGGCAACATCCCCCCACACACACCACACCTTGCTTTGCATGCATTCATTTATAAGATTGTGGTAACAGAAGATGTGAATAGTTCCCTTCAAATATCTTCTAGGTACATTTACATACATGTTCAACAAATGTAAAAATGCAATGCTACTTTTTTGAAATAGCAGTCGTCAGAGTCTAAGAGGACGGGTGTCTGGAAGAATGTCTCAGTGGTCCCTGATGGGTAGAGAGGAGGTGGATTCAAGGTGAATGATTCTTGTCTGGCCAAAGCATTTGCTCTATTCTGAGTCTGAAATGCAGAGCTGGGGGGAGGGGGGCGGGTCAGGAGAGAGGAGGTTGCATTTTTGTGTCTGGCAGTTTCATTGTGTTGTCAATTATTGTAGTGCAGTGTTCTAATAGAAGTTTCATCATGCATTCAAATTGGAGAGAGGAATCATTTCGCCGCCACAACAAATTGAGCTCAGCGGGCTTCATTTCACGAACTTCTGCGGTGTCAAGTGGTCAGTGCTTCAGTTTTAATTTCTAGATATATGAGATGCAAATTGCATGATCTTTTCTCCTTTGATAGTCAAAGCAAATGGGTGCAATTACATTTGAACATAGCCTTAGTGGGGAGGTAAATAACATTATCAACTTAGGATGCGGTAGGATGCATCACAAAGGAAAGATTAATTGTCTTGTAAAGGTATTGTAGTATTTTAATTGTTTGCCTCATTCAAGCTCGTCTAATTACAAAAGTAAATACCAGCCAGGGCAGGTTTTGCTCTTTCACAATGGAAACCCACTAAACATTTGCATGAATTATACCTTTACAAATATTTAAATATGAGAAGGCCAACAGCTAGTTCATACCTGTTTTTTTCTCTGAAATTATATTTTTCCAGACATCAAATGCATTTCCTTTTATGAAAAGTGAAAAACAATCTATTAAATCATACAAATATTTCAACATTCTGCTGCTACCAGCATGCCTTCCAATGGACATCCCTGTAGCCTGCTATTGTTTAATGGTTCCCAAAACTTCTAAGGCTTTTCTTTATCAAAAGTATTTCTGGTATCCTTGCAGCCCAGTGATTTATTTTAAAACCCAGTGGAGATTACTTACAATTCCCTGGTTTTCTCCCTCCAAGCAGCAGCTGTCATTTCTTGTACAGAACATTTCCCATTCCATCTTCCTGATTAGTGATCTGTCTCTGGATAAATTTAGTGCTACTAAACAACCAGAATCAGGCCCTGCCTCCCAGAATGCTATCCTACCTGCAAAATTAAAAAAAAAAAAGAAAAGAGTCAGATGCTCTCACGGCCTGATATCAAACCAAGAGCTACATGCTAGATGAGTACACAAAACAGTGCTTTCTTGGGGACTGGGAAAACGGCTCAACAGTAAAGTGTTTAAGAAAGAAGCCCCAAGACCTGAGCCTTCATCCAGAGCACCCACAGAAATCATAACGCAGAAGCACACCTCCTTTCATCAGTACCAGGTGAATGTAAAGACGGATGAACCTGGAGGCTTTTTTGTGCAGCTAGTCTAGTTCAAAAACTCTGCGCTGGTTGACAGACACTGTCCCAAATGAAAATAAAATATAGAAGAATAGAAGAGTACTGATGTCTATACCTGTATGTCTATACAAATACATGTGCACACATGTATGTACGAGAGAGTGAGAGAGAGAGAGAGAGAGAGAGAGAGAGAGAGAGAGAGAGGGAGGGAGAGGGAGAGAGGGAGAGAGAGAGAGAGAGAGAGAGAGAGAGAGAGAGAGAGAGGGGGAGAGAGGGAGAGAGAGGGAGAGAGGGAGGGAGAGAGAGAGAGGGAGGGAGAGAGAGGAAACATGGAAAGCTTCCTACTATGTTTCTTTTTCGTGTTGTTGTTGTTCAAAGACATGGCACATACTGAATAGAGGAAATTATTACTTCCCTTGTATGCACTTCTTCTACACTGGTTTCTGGCTCCTATTTGAAACTATATTACCTACATTCTGAAAAACAGGGACTTTGGGGCAATGTGGGTCCGTACTTGAGTCAGATGGTTAAATTAAATCTGAAGTTTTGGGTAGGTTGGGTTGCCTCTCTGAACTGCTTATCATAAGATAGAAACCTTATCAACTTCCTAGGAAAATACAACATACTAAAAGAAGCCACGTCTGGCATGTTCTTAGATCAGTGTGAGGCACAAAAGAGTCTGATAGTCATTGGCTCTATTAGATGATATTACTATAATCCAAAAACAATCTGTTGAAATAGTTTGAAAGCTACTTCTGAGTCCAGATCCAAAGTGAAAAATTCTGGTCAGTTAAAATGGTCGTGTGAAGCAGCCCACAGCCTGAAGGCTTCTCTGATTCCTAATTCTGATGTGAACCTCTCTCATTTCAACATCTTTGAAGTGGGTTATTTTCAGAGGCCTGATGGGCTGTAATATACTGTTTCCTTAGCTGGTTTACCAAGTCACTGATCTATAGCCTTCCACTTAGAGACGTTCTGCTTTTGACAGGAAGGCTTAAGGGAGACAATGATCCTAACCGCCAGGAGGATGTTATGCGAGGGCACAGCGGAAGAGTGCGGTGTGCCTCTGTGCACAGACAGAGAGCAGATCTGGAGTGTGTGAAACTGCATTTATCCAACCAGTTAATGGACCCTTGGGCTTGAGCACAATGTGCTGTGGAAGAGAGGCAGAATTCATTCATCTCAAGTGAGAGCTGTGGAAACAATTTTTTCAGTCTCATTAACATTAGCATGACACCTTTCCCAGGGAAGGTGGTGTGTGGGACCACAGCTGACATGTAAGACTTTATGACCTAAGACTTGTCTTCAGACACTTGCCTGAAATTGACATATAAATCTGTAGACCATATTTGTCCCACTGGAGGCAAGAATTTCTTCCCTGAATCTCTTCCTTCAATCACTTATTTTCTCTAATGCCAACATTTCTGTCTAATCAAAGCCACTCAGTATCACATCCAAGACTTCTTCCTTGTTCGTCCTCATATATGTTATTTTTAATGATAATTTGAGAGGCTGAGAGATGCTTTAGTTCATAAGGTACTCTCAAAAATAAGAGCCTGAGTTAAATGTGCCACAATTCATATTTTTTAAAAGCCTAATATGGTGGAATGTGTGTGTATTCCAAGCTCTGTGAGGATGGAGGCAGAAAGATCCCTGAGCCATGCCCAGTAGCTACTCCAGGCAAATCAGAGAGCTCCAAGCTCAGCTAGAGTTTCTGTCTCAAAAACCTAAAGGGGAAAGAGATTCAAGAAAATACCTGGTATCAACCTCTGACCTATACACACAACTACAGACACATACATGATGTGGGTTTGCCCTCTGTATGCCATGAATATGTTTTATTACCTTCGGTTAGTAAAGAACATACTTCAGCCTATGACAGAGCAGAATAAAACCAGGCTGGAAGAATAGAGAGAGAGGGTAGGCAGCGTCAAGGGGATGCTATGTAGCTGGGGAAGGAGACAGATGCAACTGGAGCCTTTCTAGTAAGTCACAGCCTTGTGGTGATACACAGATTAGTAGAAATGGGTTAGCTCAAGATATAAGAGCTACCTAGAAATTTGCTTGAGTCATTAGTCAAACATTGTTGTAATTGATACAGTTTCTGTGTGATTATTTGAGTCAGGGTACCCAGGAAACAAAAGAGCAGTCTCTGTTTACACATACATACACACACACACACACACACACACACACACACACACACACACACACACACAAAGATAGAGAGACAGAGACAGAGAAAATTTATAATTTGATTCCTTTAGAAAATAGGTATTGTTCTTTTGAGATCTTTGTTGTTAATGTCCCTGTTTTGCCCAGATTTACTTAAATTTTGATGCTATCAATAAAATCATTTTAACCCTGAGCAAATCATATAACTTTTTAAAGTACCTATTTATCTATTAACAAAATGGGAAGGACAGTGACATACTCTGTAGAAATGATAGGGTACTAGACCATATTGTCTATGTGAAGCCCCTAGTCTTCACTGCTTAGCCACTGAGACTATGCCTAGGACCAGTCCTCAGATGTCTTCAATATCAAATATGCTTGAAACAGCGTGTTAATACAAACAGACAATAACATTAAACTTTCCCCTATCTTTAGCTTCTTTTTCTAAGTTCTTCTCCTGAGCCCTAATCATGGATCAGATTATGTGAGGTAAGTTAGAAAGCTCATCACATGATTGGAAGATGTAGACTAGCCTCAAAAAGAGTGGTGGGATAAATTGAAATAGACCAGTACCGGGGACAATCTTTTAGTCTCAAGTTAATACAGTTATAAGCAAACCATATGCTCTGTATATGTTCTGTTACTTAAACACTCCAATTCTTCTCCACAACTTTCCAAATAATAGTAAAACAGATGTGGGTGCCACAGCTCATGGGATAAATCATCTAGCTGTGTTTTCGTCATTAGGGTGCTATCATATGGTGGATCCTATTTTCAGGCCCATCAAGAATGGAATATGCTTACCCTAGGTATGGAATCAGTGCCTAAATCTTAATCAGATTCCTATTGTGTTCTTGACTACCCATTTTCTCACAGTTGAAAGAATGCAAATTTTCCCAAAATACAAGGTCTCATCATATTTGGCATTTTCTCTCTTGAGGACTAGGAGGCAGGAACATCTGCAGACTCTATCAGGGAATGTTTATGCCATGCTTCTCTGTCAAGACTCATTCTTCTCATCAATACTTCCCACTCAGCATTTACCATAGTGCTTGATACCCCATATGCCTATAAGAAAACATTGTAATTATCTTATTATCCTTTCCCAGACACTACACCAGATCATCCAACTACAGAAGAAATTCTGAGAATTTAGCTTCTTTCTAAAAACACATTTTTGTTCATGTTTTCATCAACAGTGACTTTTTCTTGAGAACCTTTTTCGTTTTGAGTATCCTGCTGGGACAATGAGAAGCCCTGCTGGTACAATGAGAAGCAAATCCCAATTCCTGACTAATGGTGTTGGCTGACATTTTTCAATAAAATGAGTATCCGTGAAAGCCTACAGGAAGGTAAAAACTCATTTGCAAAAACAAGGAAACCATGTTTAATACAAACTCTCAAACTACTAGTAGGACTATGAGAGGCACATTCCAAAACAGCTAGCAATATTTCTTTCCAATCCTCATCGTTTATTTCCAAACAGAAATAGATGTGGCAGGAACTGAATATTCATGTATAATATTGCCAATTGCTTATATATAAAATGTTTTCAAAGATTCACAAAGGGGCATTTCCCAATCTAAATTGATGGGATTTCATCTAGAAAAATAAGTCCAACTCATTTTATGAATCTGAAATCTCTTACACAGGGAGCAGTATATCTTTTTCCTTATTCCTTCAATCCCATTGTCTTACACAATGCCTGACACAAAATCCAGAGGCAATAAATATTTAATGAAAGAATAAATTCATTTTGCTACCAACTTGCCACCTGGGAAAAAACAAGTGGGTAGCAACGAGGTTTAAAAGCAGCAGAAAATTGATTTGCCAGATTTTTTAAAAGGCTATTCTGAACACAGTGGAAAAAATATAAGGTTAAATGTAACAAGAGAATAAATCCATCCCATTTTTTTCTATAAATCCTTATTTCTTGCTTGTTTCCACTGATAATAATTATTTCCAAGTTAGAGATATTCATTAACGAAGAGAAAAAGTATGCAGGTTATTCTTCCTTCATTCTTTAAGTTAATGAAATCTCATTCACCATCATCCACTAACCCTTCATTCAGATGTCGCTTTCTTGATTGCTTTTGTTATGTACCATTGAGTCATAGAGATTTCACGGCTGACTCATGCAGTGACAAGGTGATAAATCATATCCACCAAATAATGTCAGAGAAATTATAGATGATGGAAGGCAGTTCAGATGACTGCCTGTGGGGAAACCAGGTATTTATTTCCACTTTGTACCACTTCATACCAACTTTGTACCAACCATGCTTGACAATGAGATCCGTCAGAAAGGTAAGAAGTTAGTGTTAGCTCATTGCTCTTCAGCCACACGAGGAGGACTTATTGTAAGTCGACAGCATAGATTTCTTGATGTTCTAGGTTCTTCAAAAACTTGAGAGATTTATAATCAAAATAAAAGCAAGATGGATGCAAAACATTGTTGGCATTTTCAGAGATGCTTCATGTTTTCCTTAGATAAATGTAGGGGAAAGAAAGGGAATAAAGTAAAAGCAACAGGTTTCCAATGAAACCAAATATCAGACACAAATACAAAAAGCACCTTTATATGAGGAACAAAGACTTTTTAAACCTTGTTTAAAAGGTGTTTGGTGCATTCCTTTATGTTGTGGGACAATGGTCTTGTACCCTGTAAAGATTTATCAGTTGTATTGCTTTAATAAAATGCTGATTGGTCAGTAGCCAGGCATGAAGTATAGGTGGGATGATGAGAGGAGGAGAACTCTGGGAAGAGGAAAGACTCAGTCTGGAGTCATCACCCAGATGCAGAGGATGTGAGATAAGAATGCCACACTAATAAAGATACCAATCCACATGGCCAACACAGACAACAATTATCGACTAATATAAGATGTAAGAATTAGTTAATAAGAAAGATTGAGCTACCAGTCCAACCAGTTTATAATTAATGTAGACTTCTGTGTGTTTCTTTGGGATTGAATAGCTGTGGAACTGGGTGGGACATTCTTTCAAGACCTGTAAACTCAGCACTTGAAAGTGCAAAGCAAGAATATCATGACTTTGAGGTTTGAATTATGTAGGGAGATACCATATTTAAAAATCATCATTATTTTTAGGTGTATTTCATAAACATTTGCTGCATATATTTCATATAGTGCATATTTCATTGCTTAGCCTATGATGATTAAGACCTCCTCAGGTAGGAAGTTTAAAATTATGTGAATAGAAATCATAAAATCACTATTTAAAACAAATGATGTCTTCTTACATGCAAAATCTGTCATAACTATATGAAATTTAAAAAGTTAATAAATCATTTAATAAAAATATGGCAAATATATTGAAACACAGAATATCAAGAAACAAGGCCATTTCAAAGAGCACATAGAAGTATATCTTATGAATTTACAACACCATTATAATTGTAGAATTTCAAAGAAGTAAACTTCTGAGTTCTTCAAAAAGACTCAGTATCTTAGACAATTACTTATGTTTTTATTGACTTTCCCTAAAATTTATTTTTCTTTCTAACAAAGCTTTGGACATTTTAAATCTGTAAAGTAATATTGTTGTCTAAGACTACTCATTCATTTCCTGGCTGCCAAATAATCAGACAGAAACTATATTAATTACAAAAGTATGTTTTATTACCATTGTGTAAAGCAGCTTCTTTATTAACCAATGGTAATAAAATATATTTACAGCATACAGAGGGGAATCCCACATTATAGTATTCCACTTACCCAGAAATTACATACACTTCAGAATAATACCTCCGAAAACAAGTTATAAGCAATACAAAATTATCTCAAAAGAGAGTCTTTATCACTTCACCCCCATCAAACTCATAACCTTCATGATAGGGGGCAAAGAAGCAATGGTGAGCTTTTTACAGCTAAAACTATCTCATTAAAGTCACCCAAGTTCTAAGAGCAATACAGTATTCCAGGTGGTCCTTGGAGAAACACAGACACATACATTTACCCATTCTCTTAAGAATTGTGCCAAGAAAGAAAAGCTGAGAAGGCATCTTCTTCAAAATTCTGAAGGGAAACTAGCCTCTAAGTAGACACTTTTGGTGCACTATGCATTAAAGTATTTTAATAGCATCCATTTATCATTTTAATGGCAAGCATTTACTAAAAGGGTGTATGACCAGGTGCAAAGAAGAAAGCACATAATGTATCCTGGGGCTTAAATTTTCCAAAGAAAATGTGAAGTCATGTCAGAAATGGGAAATGCTGTCCTTTTTCCTTCATTTGCTTAAAGCATGTGGTTTTAAAATCCCTAGTCTACAAGAAAGAGAAATTTTGATCAGAAGTCTACTAGTGATTTTTTGTAGGAAGAGACAACTAAGTATGAGACCCAATTGCATCAGGTTATTCAAGGTTGTATTGGAAACTTCTATATTGTCAACTCTGAGAACACAATAAATACAGCAATGATAATGATAAACATTAAGAATGGTCAATTTAGTTACCACTTGTATATACACCATTTTCCATAAAATTTCAGATATTTTCCCCACTTGATAGAGATAATTGCAAAACATTGGCCTAGGTTCTTACCAATATGGCATATAAATTATATTTAAATTAGATGACTTACAAATCAAAATATTTTAAACACATAGAGAAAAATGTCAGGAAAGCTTTTTTTTTCTTTTTTCTCTCATGGTTTATTTTTTTATATTTAAAAATTTCCATCTCCTTCCCTCCTCCTCCCCCTTCCCTCCCCTCCTTCTCCCCCTTCCCTCCCCTCCTTCTCCCTCCCCCTTCCCTCCCCTCCCCTCCACGAGTTGGGAGGACCTTGGTCTTAGCATAGAGTAGGGAACCCTGATGGCTCCTTGGCCTTGAGAGGAAAACTTTTAAAAATCTTACTTTCTTCATAATACAAGGAGGGTCTTGATTCTATATTGTGGGCTCATGAATCTTTAAAACATGACTAGTTATGGACTGATAGTGTTTCTTTCTTCTATTACATGCACACATGTCCTATCACAATAAACTACTATTTTTGTGGTTTGTCACATAAAGGCATGTTTTCTGCCTTCATCCACTGGCAGCCATTTTCTTCACCCTCTTATTTTACATTACAGTGACAATTCAGTTCACATTAATACTCACTAGTTGAATGTTTAAAGTGTTCTCTCCATTATACACATACAAATACATGCATACACACACACACACACACACACACACACACACACACATAGACTCACAAGACAGGTTATACATGTAATTAATTTATAAGTAAATAACTCGGTAGACATTATTTGAGTATGAGCTGAATAATACTGAATTTGGTGATTATATATCAACATTAAATTAGAAATCATAATTAACTTCATAGCTGTGAAGACTCTCAGAGATGGAATTTTAAGATGCCTCATGGTCATAAAACAATATGAGGAGGGTTTTATGGGTTCTCATCTGCTCATCTTGGTGTTTAAAATAGCATTAGTGACAGCAAGGATAGTCTAGAAAATGAATGGCAGATTCTTCACGAGTAAGCTTTAAATATCTGAACTTGTAATAGAGATCTTTGTTGAATAGACACACTTCCACCAGCATGCTGAGAAAAACCACAGGCTGTTCAACAAAATAATTCCATACCAACAAATCTTTCTTTATCATAAAGGAAACACTGACAGCTCGACATGGTTATGAATACTGACATTTGGCATTGGTTTTCTTTTCTTTTATGCTGTTTACCCTTTGCCCATGCATTGCAAGTTGGTATGTGAATGGCTATCCTTAGTTTGGCTTCTAAGTATCACACAAGTGAGAGTTTAGCATTGTATAATAATTTATCATTTGCTTTGGTTTCACATTTAATGGACACACGGCAAGTGTCGTGATGGATTGATGGTTTCTACTGGGCTTTGGACATTGTTCTATATCTTTAGGATTTGTGCTCTTTCTTTGAGGGAGCCTCTACGGTGTCTTCTTGATGTTTCTCCAACTGTGGACTACCTATACAACAGCACCTTGCAATAGATCTGGCATTATATTAACAGATTCTTATAAATTAGTTGATGTGTGACTATAGTTCATATTATAGAGGAATGCAGTCATTTTTCTCAAGAGAAGTCTGAAGACTAATTAATAGCTTGAATATATGGAGAAATATACCTCTAATTACATAGTGAATATATGCTTCTGGCATTAGCAAAGTAAACCCAGAAGAATGATTCATAATCAGCCAAATGTTATGGATCTTACTTGTCTACTCATGACTAAGGCTAAAATTCTTTCCCCCTCATCTTCTACCACATACCAGTCTCCATGGCTGGGACCAGGTAACCAGGAACACCAGAGGCAGCTTTTCCATTTCTGACCCATGCTGTAAGGCCATGGTCTGTCACATTCAGAAATGAAAAGCAGTTATTAAGGAACCACAGTAGAGAACCTAGTCATTCTTATGAGGCTAGAATAATAGGAAGCTCATGTTGTCTTTACTGGTCTAACCTGTGGTAATCTTTGCCACTTTTATTTCTGTTTCAAGCTCTTTTCCTCTCACAAAACGCCAGTACCAGAAGGGGAAGATGCAGAATAAAACAGCAGGAAGGGCAGTATTTTATCCTCCAGTTTTACCATATGGCACTAAGAATGGAAATTTTATAAGAGGGGGGAGTAAGGAGTATAAAAGACACTAGTATCATATGATTAAGTCTGCTAGGTTTCATCATCTGCTGCATACAGATGGATAAAAAGAGCCACGTTTTTTCTTAAATATCACTGCTTCAGGTGTATAATTCACACATACGTGGGCAACTCCTGATTCCTAGGTGGAAAAAGAGGCATCAAAATTTATGTTTGGGGAGAGCTAAAGAGTCCCAGAATTAAAAGCCACACACACAAAAATATTCCTTCCACATTCTACATACACACTCAGGAACAGATGTGTACCTCACTGCAGTGGGTGTTTTTAAACACAAATAAGAAAGCTGCCAGACAAGGACACAGACCCAAACTAAAGAGTCATTTCCCACCAAGTGACACAGCGATATCTAGTCTGACTTTGACTTCAGCTCCACAGCTGTGATGAAACTCACATTATGGCTTGGGGAAAGAAATTGTTCCCGGGTGAGAAGTAAATTATGTGACTTGGCACAAAAATGTTGAAAAGGCAAATTCCACCTGCTTTTCTCTAGGCAAGAGATTTTTTGTTGTTGTTGTTCAAATATCTCCATGTTATCTAGTCAAGTCGTTATCCACGTTTCCAATTTATATCCTTCTCTGGATGTGATTTAAATTTTGCATTCTGCACACACTAGGTTTTCTTAAATATGAAAAAGCACAGGGAATCTGAGGACCGATGCTCAGGTTTTCCAATGCAGAAAGATGTTGTGATTTGTGAACTGATCTATTCACCCAGAGATTCATCCATTAATTTATGATTTTATTCCATAAATGAGCCCCAAATGCCTCTACTGTGTCAGGAACTATCTTAAGCTTTAAGGATTGAAATAGTGACAAACAGAGGAAGAGTTCTTGTTCACACAGAGGACAAGGATGAAGCAAACAATAAAGGAATTGGACTTGTGCGTCCTTGTTCATTTCACCTCAGATTAAGTACACTATTTGAATTAACATTGTTTTAAGATCCTTGAATAATAAACAAGAGTAGGAAAATGACATCATGACCTCTGCCTTGAAGAAGCATAGAGTTTTTTGGTGTTGCAAGCATTCAAGTCATTTACTATACTATAAGGCAGAATAGTTAAAGTCCACAATAAAGACACAAGACAGGTATTGGGAGAGCACTAAGAAAATCATTCATGAACACATTCTTTAAAAAATAGTATGATGATGATAATGGTGATGATTAAAACAGCTAATAGCCCACAAAGGAATAACTAGATGAAGGGTATGTTTGTGGGCATGCTAAAGTTTTACACAGGTTAATTTAATTATTGTAGCTTAGGAGATAATAATTCAAACTCCACTATACCTAGAGTAAGACAAAAGTGTGGAAATAATAAGTCACCCAGGGTCATAGGAGAGTACTTGAGTGAGCCATGATTTGAACCCAGGACAATAGACCCAGAACACACATTTTCCACACTACACAGTGTAGCTTCTAATAGCAAAAAAATGTCATCAGATAAGGAAAATAATGCAGTGTATTCATACAGTATCCTAAACACAGAGTCCTGAAAACTTCAAGAATGTGAATAAAGAAGGAATTGGATAGTCTGAAATAGTAAAAGTAGAGTAAGACTTGAACCTGGCAAAAAATGAAAAAAAAAAAAAACACACTCTGAGAATCATTAGACCTATGGTATCAAGTTCTTCTTTTCTTGTTTCTTTTCCTTCTTTCCTTTGGTTTTTATTTTAGCAGCAGGGAGTCATTAAAGTGTTCAAAGGTAGGACTACAATATGGCAATTGAGAATTTTGTATAGTATGTAACTATATTGTGAGTATTTTACTAGATGGGATATAGCATATCTTGTCTTCATATGAAGTGAAAGCAGGATTAGAGTCTTTGGAGATGAGAAAAGGTAGTCTTGTGTGTTAGGAAGTGAGGATTTAGCTAAGATTTTAATCCAAGCATTTTGGAGTACTGCATGATTTCTTTTAATTTTTCTAAAACTAGACTTACGTCCATATGTGGGGAAGGGAACGAGAAGGGTAATAAGGGAGCTGAGAGACTGTGTGCATAAAGAGCAGTGAAGTACTTATTGATCTGTTATATTATTCTATAGATTTAGAAAAAAAACTTTTGCAAACCAATTCATTTATTTACACTATTTCTTCAGTTAAGCTATGGTTTCATTTTGAAGTCTCAGAAATGGTGTCTAGTGAATCCCATAGTCTTGTTCACTCATAATTTTACTTCCATGCTTACTGTTTGCCAGGCTGTGTGTTAGGGGACACTGAGCCAGCTGTGCTTGGCATAAACTCCAGTGAAAAAGAGAAAAGCAAGTGGCAGAGAAATTAGGAGGTGCTACAGTCCTTCATAGTATAATCATCTAACTCAGCCAACATTTAGACTTAAAATTGTACCAGAACAAGATGGCAAGGAGAGTATAAAACATTACAATCAAATCATAAGAAAGGACAGGCACCTTAAGCAGCACCTCTTGAGAGGTGACAGGTTTTCCCAAAGTATGAGTGAGATCTGACTGGGTTTCAGAGTTGTACATCCTCTGGTGGTGGCTTGAATAATTTCCCTATGCTGCTCAGTGATGTTTCTAAGGAAACTAACAAGTCCCTTGAAACTTCCAAATATCAAGGAAATCTCAGTTGACAATGGCAGTGAATATTGGATGATACAAGAATGCCAGGCCCATGTGTGCAATGCCAAAGATACAGTTAAGACAGTGTCTGCTCTTCCTGTATTGTCCCTTCTTGTTATCTAGGAATCTTTCACAGAGAGTCTGCACCAAATTCCAACACCACCTGGTACAAATGATTCTGAAAAACATTGGAAAGTGCTTTTAATATCCAGAGATCAACTGTATAGGGCCAAGTCATGGGAATATCTTGAAAACCAATGTTGGTTGGGCTTATGTTTCCATAAATGGCATGTGAGAGACAACACATTGGCATGTGCTGTAGAGTCAGGAGTCTATCCAGCCCAATATAACAGCAGGAAACCAACAAGTACTTTCAGAACTATCAGAATCCACTCATTTTTGCAGGAAGTGGCATGCTAAAGTCAAGCATAGCATTGAGTCATTTATAGTTGTCTTTTACAAAGAAAGCCAGGCAATGTAAAATACAATCACATTTATGCGGTGAGAAAGATGTTGTTCCATGACAACATGGGCTCCCTCCACCTCAGAATACTTAATCTGCTTTATCTGATTTTGCTGAGATGGAACTTGGTGTCATCAGCTCTTTTATTTCAAAAGTTCCATGCTGAGATCTACAATGAGATAAAGCCATAAAAAAATTCCATCTCTTTAACTTGAGGAACGTTTTCTAGTTTTTGAGTCTTCTGCTTTCCTTCCCATTGAAATGTTTTGTACATTTTGTTGGGCTCTGATAGGTGATTTCCGATTATCCCCATCTCTGATTTTCTTTCATGCTTCTGAGATGACATAGGTAACTGTACTGTTTGATTTGCATATACATTTCAAATCTATTCATGTGAACTCCTCTGGAAGTTGATGAAAGCTGTAAACTGGGGGTATGTTCAATAGTAGAGGAATAATAATAATAATTTACTAGGAAATAGCAATATTGTAAAATATATTAAATGTTATGTCAAAAAACAACTGTATTAATAAAAATGTTGTCAGCTACTAACATCTTTTGTAGGTCAGACACTTTGTACCTTAACACATGTTATTCATATATGAACATCATTTTATTTATTTTACCTAATGGACTTAGAAACACTAATAGAAACACTGTTGATTCTACTTATTAGATGAGCAAAATGAATATTAAAACAACTAGTCTGCTGGAGGCCAATCTCATTACAACAAATACATCAAATATCAACACTCTGTGTGCTTTTGTGTGTGTGTGTGTGTGTGTGTGTATGTGTATGTGTGCATGGTGTTGTGCATTACATATATATGACATATTTTGGCACATTTCAAGAATGTATCAAAGTAACTGCTTTATAAGTGACATAAAGTATATAAGCTACATAAAATGTATTCAAAATACAAGTGGTTTAAATGTTAATTTTTATTGTGAGGATCTTTAATGAAGTAAAAGGGAGCAAAGAGATAGGATTTATCAATTTTCCTTTTGTGGTGATGGGAATCAAACCCCAAACTTCATATCTGCTAGGCAGAGCATCTGGCATTGAGTTAGATCTTATTTTATAATCTCAATTTCAGATTTTGCTATATGCTATTTTATCTAATAATAATTCATTGTTTTGAGATGTACAAGAGGAAAAACATAGACTCTCTACCAAAGGGATAATCTCAACTTTATCTGTTAAAGCACACTGTCCTTCAAATGTCTCTGGCTATTTGTTTACATTCTTCCAAAATGCACAACTCATACAAAAGTATACAAGAATACATATAATGCAAATTATGTATATTTTCATGTACACGCATATGTGAATATATAGACTTGTACATTGATGAAGTCTTAGTACCATGGAGATCTGTCTGGCTACAATAGAGAATGCAGAGCCTCTTGAGGTAGTTCTATCAACAGAGACCATTCTTTTGGCATGTAGTTTCCAGTGACGTCCAGCTCTAAGCAATGCTTTTCCTTGTATATAGTTTCTCCCGGCCTCCAGGCTCACAACACACCTGTTTCGGTTGATATTTGCTTTTGACTATGCTTCATTTGTATTACACATACAACCTGACAGCTAGCTCAAGAAAGTGAGATAAAAGGAAATGGTTTAAACTAGAGAAGTGATAAGGTCTCAGATTGTGGTGTTAAGTGCAGTTGGGATGCCTGGCTGTACCACTTACTATCTATACAACCTTGTAGGAATTGTTTATCCTCTGAGAGTCTTAGTTTTCTTATCTACAAAATGGGAATACTATTGCATTTCTCAAGATATTGTCGTAAAGGTTCATAAATGAGCATCTCTCCAGATTTGTTGTAATGTGCTGAGCAGAGAAGGTATGCAGAAAACTGTAGCAATGACGAACTAGAGGAGAAAGTCCATGTACATTCTATGACCTGTAAGATTTTTTTTTATGTTTTACCTATTAACTTCCTAGTTTCTTCTTGTACCACCCGTCACTAAGTACCTTGTCATCACTATGCCCTAAATCCTATGACCATCTTTCTGTTTCTTTAAATTCATCCTGGCCTCCAAGCTATCGTGTTAGCTTTTCTTCTGGAAAAAAAAATCCCTTCTGTCAAGCATTATGTGGTTAATTCCTTCCCATTCTTGAGGTAATTTAGCTCACCTCGCTGGGGAGGCCAGTTCATGATCAGCCTCTTGCCCAGAGGACTTCTGCTCCTGCCAGTAATTCTTTATCATGTTATTATATTTATAATCTTCATAGCAATTCTTGCTACTCAAAATTATCTTTATTATGGATTTACTTGCCTTTTAATTATACAGTTTCCCCACATGATTGCGAGCTGGCATAAAAGCAGATAAGAGATATGACCTTCTCTGCCTTGTTCTAGGGCTGAAAGCAGAGCCTGTGTTTCTGTGTGTCTAATGAGGGCACAGTAGGAAACGGGGAAGCTTGGAAAAAAAACAGCACGTGACCTTGTGTTTCTGAGGGGGGGACGTAAGGCTCTGACATCTACCTGCTCTCCCCATTGGAAGGATGACAGGAAGGAGCAGGATGACTACTCTGTGCTGCCTCCAGCCTCAGAGTAGAGACAAATTTACCCCATTGCTGCACTGAGCCATAAGTCGCCTTTACCTTTTCCTTGATTTTTCTCATTCTTTCTCTAGGGCCTCATGAATGTATCACCTAGGGGTTATCTCCCTTTCTTTTGCTCCAGGACTGCTGGGTTTAAGTCTGGGTACCTGACTTCATGTTTTATGATTGAGAAAACTGGCCTTCTTTTTCCAGGATCTGTTCCAAAAATCTCAAAATATAAATGTACTGGGCACGCAAATCGTTCTTGCAAGAAACAAACCAATTCTCAAAATTGTCTGGGCTCCCATAAAAATAAGTGATAAATCCACCGGACCCGTTTTACTTTCCGATCCTTTATACAGAAGCTCATTGGCAAGGGAAACTCATCAGTGTGTAAGTGAATTTATGTATTTGTGTATGAAGCATTTAATTAGCACTTACGGTGAAGTGTGGAGACTGTTCTATATAACAGTCTCTGGCTGAGGCTGAGATCCAAGGTCTGTCCTCAGAAATACGTGGACAGCTGTTATGTGGTTTAAAAATATAATAATAAAACATAAAGGAAGTAAGTTGTTACCTTGGAACTGTGAAGTGGAACTTGACTGTATCTCCAGAACAGATGTTGCAGGTCTGGGACATTTTGCAGAGAGTCATTAGAGACTTCATATCTGAAGACTCCTGGGGTTCTGTCTGGCTGTTTTGTTTAATTAATAGATTTCTTTGTAACCCTAGAAGCAGAAAACTGGGGAATGAATGCCGGCGCACAGTGCCAACCACTTCTCCACCTCAGAACTAACAGCAATGGTCCCCCAGGTGTCCTCAGACTGGTCACCAGGTCTCCGCAGGCCTCACTCTCCCCATCCAATTAGAGAATCCCTCCCTTGTTTCAGAGCTTTTGTCCCAGGACAAAAATTCTGAATTTTTTCAAAGTTCTTTACTTTCTGACAACCTCAGTTTTTTTTTCCAGTTTATTTATTTTTTATTAAAAATTGCCATCTCCTCCCCTCCTCCTCCCCCTTCCCTCCCCTCCCCTCCACCCACACCCCCAATCCCTCCCTCTTGAGGCCAAACAGCCATCAGGGTTCTCTACACTATGTTGAGTCCAACGTCCTCCCAACTCCCCCCAGGTCCAGGAAGGTGAGCAACCCAACTGACAAGGCTCACATAGAGCCCGTCCATGTCGTAGAGACCAAGCCCATAGCCATTGTCCTTGGCTCCTCGGTCAGCCTCCACCATCAGCCACCCTCAGAGAGTCCGATTTGGTCGCATGTTCCATCAGTCCCATTCCAAGTGGACTTGGTGGTCTCCCATTAGTTCTGTCCTGCCATCTCAGTGGGTGAACGCATCCCTCATGGTTCTGACTTTCTTTCTCATGATCTCTCTCCATCCGCTCCTCATCAGAACTTTGGGAGCACAGCCCGGTGCTCCAATGTGGAGCTCTGTCTCTATCTCCATCCATCGCCAGGTGAAGGTTAAGGCTCACAGTGAGCCCGTCCATGCTGTAGAGTTCACATTCATTGCCATTGTCCTTGGTTTCTCAGTCCTCCTCCACCGTCAGCCACATTCAGAGAGCCCGGTTTGGTCCCCTGTTCCATCAGTTCCATTCCAACTGGACTTGGTGGTCTCCCATTAGATCTGTCCCATCGTCTCAATGGGTAAACGCACTCCTCACGGTCCTGACTTCCTTGCTCATGATCTCCCTCCTTTTGCTCCTCATCGGGACCTTGGGATCTCAGTCCGGTGCTCCTATGTGGGGCTCTGTCATTTTCTCCATCCAATGCCAGGTGAAGGTTCTATGGTGATATGCAAGATATTCATGAGTATGGCAAAAGGATCTGGACATTTCTGGCACCCTCTCCTCAGCTGCCCAAGGACCTAGCTGGGGGCGTCTTCCTGGACACCTGGGAACCCCTCTAGAGTCAAGCCTCTGCCAACCCTAGAATGGCTCCCTTAAGTAAGATATATAATTCCTTGTTCCCATATCCACCCTTCCTATATCCCAACCATCCTATTCCCCCAAGCTCTTCCCATCCTCCACTTCACACTTTTCTCACCCCATCCCCCTTCCCCCCATCCCACCCCACCCCATGTTCCCATTTTTTGTCCGGCAATCTTGTCTACTTCCAGTATCCAGGAGGATAACTATATGTTTTTCTTTGGGTTCACCTTCTTTTCTTTTCTTTTTTCTTTTTTTTTTTTTTTTTTTTTTTGTTTTTCGAGACAGGGTTTCTCTGTGGCTTTAGAGCCTGTCCTGGAACTAGCTCTTGTAGAATATAGCTTCTCTAGGATTTTTACGAATTATAGGCTCGATGTCCTTTATTTATGGCTAGAACCCAATTATGAGTGAGTACATCCCATGTTCATCTTTTTGGGCCTGGGTTACCTCACTCAGGATGGTGTTTTCTATTTCCCTCCATTTGCATGCAAAATTCAAAATGTCATTGTTTTTTACTGCTGAGTAGTATTCTAGCATGTATATATTCCACACTTTCGTTTTTAAAAATTCTAATTATTCTCTCTTTTTTTTATAACCATCACAAATTCTGGCAATAATTATTAGATAGAGCTTTAGCATGGTATTTTCAAGGTGGCTTAAAGGTAAGAAACAGTTTTCATCATTTGAATTCCATCAACTCAACACCAACTTAGTATTAACAGATATCATAGGTTTAGAGAACAAAGATTTTGAGAACTATTTGTTATCCTTTCTTTTCTACGTAAGAAGGGAGAGTGCAAATCAGGAATACTCCATAGTGTCCCTTCTCCATCGGTTAAATAGTACCTTTCCTTCTGTCCGGCTGATTTATAGGCTGATTGATGACAAACAACATCCCCAAGCGTAGGGCCTCCCACTGCAGAACACCATCTTCAGCAATTAGGAGGATATTGCTTTCCTATTGATGGAGAAGCCAAAATGTTTCACTGAGTGGTGGTTGTCTGTTGTCTACCTGGTGAAATATGACTTCCCAATATCCTTGGGAGAAAGAAAACACTTCCCTCCTTGGGCCCCTCCCCTCTGGAAAATGTTTGCCTTCTCCTTGCTTCCTGGGAGGAAGAGACTTCTTGCTCATTCAGTTTAGTTCCTCTGTGACCTGAAGCCATTTCACCTATAAGACAGATGACTTCAACCCCTCAGTCTTGAGCTTGAATTGCAATACAAACCAAATTAGATAAAATAAATCAATAAGACCCTTGCAGGCCAAATTCACTTAAGTAACATTTACAGTGTGATTGCCTACTTTGCCCATATACTTTAATCCATTAACACTCTACATTTGGCACCTGAATAAATATGTTACCCCAGCTGCATATAAATGGCTTAGAATTTCATCATTACTTTGTGTTGAGTGAAAGGTTAGTAAATTTTCATTTCTTTAATAAAAAGTGATTTTAAAAATGAAGAAAAAAGCTGACATAGCCCAAAGACTAAGTAATGTGACTGGTTATTTCAATTCCCAGATAGCTCACTGGTAACTTAGGAAATTTTGCCGTCATTATATGAACCATCATATTCATTCCTTTTGTGATCGGAACCTCTAAACACATTGTCCCATGCATGTACATTTGGATTCTAACCTGAAAAACATGTTGCAGCTAAGAAACAATAGACATTCGTGAGTAGATGCATTACTCTAGTGGTGAGAAACTTCGACTTTTGCACAGAAAACAAAACCAAATATCAGCACTTGATTGTGCTTAACATAACTTAGCAGATCTTGATAGTACCGGTTTGCTGTAGCTTTTTATTTTATTTATTTATTATTTATTTATTTATTCTTTTTATTATAAATATTATTATTACAAATTTTCACTTTCTTCTCTCCTCCCATTTCCCTCCCCCTCCCCCATTCCCTCTTCCCCTTCCTCTCCAGCCCAAAGAGCAATCACGGTTCCTTGCCCTGTAGGAAGTCCAAGGTCCTCCCCCCTCCATCCAGGTCTAGAAAGGTGAGCATCCAAACAGACTTGGTTCCCACAAAGCCAGTACATACAGTAGAATCAAAACCCAGTGCCGCTGTTCTTGGCTTCTCAGTCAGCCCTCCATGTAAGCCACGTTCAGAGAGTCCGGTTTGATCACATGCTCCATCAGACCCAGTCCAGCTGGCCTTCAATATTGGATATTGGATATTGGAAGTAGACAAGATTTCCAGGCAAAAATGGAGAGCTTGGGGGTGGGGGTGGGATGGGGATAAGGGGAGATGGGGAGAGAGAAGTGAGAAGGGGAGGATGGGGAGAACTTGGGGGAATGGGACAGTTGGGATGGATATGGGAGCAGGGAAGTATATATCTGAATTAAGGGAGCCATTTGAGGGTTGGCAAGAGACCGGACTCTAGAGAGGTTCCCAGGTGTCCAAGGAGATGTCCCCAGCTTGTTCTTTGAGCAGCTGAGGAGAGGGCGCCTGAACTGGCTCTATACTATAGCCACTCTGATGAATAACTTGTATACCACCATAGAACCTTCATCTGGCGATGGATGGAGGTAGCGATAGAGACCCACATTGGAGCACTGGACTGAGCTCCAAGGTCCAAATGAGGAGCAGAAGGAGAGAGAACATGAGCAAGGAAGTCAGGTCCGTGCGGGGTGCACCCACCCACTGTGACAGTGGGGCCGATCTAATGCTGTAGCTTTTTACAAACTGCAGTTGAATCATTCTCTCTAATGAATGAATTAAATTAGTAATAGGGCATGTAGACTGTTATTCAGAATAATGTTACATGAAAAAGAGTTCACTTAGTCACTGGTTTGAATTTGGGAAAGGTTGTCAAACAATGTCTTTCAACCATTATCAGAGCCTTAATAATGTCAAACTTTGTTCTTAGCTGGAAAGCATGACACTGGGAACTTAGCCTAGAGATGTAGGGACCAGAATGAAAAGCATTCATGGTGCTTATGTCAGTATGGCTACTGCAGAACCAGAGAGAGTCTTATTAACAGTGTTCACGCTGGGTGTACACAGGATTCTGAGCTACATTATAGTTCTGGCCTTTTCCTCTTAGTTACCCAGTGCCATGAAAGACTGATCATAGTTGAGAAATTTAGTGCATAGCACAAGACCAAAGTTCAGTGTTTCATATGTGCAATCTGACCCAGGTATTGGCTTTGCTGCTTACTTTGTAAATGACCATGGAGAGTGATTTACCTCATAGAGTCTTCTCTGTAAAATGAACACAAAACAAAGACCAGAGACTTGTTTCAAAGGGTGTGTTTGTACGTGTGTGCATGCCTGTGCTCATACACACATGCACACATGCCATATCTTATTATGTAGAGATCATCACAAGAGGCATGAACACAATGGCAGTGTCCCCTAGGTTATCAATGGGCTATCTGAGAATTGAAAGAGTCTGTCACATCACTTAGGCTTTATGATATGTCAGATTTTTCTTCATCTTGAAAATCACTTTTTAGTGAAAGTCCTCCCATCTTGCTTAAGGCAGGCTCTCTTGCTATTCACTGCTACATCCATCAGGTCAAGAGGCCCTGTAAGTGTGTAGCAGTTCTATCATCTCCACCTCCAAATGAGTAGGGAAACTATTTGAGAGGATGCTATTTTGTTTATCATGACTAGAGAAAACAAATCTAAACATTTTATTGGTTGCTCAATAAAAAAAGGAAATTGTCTTTTCTATACCTAAGAGAGACACACCCACAGTGATTTTTCTTAAAACAGTAAGTTTCAAATATATCACCTTCCTAAAAGATTTTTTCAAAGATAATTCTTTATTGGTTTGAAGAATTTCACATCATATCCCCCAATCCTATTCACCTCGCAGTTCCTCCAAATAACCCATTACCCTTGCTGTATCCCCCAAAGAAACTGCTTCCCAAATCAATTAAAAACAAAACAAAATACCTACACACAAAAAACACCTCCCTCCTCTGTCTTTCTAACACCTCTTCATTCAGCCCTTCATCCTAGTGACACTGGGTGCTGGGATAGAACATCCTTTTGATCAACCAATCCCACCCACAAAACATTCATCGCAACAAGTCATAGGTCTGATTCAAATCCTCTAGCACACCATCATCACTGGACTCTAACCAAAATCTTCCCAAATATTCTGTTGTTGCTCCAAGTCATGGAGATCCTGTGGTTATTATTCTAGAGGACCAGTCCCTTCACACACTGCTGTAGGTCACAGATGTGGTAGATGTTAGGGTGGGCCAATTGAAAGCCCAGAATATGGGTCTGGGTGGTAGCTGAGCCTGCCCTTCTCAGGCAATGTGTGGGTCCAGCTCTCCTAGGCCCATGCAATAGGGGCCAGCTCTCCCATACTTGTGGGGTGGGGCCATCTCCCTTGAGTGTGGCATTTGTGTATACCTAATTTTTATATGTAAAGGCTTTAAAACCTCACTTGGACTATTATTGAATACTTTTTCTGACTCTACATCTATCATGCATGATCATCGGTCAAAGTTTATTATCTATCATATATTGGCTGTCATAGTTATTACTGACAGAAGCTGCTTGTTCATTTCCCAACCAACCTGACTTGAAATAATCACACAGAAACTATATTATTTAAAAGACTGTTTGGCCAATAGCTTAAGCGTATTTCTGGCTAACTCATATCTTAAATTAACCCATTTCTATTAATATTGCCACAAGGCTGTGGCTTACCAGACAAAGTTCTGACATCCATCTGCTCCAGTGGTGGTTACATGGCATCTCCCTGACTCTGCCTACTCTCTCTCTCTCTCTCTCTCTCTCTCTCTCTCTCTCTCTCTCTATATATATATATATATATATATATATATATATATATCTTTCAGCCTGGCTTTACTCTGTTAAGCCATTGGCTGAAAGCAGCTTCTTTATTCATTAACCAATATATAGGAGGACTTCCCATACAATTTCCCCTTTTTTTGTTTAAATAAAAAGGAATGTTTTAATTTTAACATAGTAAAATTATATATAGCAAAGCAGATATCAAGCAATAATTACAGTTATAATATTTATATCTACTTTATCTGTTATCATAACTAAGGGAAACTATAATTAAAAATATCTATTCTTCAACTCCATCAAAGACTCCAGAAAGATATAATATTATCTAAGCTAACGGGAAATGCATTGCAAACTACTTCTAAAACTCTAGAATTGACAGAAACATCTTGCTGCCTGGATAGTCACCCAAAGTTCTTGTGCAATATTGGGGCACCCATCTCGAGCCTACAGGCTGGCATGCCAATGTGTTCCAGTCAAACCCACATAAAACCTGAGAAAGCTTGAAAAGGAATTCTAGACATAAAAGAACAGAGTTAAGCATGGCTTTTGATGGAAGCATTTCCTCGGGTGGGTTCTGTTTGCTAGAAGTAAGCAGAGGCATGATTCTTTTAAGAGAAGGCTTCCTGACTCAGCAGTAGCAGCAAAATCTGTGCAGATCCTTTTAAGGATTTAAAAATCCTTCTTGGTTTACCAGCTCAAAAGGCTCTGACTCTTTCAGAGACCTGGCTAGCTCAGTTAATAGAGCATGAGACTCTTAATCTCAGGATCATGGGATTGTGCCCCACTTTGGATGCCAATCTGTTGATGGAGACTGTTCCTTTCCCAATTACCCTGACTTGGAATAATCCAATAGAAACTATATTATTTGCTATACTATTTGGCCAATAGCTTAGGCATATTTCTGGCTAACTCATTTTTATTAACCTATTTTTATTAATCTGTGTATCGCCACATAGCTGTGGCTTACAAGGCAAAGTTCCAGAATCTGCTCCTCCTACTCTCTCTCTCTCTCCATATATATCTTTTTCAGCCTGCCTTTACTCTGTTAAGCAATTGGCCAAAAGCGACTTCTTTATTAACTCATAAAAGCAACACATATACAGGAGGACTACCCACAGCAGGTTATTATATCAGACATGCATAAGTAGAACTTTAGGAAACACCTCTTCTATCTAACAGGGCTCTGAATTTCTTGATATTTTTCAGTGAATTATTGGTTGCATGAAGAAAGTTCATATTTCAGAGGTAATTCCTAGGATTTACCCACTAAGTTGTGTCAATAAATAAAGAAAACACAAAGAAAGACAAATGAAAAACACTTCGCTTTATACTAAATAATGTAAGAAACTATTTTCAAAATGAATATTTTCTTAGACAAAGTAGAATGTTTTTATTGGCTAAAATTACTGCAAACTATTGACATAACAGCTTGTATCTGAATAGTCAAACCTAGTTGTTTGTGAATAAGAATGTAATATAATCCTCATTGTAAGAGCTTTAACAAAACCAAGCAATGTATCATGAGTTTCTATGACATTAGAAACAAATAATTTGTACAGAGTTATTATATTTAAAGAAACATCATCAACCAGACCATTACATAGACAAATTGGCAAATGTTTTCTTTTGTTTCTGCTTTGGATTTCACACACAAAAAAGATAAACCCAATTTCTTTGAAGAAATTCCTGTTTTATCTCCTTAGATCTTTTTTTTTTTTTTTTTTTTTTTTGAGATAGGGTCTCTCTGTAGCTTTGGAGCCTGTCCTGGAACTAGTTCTTGTAGACCAGGCAGGCCTCGAACTCACAAAGATCCACCTGCCTCTGCCTCCCGAGTGCTGGGATTAAAGGCGTGCGCCACCACCGCCCGGCCTTTATCTCCTTAGAAATAAGCTTTCAAAGTACATATTAAAATGATACCACACTTAAACATCATTACTGTGTGATTTCTATTAACTGTTTTAATCAAATGTCAGTGGCATCTGTAATGTTGTCGTTGCCCCTAGAGTTGAAAGCAATGTCCAGCAAACACTTTGAAAATTTAGCCTATTTGGCGTAAGTATAAATATATGAGAAATTCTCCTGCATTAGGAAACGGGGATTCACAGTAACTGAGCTAGAGTAAATGGAAACACACAATTTCAAAAGTAAAATAAGTGATTTCAAAGGGCTTTAAAGTGAGCTGCAGATCCTGGCACTTTTTGCTATCATTGTTCGCATAACATCTGTGTGAGAAAGAATTAAGCAGAGAAGCAAGTCATGGATCACACACTCCAGTGTAATCAAACCTGGCAGTCTGAGCAAGAACAAAATGTCAACCCTAACTGGATGCCTTATTGAATTTGCCAAATTTATGATCCAAAAGATAGCCTTATCTATGTGGTCATGCCCGGAGCCTAAGGGAAATCATTCAAAGAATAGAGGATAGCCTGTCCAAACAAAAGTGAATGCAAGATATTCTAGTTTTTCCATAAGCACACAAAGAATAAGTTATCCATGATGAATAACTTCTCCCTGGGACATACCTTGTTGTGGCCATGAAATTCTATGTCTCAGTCATGAAAAAATGGATACTTTATCACTCCACCATTTAACCTGGGTTTCTCTTCCGTGGTTAACTTCTTACCCTGCCTTTGGATGAAAATAGGAACAATGGTTCTTTGCTTCATTGTGCCTATGAGTCACCTAGAAAGCTGTGGCAACATAGAAATGCATCCTGGAAATTCTGATCCCATAGGCAGAAATGGGGCCAATGAATTTGTGTTAGTCCACAGATGATATCAACATTGCTGATTCAAGTACTGCCTTAGTGACATGACTGCAAACCTCAACTATACTTTTCCCATTTTCCAATTTCATATTCTAAAATACCTATATACATACATAGATATATGCGATCAGTTTGTATAACCTTTTAGATATAATCTTGATATTGTTAATTATAATATAACTAATAAAATTGTCAAGTAAATGTGTTTTTTTTTAAAATAGTTATTTACATAAGCCCGGAATACTATTTTAGAAAGAACTACTTCATTTGAGGAATTACTAAAAACAATAGAACAAGAAATAAATGAGGGTCATACTGATATTTTTATTGCGCCTATTAAACTAGAATAACACCAATATTTTATAGAAAATTTGTCATTGGTTATATTTATTGTACACTGGCATGTTCAAAGAGTATATTTTGTGATTATAACATAGTTCTCCCATACTCATTTCCTTTGTTCTGCTGGACAGTTTTACTTTAGTGTCATATATACATTATGATTTCATGTCATAGATACATTCTAGGAACTTCACAAAATAAAACACGACATTTGGATTTCTGAAGCTGGCTCAATTCACCTAACGTAAACGTCTTTATTTGGATATACCTTTCTGAAAGCAAGGTAATTTCATTATTTTGTAAAGCTGAAAAATCAACATTGTTTATGTGCATAAACTGTATTTTCTTTCCATTCCTCTGCCAACAGCTAGCTAGTTTATGCATAACTTAGCTATACTGAATAATAAACAATAACACAATAATTAAATAACTACAATAAACACTGATATGCAAGTATCTCTCTTAGCGGATTACCTGTAAGAATTTCATAGGGAGACCTCAACTAAATTTTAGTAGTGGATTCTCTGATTCTCTGATACCAACTGGATCAATTCTGACACTCAAGGTGGAGAATTAGTAAGGGTTTGTCTCACAAGATTTTCTATCTCTTACAAGTCCCAGGAGCCAAACTGGTATCTAGATTTTGGTCATAAATTTAAATTTTCCCCAACACTTTCGGGTTCTATAACTCCCACGATGGTTTGCAGAACGCACAAAGAATTTATTGGATTTTCCTGATTTATTTGGGAGAATATACCTGAAAAACAGCTATGTAGACAAAAAGCATAAAACGAAGAATGGCAAAGCTATGAGACATCCGTAAGTGCCTACTCCCCTGCCTCAGTTCAGAAGCTCCTCAAGGCCTACCTCCCATGACTTCCGTAGGCATATTTCATGACAAGTTTCATAATTCACCATTTGTCTGGTGGCAGAGCATTCAAAAGATACAGGTTTAATCACTTTATTTTACAGGAACACGTAAAAAAAAAAACCACTGTGTCAAAAGAATGTATTTTATTTTTACCTCTCCAACAACAAGATACAAATCAAGGGTGACAATAATTATTAGTTTTTGAAACACACAGCCCCATCTTGAACACTTTCTATAAATATCATTTGGACCAAGGACCACATATGTCCACAATAATGAAAGGTTTCGTGTTCCACCTCCCCAGGTTAGTGTGGTATGAAAGTCAACGCACACATTTACTGAGACTTTTCAACAGCAGGTGCTGAAGTGAAAAGAAATTCTCTAGATAAATGTGTCTAACCAGACCACCATACTCTGTGGACATTTCAATTCTGGGAGTGTGGAACGCACTGTTTGTTTTGAGACTATCTTAACAAACTCAACATCTTTTCTTCTAAGCACTAACATTCAGAAAGAGCCTCTAGGTCATTCCTTTACTCTAGTTCATATAACAAATTTGAAAACAGCACACGGAGATGGCTCAGTCTTTACAAGCTATGCATGGCCATAAACTCCAGTTTCCCATCAAGTTGAAGATACTATCCAGCCCCTGGTCAAAGTTATCTGGGGATATCTGGGTGCTTTACTTCTTGATTGTTGCTTAAATATGCATTAAAGTCGCATTGAATTGCCAAAGTCTTCTCCAGATTGCTTACTACAGTAACATCAAGATTTGCAATGATGACATATTATTTATTGAGTGTTCCCTATGATACTGACCCTGTGCACTGCAATTTACTTCCATCATTACTGTTAATCTTCACCAGGGCCAAGACTAAGGTGAGGTGAGGGAAGGTTTGCCCTTGGCTGCAGATTGGAGGGACAGCAAAAGCTTCGTAATCAAGATAAATGATACAGGCCACATAGAGCTCAGTGGTAGAATATACGTGCCTAGCATAAGCCAAGGATCAGGTTTAACCCCCAATAACATAACAAATAAATATATTAATATAAATATATTGAATATAATATTATTTTAAGTAAATATTATACTAGCTAAGTTGAACAAAATGTAATTTTAAAAAGACCTACTGATTTGTAAAATTTTTATTGAAAATAGATTCATCATCTGCTTTTAGATCTTTATCTGCTTCTGCTACCATCAGCAGATGAAGAATGTACGTTCAATAAAAATGTAAAAGAAATAAAAATACAGTCAGTTTCTCTTTTTAAAAAGATGTTTTGTTCAATGTAGATGGATACAAATAACCCACAGTCAAACATTAGGCCTCAGAGAGAGAGCTGATGTTGGAGGCTTTTACCAGGTTCCTCCCCTCAGAGCTTGGGAAACATCCAGGAAGAGGGGAAAGAGGAATGTGGGAGCCAGAGGCTTCATGGACACCAGGAGATCACAACCTGCAGAATCAACTAAGCAAGGCTCATCAGGGCTGATAAAGACTGAAGCAGCAAGCCCCAGGTCTGGGTTGGTCTGCATCAGGTCCTCTTTGTATGTTCTGGCTGTTACCTTGGTGTGTTTGTGGGGCTTTTAACAGTGGAAGTAGGGGTGTCTCTGATGCTTCTGCCTGCTTTGAAGACTCTTTTCTCCTACTGGGCTGCATAGTCCAACCTTGATATGAGAGTTTGTGTGTGGTCTTATTGTATCTTGTTGTACCATACTGGGTTAATGGTCCCGGGAGGCCTGCTCTTTTTGAGGGAAGGGGCTGTTCCGGAATAGAGAGGAAGTAGGGGGAACTGGGGCGAGTGGATGGAGGGGAAGCTGTGGTTGGGTTGTATTGTATGGGAGAAGAATAAATAAAAAATTTATAAAGAAAATAGATTCTTCTCTCATATAATACATCCTGACCACAGTTCCCCCTCCCTCTACTCCTCTCAACTCTCCTCAACCACTTTCCCTCTCCACCAGATCTACATCTCCTCTGTTTCCCCTCAGAAAAGAGCGGGCCTCCCGGAATATCAACCCAACCTGATCTACTAAGTACTTATAAGACTAGGAACATGCCATCAGATCAAGGCTAGACAAGGTAACCCAGTAGGAGAAAAGGAGGTCCCAAAAGCAGGCAAAAGAGTAAGAGACAGCCCTACCCCTACTGTTAGGAGTCCCAGAAACCCACCAAGCCCAACATACACAAAGGACCTAGTGAAGACCCATGCAGGCCCTGTGCTTGCCACTTCATTCTCTGTGAGATCATGTGATCCTTGTTTAGTTGATTTGATGGACCTTGTTTACCTGGTGTCTTCTATCCCCTCCGATTCCTATACTCTTTCCTACCCCAAAATTAAGATACAGTATTGTGCCCTCGATTTCACCATCCAACTGCCTCTCTCTTCTGGATGATAAATGCTGGGATAACAGGTGAATGACAATTTATCTCACTTGAATTTTTGTTGTGGTCCAGCATATTGTAGGAGAACAAGGCTCATAATTTCTCACAAGAACCCTGCAAGGTACATGAATATACTATTCCTGCATTATAAGCAGGAACCTATAAAACTTAAATAACGTAGCCAAAATCACACAATTGCTCAACAATAGACCCCAAGTACCTGACTTCATAGCTCTTCAGTTATGATGGTCCAGTGGCTCCCCATTATAGTTTATGCCATCAAAAGATTGCAGTTTGAAGTCAGCCAAGGGAAGGCATTTGGAGGAAGAAAAGGAAGATCCTCTATATGGAACTTCTAATTATATTCTTCCAGTGGAGCCAGAGTTACCTCTTCCAGCAATGGCATGTGACAATGTGCACATGGTCTCCACATCTAGGAACTCACCATACTGTTACATTTCATTGCTTTTTTACTGAAATTCAATCATATACACATGTTGACTGCCAATGGGTCTACAATGTGGAATAATATTTTAAATGGGCAACGATGTGTTACATTTGTTTATGCTGCAGAATATTACTTTAACTATGTAAAGGTCTGTTACTTTTTATGCTGCGTTTATTTAATGATGTAAGGATGTGTGTTTAATTATGTAAAGATGTGTTGCATTTGTTTCACCTTGCCTTCCTATAAGGTACTGTATTGATCTAATAAAGAAATGGGGGTCAGTAGTTAGGCAGAGAAAAGATAGGTGGGGCTGGCAGACAGAGAGAATAAATAGGGCAAGAAAACTAGGCTTGGGAGAGGAACTAGACAAGGAGAAGGAGAGAACAAGGGAGATACCCAGGGCCAGGAGCCAGGAAGTTATCAACCAGTCAGGCACAAGAAGCAGGGAAACTAAGGTATATAGAAAGAAAGTAAAGTAAAGTCCTGAGACAAAAGATAGATAAAGAGGAACGGGTTAATTTAAGTTAAAAGACCTAGACAGAAATGAGTCTAAGTTAGGCCAAGCATTGATAACTAATAAGAAGTCTCTGTGTTATGACTTAGGAGCTGGTTGGTAGCCCCAAAGAAAAGATCTGGTAGAGGTTTGACCTTTAGGTTTCAAATTCACTATGAAAAGAACAGATATGACTTGAACTTGTTAGATTGTCAGTCTTGGTTCAAGGACACAGATAAGCAAAGGAGTTCTCAGCAGGTAGCACAAATCAGAAGCAGGAATTCCCTGGCAGGAATTCTCTTTGTTTAAAGTTAATCCTTTCCAGGACAATGTGTCAGCAATGAAGAAGGAGAAAAGCAGAAGTGTGAATAAGGAAACAGTTCTCTTTCAGTCAGCCCAGAAGATAGAAACTGCAAATCATAAGGAAGTATAATGACTTTCATGAACTGGAGAAATAGGACCCAGGTTCAAATCTGAGTATCCACATGGTAGCTAACAACCATCTGCAACTTGAATCCAAGGGGTTACAACTCCTGTTTTGGCCTCAAAAGTCACTCTACACACATCTATACTAACATATATAAAAGTAAGATATTTAAACATGTAAAATAAAAATAAATGAAATATAAACATATTTTAAATGACCCTCATGCAATAATACAGGTTGAACCTTTGTTATCTGGAATGCTTGGGGTCAGAATTATTTCCTGTATGGCATTTTGGAATATTTACAAATACCTAATAAGATGTTACAAAGTTAAATTTATACTTCATAAATACTATATTCACAACTTAAATGTAATTTGCATTTGGATTTGTTCTGGTTTTGCCTGTTTATTTGGATTTTGAGACGGTAGCACATACTGTTCTCCAACTCATAATGTAGCCCAGATTGCCTGTACTTAAACATGCAGCAATGCTATCACCTCAGCCTCTTGAGTGCTGGGATGACATGTAAGAGCCACCACACTGGTCTAATTTTTAATGGTTTTGCACATAGTATAAAATTCTGTGCTGTGAGACTTTCCCATTTGCTTCATGTCATTGCTTGAGATGTCTTTCATTTTGGAGCACTTCAGAGTTCAGGTCTTTGAATTAATGATGTCCAGCCCCCACCGAAGTCAGCCACATCACATGTATTTCTAGGAGAATGAAGGCCCATAACCGTGAAATCTGATCCAGCAAATGACGCCTGCTCAGGCTCAAGGTGTTCAATAGGAAGCAGCACCTCCTCTTTCTGGCCGCTCCTCTTTGCTTCCCTCACATCCCTTGCTACTTTGGGGAACGAAGCTGCCTCCTGTAGAAACAGTCAATAACGAAGTCAAGTCAAGGACATTCACACAGTTAGATATGATTTACTTTGCAAGTAGTATCCGTCAGAGACCAGGGTTTTTCCATGGATCCTTAATATCATCTATAAAAGTTTCAGAGTGTTTATTTTCTTTTCTTAGCCTGAGAATTAGGAAGAAATGGCTAAAGCGTGGGAAGAAAGCTGCTGCTGGTGTCTGAGATGGTTTTAGGTGCTACAAATACAGGAGATTTCTACTTTAATAATTGCATCTATTTAAGGTGCATTAGAAATTTTATTAAAAGTGCATTTGAAAATACCAAAGGAAATATTTAATAGAGTTTTAAAAGCCAACAGTTTGAATAAAAACACCATCAGTTAAAACATGAATAGAAACTGTACTTCCCTATGGCAAACATCCAGAAGGAAAGAAAATAACTGAATATTAGGGAGTCATGAATCAGAGAGATGCAGATTTTATTACATTTTCCAAACACAAAAATATTAAATTTATGGTCATCCTGTTCTAAAATGAAAACCTAGCCATATGTTCAATTTTGGGTTTTATCTATTTAATAATCTCTAAATTGTGAGATTTTTCCAAAGCCTCCTTCTCCTTCTCAAGATCAGTTTTGAAAAGAAAATTCTTTCTAAAGAATAGAATTATTTCAGAGGGAACATAGAAAAGATGATCACTGTGATATCATTATTCCTGAATTGTTCAGCTAAATAACCATCATCATCAAAATCTGGTACCATCCTTTTTTTCTAGAAAAATCAGTAAAGGTGGAGAGAATCAACCAGAGTGGGGCAGATAGTAGCCAGGTCCCCAGGGTCCCCTCTTATTTATGTAAGACCTTTAGGAAAGGTTTCTCTTTCTGGTACCTCACCTTAATCATTTGGCCAAGATGGGCTCGTGACCTTCTCAGCGCTTGGCAAGAAGAAAGAGTTCCTGTCTGCAGAACCCTGAATCTCTTGAAATGCAAAGAGCAAGGGGATGAGTGCACAGCAGTTTGGCTGGCAGGTGTCTGTGTGATCACACAGAGCAAGAGCAGGTGGCTAGCTGAGCACATGAATACAAAGGACTACGAAAAACTTGTATGTGGAACACCCGGGCTCCTTCCTTGTGCCACATCACTACTAAAGTGGTTGAGCAAATGTTTAAGTGAAGGAGCTTCCCCTGGATTCTCTCCTTTTATTTTTTTCTACCATGGTTGTTTGTTTATAGTGGACTGAGAGAAAACAGACTAGATTTAAAACTGAAATAATAAAAAGGTGGAAAAACAATGATTAGCTACAAGGATTATGCTAGACACACTGGCTCCTCTGTCTGTTGCTTCCTGGCTAATGTTGAGAATTATTTCACTCCCGAAGTTTCCTTAGCAGTAAAGAGAGTAAGGAGATAGAGCAAGCTCTTGTTTTACTGGAGAAAATAAAATCAGATAATGCAGCGAAGCATGAAGTACCTGGGACATAATTCTGCCTCCGCTATTACGACTGTTCGTTTCATTTGACCTCTCAAATTTGCAGTTCTCCTGTATCCTGAGTGTAGTTCAGTAGTTTCAAACTTACTTAGTGTTCCACCCGTAGTAAAACACACACACACACACACACCATATCCTCATTTATAAAATGGTAATAACTTCTTTTTGTCCTTTTATTTTGTTAACGTAAGACTCAAATGAGATAATGGAACTGAAATATGTGCAGGCTGTCAGCTGGAAACTTATCAAAAATCCTTTAGAGACTTAAGCAAAATTGACATGAATGCTGCCAATTACAAAGTGTATACATTTGCAAAGTACACACACACACACACACATACACACACACACTTTTTACAAAGCATCTATCTTGCTTTTTCTTTTCTTTTGTCCCTCTACACCTCTCTCTCTCTCTCTCTCTCTCTCTCTATATATATATATATATATATATATATATATGTGTGTGTGTGTGTGTGTGTGTGTGTGTGTGTGTGTGTGTGTGTTTTACTGGGGGTAGAACACTAGGTAAGTTTGAAACTACTGAACTACACTCAGGATACAGGAGAACTGCAAATTTGAGAGGTCAAATGAAACGAACAGTCGATATATATATATATATATATATATATATATATATATACTCTGTCACCATCCTATGCTTCTAAAAATTCCTACCCTTTTGAAACCACCTGCATTTTGTGAATTTACATCATAGAAGCAGAGTGCCCCAGTCCCTGCTCCTGTCCTAAGCTCACACTAGACCCCACCCCTGCCTAAAAGTCCCATCCTGTTTTACCTGACCTGTCATTCAGACCTGACAGGACAAAATGTGCTCCTGCTTTCTTTATGACAACCTAATGTCAAGTGGTACTTTCTGTGTCCCCTCTAAAAACATCTCTCCTAGTAACCTAAAACATACTTATTTTATATTTTATATGATATAAAAGTATCATATCATGCCAACTAGAGAAAAAGCTGGAATTTTGTGTTCCAGTCAATTTTATGTAGTGGTTGATGTGCATCCTAAATCTGAGTGTTAGCTTCTAAGAACTGCAATAATAGCTAAAGCATATTTCTTCCTCCAAAGTGCTAGTAGCCATGTATATAAGGAGTTAGGATGTTAAATAGCTTTAAGACAAGCAGGTCAATGCTGAGAAGGATCTCTGGAAGGCACCAGTAAGTGCTTCCTTCAAGTGTGGAGGTTTAAAAGGCACAGCACATGGTCAGATGTGCAGGAATAGAGATAGACAACTGAGAGTACTTACGCTAAGAAGAAAAAGAAGAGAAGCTCAGAGAAAAGAACAGTTATCTGTCTCTGAAACAAAAAGGCAAAGCACTTCAAATTCTATCTGTGGGCAGGGAAGGGAGATTTTATTATGGACAGAGCCCTGCCTGGGAGGCCTTGAGTTTGAATCTTTGTACCAATGTGTATTTTTTAAAATTAAAGAAAAAATTTAAAAATCACATGTTAAGGCTTTAAGTGAGAAAAATGAAAAATGCTAACTCAGAATTATTAATCTGAGGTGGATATGGGCCCCCAATCGGCGTGCTTATTCTAATAATATGCTTCACCATAGATTGCAGTATGAGGACTAGGTATGGAATTGTAATAACTAGAGTGGAAAATTAATTATGTAAGCCTTATGATATTTTTAAAACATGCAGAGGTAATTTCATTGCTACTAAAAGAACTTTAAAATATTGGTTTTTATCAAGCATATGTATCTGTATATATGCATATATACATATGTAGGTACATATATATATATTTATATGTGTATGTGTTTGTACATATATATTCAGGAGTCAATAGTAAAATATAAAACAAAATAGGCATCTATTAATTATTACACCATGTCCTTTTAGTCTAAATTCCCCTGTGTTTTTAAATTATTCATCAAATGAATAAATACTTTAACATATAGGACTAAACTTTCGTTTGAACAAGCCAAAAGATGCTAAGTATGATGAGAAAAAGATAACATCATGAAATGGGAGCATTCAGATTCAGAAAGAACCAAAAGCATTAAAGCCCCAGGACTCAGAGAAGACCCATGTCGCAGAAAGTATGCAGTGGTTCTTTTCTTCAAGATATAAAAGCATCTATTTCTTAAATATTTCAAATATAGCTAAGGTCCTACCTTGGGAAGATCTAGGCATATTTGTGTTTGTCAGACTTTGTTTGCGGTGACAAACATCTAAAAGCAGGTATGATGGGGGAAGGATTTGTTTCAGCTTGAGGTGTCAGGGACTTCTGTGCATGGTAGCCTGGTCCACCTTTTTTTGGAATGAGGGAAACTTAGCAACTGGAGGAGGTGGGCAACATTTTAGCCATTAACCTTTGGTAGATAAGAAAGGAGACACAGGAGGACCTGGGATAAGTTGGGGGCAAAAGTGGTGGTTCAGCAGATAAAGGCACTTGGCCCTAATCCTGACCACATAAGTAGTTCCATACCAGAGCCTCACATGGTGGGCTGAGAAAACCAACGATAAGTTGTTCTCCAACCTTCATACACATGCTCACAAGCACACATACAAATGAGAAAAAAAGGTAAAATTTCATTAAAAAAAAAAAAAACTAAGGAGTTTGGGTGGAAATTCAGAAGAGTGGCTTTGTAGAGAATACTCTGTTGAAAAGTGTTATTGAAAAGCTCAGGGATTAATGGCTCTGTATTAGTGCTCCAGATAGATAACTCTTGAAATCTGTTACTCACAAGATGAAGCAACTCCAAGCCACATCTAAGCTGAAATCTTTTTGCTTCTCGACGGGTATATCATTAACTCTTCACAGCATGAATTTATGCAAAGTACAGTCTTTTTCTTCATATACGTAATGGGCTATAGGGCTATTTATGCACCCAGTTATAAATATCATGTGCATGCCAGAGATTAACCACAGCCCATTTTTACTCTTAATTAGTGAAGGCAGCTAACATTTACTGAAAGAACTTGACCAAATGTGAAAGCTGCCTTTCATAGGGGCTAGTATTCTAACCTTCATAAAATGCACAGATTGGAAGGATTGTTTATCAAGTAATGCCTTGTGAGCCTTGTGGTGATCTTAACCCTCAAGCAATATCTGATAAAGTCCATGGGTGTAAGTCATGTGATAATTTAATCACATGCCAACCAAAAAAAGACCCCCAATGACTAATAATAAGATGTTGAGCAACCCTGAACAAAGAGACATAGTTAAGACACAAACTCGGTGAAAAGCCAGCTTTGAAGTCTTCTTTAGGAGAATCTACATCTCAGCTTCTCCTCAGTATCTCCATTCTAACACAAACTCCTCCTTGCCTCTCAAACCAAAGTCTAGTTTCAGGATAGTGGGGAGAGAGTGGGTGTTAACCTTTAGAGGCTTTTGGGGCATTTCCAGAATTATAAAAATCTATGGGTTTGTGGTGAAAATAGGATCAAAGGATCCTGGGATTACATTTTGCAGATTTTATATTAGGAATACACACACACACATACACACACACACACACACACACACACACACACACACACACACACACCTTTGAGGAAACCACAAATTGATTTGAATGATTTTCAGTCAGTGACCTTTTGTCACTGTTCTTATTGATTTCTGGGAGGCTGAGGAGTAGATGTGTCTGGAAGTGGAGTATTACAGTGTCAGTGGTAATGGATGTCAGGAGGACTCCAGTGGTATCAGCTTTGTGCTGCTGAAGGAGCTCTTTCTTAGGGGCTAGGGGCTGTGCTGAGCATGCTCTTTCTGATGAAGTTTTAAAATTTCCATCATTAGCAAGATGTTATATTGTTCATCTTATTTATTAGGATATGAATGTTAAAGGGGTAATTCTAGGCAGGTCAAGCTCCCATTGATTTTTAATAAAGTATGAAAGAATTCAAAGCTCTCATCAAAATTCAGGGAAAAAGAATCAGTAAAAATAATGTATGCCATATTTTCCATACATTGGGAACTTATTTGGAATACTTAATTTATAAGCAAAAAATGACACATATCCTAAAGCCACAAAATTATTATTCTCATGAACACCTTCAGCTGAGCTCTTTTTCTTGGGAAGGTGAACATATAACTGCCTTGGATTATCAGGGTTTGTTTCTTTTTGTTGATTCTTTTTTTTAATTTTTTAAGTCACATGCTTATCCTCTTTCCAATCCAAAACCAACTTAGTTTTGTGTCAGAAAAGCAAACATCAGACAGGAGAAAAATGTTTCAGCTTTCTCTAGCAGATCAAATAAAACTTAAAGTTTCAAAAGCTGGATTCTCAATTTTTAAAGAAGAAATCATTTACTTCAGTGAAATTATCTTTTGAGGTTGCATGAAACACATAACAAAGATCCAGGTTTCTTCGAGCAAATGTCACTCCTTCACTATTGTTAAGACACACCACTTGCCCTGCTCAAGCAACAAAACAAGAAAACCGCATTGACTTCAGCAAATGAGTAGGAATGACAAGTAGACACCTTGAAAAAAAAATGCTGCTGTGTGGAGCCTGGGAGGAGATGGGGGTTAAAAGAAGAAGCATTCTGGGACCTAAAACCAGAATGAAGCTCCTTAGTTCTCATGGGAGTTTAAGATAAAGGCCACACCCACCTGCTTATCATCCCAGTAACAGACTAAAAGCCTGAAGAGATGCAGACTCCTGGACAGGCAGTGACTGGTGACAAGAACTCCTGTGAATCAGACCAGGCCCTGCCATCACGTCACATGCTCAAGGCCAAGTTCATATTTAACACTTTTGTACCTAAGGTTTTTTCTTGTAGAAAATGAATATTAATAGTTCTTTGTAAGCTTTTGATTTTTTTAACCTTTATGCACATAGGTATGTGCCTGGCTGAGTTTATATGTACCACAAGAACATAGGAGCCTGATGAAGCTAGAGAATGAAACCATCGTGTATCCTGGAATGGATTACAGGGGGATGGGGGCCACCATATAGGTGGAGTCCAGGTGCTCTGGAAGAGCAGCCGATGTTCTTAATCACTGAGTCATAACCATATCTTAGTTCTTACTTTGAATGATAAAATTACATACACACACACACACACACACACATACACACACACTCATACACAAGCTGGTGTGGAATGTTACAATAATAATGTTGGGCATTTTTAATGTTAGTAAGCCACCTCATTAATACAAGTAAGAGTACCGAACAAACTTTCAGATGCTCGAAGTCTGAACTTTTCCGCCAATGATATAACCACTAAATCATGAGAAAATGTGACATACTTTTCAAGGGCTTTCAAAATCTAAGCAAATGCAATTAACCCAGCAGCAGCACACACAGTATGTGGAGAAGGCCGAGATCTTTTCAATTTTCATGTAGATCTGCAATAGCAAACCCTCAGGTCCCAATCATTAGGTCAGTTATTATTACTATTAAAAAGTTATTTCTACTGTTTTCCTTTTTTTTTTTCCTTTTTATAGATTGCAGCTGCCATCAAAGTTGGGAGAAAGAAGGAAAGAAAGGAATGGAAGGAAGAAAAGAGAGAAAGAGAGAGAGAGACAGAGAGACAGAGACAGAGGGACAGAGAGAGAGAGAGATCTATTCATAGCCCAAAAAGAACCGAAGGCTGTTACCAAGAAAGTGGTTTTAATCCTGCAAGGTGCAAGACTATTTTGTCACTGATTTTGTAGCCAGGAACTAAAGCAGGAAATGTGTTTAGGAAATAGTGCTCTCCTGAATTACAATATAACATAGATCATAAAATTGAGATTTAACCTGGAAAAGGGCAAAGGAAGAAAAGAAAATTAACTCTGACACTCAAAAAGTAAAACTGAAAAGGAAAGGCAACGAAAGTTACAAGAGGAAATATGATACCACAGAAGGAAGAAATGTCCCTTTGAATATTAGCATGGTGGTAACTGAACTCCTAAGTGCTCTATCGATGAGTGGAGCTATCATTAATCTTTTGTGACAAGACACTTTGGAGTAACCAGATTGTGAGAGTTCCAGGCCCTGAATATCCTGTATTATCCTCGGGATTGAAGATGACTGCAATATACAGTAATTGCTGTATCGCGTTTCTCCATTGTAGTAAATTTTAACAGAAATGGCTTTCAAAAGCTGTCTTAATAAAAGTGATTTAGGAAAAAAAAAACCCCACCTAACTCTAGCTATTTCTTTTTCACAGTGTTCACTTAGATGTATGTGGTCTTGAACCTCTCTTTAGGAGGGGAGTTATTGTGTCATTTAAAGCTCGGGTAAGAATTGAGAGCCTACACTTGGCCCAGGTTTTCGAGCACAGTACCCCCGAGTTGTATAATTAGCACAAGTTGAACATATTTTTACCAACCTCAATTTATGACATTTAACCTCTTTGTGAGAGAGATTTTCAGAGACAGTTTAAGATCAAGAGTAGACAAATTGCAACCTAAACTTTTATCTTGAGTTAAAAAAAAAAAAAAAAAAAAAAAGACTATGAAGCAAATGGGAAGGCTTTCCTAGCAGTTGAAAAGGAGAGAAAAGAGCTTGCTTTTTGCTGTACAGTAATTATGAAACTTCATATGGTGTAGAAAATGGGGAAAATAGGTAGACATACACCAGCAACCCGCCCCATAGTGTTTTGTTCAATACAGAAGAATTACATTGTTGAGCTGGGTAGTCACTCTCTAAAGTCATTCCTGTTTCAACTCAACTTGTCAAGCAGTGCTGATTGTATGTCAATGAGCACGTGATTTAATCGAGTTTTCTCATCAGTGGTATGTAGGTAGAGAATGATAATGGCTATTTTACTTAGGGTTGTTATGTAAGCTAAGTAATTCAGATTAAAAATGTTTTGCCAGTAACTTCAACCAAACAGTGCTTGCTGAGGTTCGAAGTTATTGGGAGTTGATTGGTGGCACCAAAAGATGTGCCTGTGGGGGTGTGCTTGTGTCTTTGTGTGTGTGTCTTTTGTGTTTGTGTGTGTGCCCTAACTTTATCGCATTCAGAAATAGCAAGTCTTTGCAGCTGTGATTATGGATGCCACTGTGGTAGTTTCCTGGGCAACACAAACAAGTCTAACAAAAGAATTCTTATAAAAGACAGAAGAGGCCAAAAGAAAAGCAGAAGTAAAAGTGGTGTCAGAGATTGCAATGATGTGTCACAAGCCCACGGATAATGGATGCCACCACAAGGTAGGATACAACAAGGAGAACTTCTCCCCTAGAGTTTAAGAGGCACCACGGTTCTATTAACAACTGAAGTTTAGCTTTCTGACCTCAGGACCCACAACACAATCGATTTCTGTTACTGTACAACTCACAAGTTGTGTCAATTGACAGCCCTGGAAAATTAATACAGAGCTGCCTAAAGAGCCTTTTGGAATACAATTTAAAATGCTTATACATCAACTTTAAATAAATAACACAGTGGTTTGGAGTATATTATGTTGTTAGATGTTTAAATGTGATGAAACAACCATTTCAACAATAAGGCATATTCTCTGCCTTATTGTCTTGAAATAGGATCGCTTTCATTATCAGAAGCTCACTGTTCTGGCTAGGGTGAGTGGTTAGCACACTCTCAGGTGACATACCAGGTTTGATTATTCTATTGCCAGGAATTCAACCTCAGGTTCCTGTGTTTAGAGGGTGAATTACTCTTAGCCATCTCACCAGCCCACATTTTTTCTTTTTTTTTTTTTTTGTGGGGGGGGAGCTCTGTCTCTATCTCCATCCATCGCCAGATGAAGGTTCTATGGTGATATGCAAGATATTCATCAGTATGGCTATAGGATCGGGCCATTTCAGGCTCCCTCTCCTCAGCTGCCCACGGAACTAGCTAGGGACCCACACGTGAACATACAACTGTGCCATCGTATCACAATGCTGGATAAAAATCGCCTTCCTGTTTCTGAAGATTTCACCATCCAAGCGAAGACTCCATCCCCATTGAACAGTGTGCACTGGGAAGTAACAAGTTGCTATGGTGGCCTTTCAGGTGTGTGACTACTAGAAGTCAGCAAGGCTTTGAGGGCAACCACAAAAGAAGAGCAATCCCTCTTCAGCTCAGATTTTAAGTCTCTCCTTTATCAGCAGGCTTAATCCTTCTTTTCTCCTATGGATACTTGGGAAATTCAGGTTCCCAGAAATTTTATCCAGAATCTATATACACTGATTTATTGAGATTGGTAACATTTTGCTCCAATTTTCTCTTGAGGTGTTTAAAAAGCAATCCTATGTTTCAGCCCTTATTCCACTTTTGACGTTGTTTTATTCTGCTTGAAAGGCGCCTTTATAGAAAGACATCATGTGATGTTTATCCTGTTTTTATTGATGCTGTTTATGCAATCAGTGGTTAATTGATGGAATTGACAGCTCTTCTAGGCATGATAGAGGAGATAAGTATTGACACTTTGCTTATCCCATACTTTGATCTGCTGTCATACTGCTGCTTATGAGTTTGGCAAGTACAGACAAGAGACATTTATTGTCCCAGGATATTTTAAAGGCAATTATGCATAATTGAGCTTAGTGAGAAAATTATTTTCTACAGATGAGCACGAGGACCCAATTTAGAAACCCCAGAACCAATATAAATCCAGACACAGTGGTGTTTGTAATTCCAGTGCTTCTCTGTCCAGGCACGACACAGAGATGGGAGAATCCCCAGAAAATTTATGGGCTGCTAGCTTGGAATATATCACAGTGAAAAACATAAAAAGCCCTGTTTCTAACAAGGAGGAATGTCAGGACCCACATGACATAGAGACACCTGCACTCAGACATGAACACGCACAAAAAGAGATAATCACACATAATAGCTGATTATGTAATAGAGGATTATTAATAATATAATTTTCCAGAAAACTTTCCTTCCCACTAGAAATCAATTTTATGGGACAAGAAATTTAATGTACAGTGCAGTAATAATCTTACCTGAGTTTAGGGCCTAGTTCTGATATAAATAGCAGAGGTAACTTAGGTCAAGTAATTAATTATGCAGCATTTAATTCTCTTTGTTCTTAATAAAACATAATGCTTGAGTTCTTTTTTATACTTTTGAGAATTCAGTGACACAAATTATTTAGAATACTAGCAGTTTCTTGCACATGAGCAATTAATAAATTGTACCTGAAATGATCATACCTGTATAGAAATCTAATATAATTATTATTAGTCTTCAGTTTGATATTTTCATATTTCTTTAAAAATTGTATTAAATTATCTTGAGGATAATTTTTATAATACACTTTTAATTTTATATAATGAAGGTGAGATTTGTGATTTGAGATTAAATCAAAACTAGATGGCAGGCTCTTTTACCCAAACAGTGCTCAGCAATGCAGGGAGTTGTACTGAATGGGTGCCATCTCCAGGATGCTGAGTTCTGTGTTTTATTTGAAAAAATTCATAGCTTATTTGTATGTAGACATATAAACACACAAACAAGTAGAGAAGTAAAAGCTATAGCAGGAGTGTTTGCAGGGCAGTCTGGGAAGCTCTAAGGAGCAACAGAAAAAAAAAAGCAAAGAAAATGAGGCTTAAGGAAAAATCTGTAACTATAAAGCAGATGGGAGCTAATGTTGAAGGACCAACAGAAGGCGTTTCAAGATTGAAAATTAGTATGATCATTTTGTCTGCAAGAATCAGTACTCATAGAAGTGTGATAAGCGCTGGCCATGCCATCTAAAGCAAACGGCATCCATCTATCTCCCAAAGACAATCAAAAGTATAGGTAACATTTGCATTATTGGAAATTATATGGTCTCACTCTGTAGGCCATGGTCTTGAACTCACAGTGCCCATGCTGCTTTGGCTTTCTGGATACTTAGTGGGATTACAGATATGTCCCAATAAACTCAGATTGTAAATAAAATGTATAGTTACATTTCATGCCTACCTTATTTTCTACAAATACCAACTGAGCACTTATTTTGTTCAGGAGCCTTCCGAGATGGTTTGCATGATGAAAGGCAGAACTCTAGCCTTCAAGGTATCCATAGTCAAGTGATGGGGCAGGTGGGTAAGCAGGCAATCACATCTACAATCTGTAGGTGGTGGTACCGAGATAAGTAGAGGGTCATTGGCTATGAAAAAGGCTTTTGAAGTATTCTCTCAGCTAAACTTTGAAAGAAAAGCACAGTGAAATGTTTCTTTTTGTTCCGTCCTTTATTTTTTCTAAGTGTGCTTGAAAGTCTGAACTAGACAGTGCAAGTGACACCTAAAACTGGGACAATAGAGAGAGGCACGGACCTCAGGCCACAAAATCAAGTTCAATACAACTCAGGGTTACAAGAGAAAGTTAGAAATGATGAGAGACTTTGCTCACCTAAATAAAAAAGTGGATTAGTAATTAAAGGGTTTGCCACGTCATGGTAAAGAGTTTGAATTCCATATTCTGGAGACAATAGGTATTTGAAAAAGATCTGTACAGAAAAATAATATAACCCTATTTGTCCTTTGAAAAGATCATGGGTTAAATGAAAAAAAGTCTTGCAGGGTGAAACTGGATATGAGGAACTGAGTTAGAAGGCAGCTATTATTCTGATAAAAGATATACTGTCTTTCATAAGATAGTGGTGGTGTGTACAGTTTGGAGAGGTAATACACAAGTAGAGAACTGAATGGTATTAATAAGCCAAAACTTTGGGCAGAGCAGCCCAGCAGATATTTTCATTCTGATAGGAATTCCAGAAGAGAGAGTTATATTGTGGAAGAAAGTGTTGTGCTCATTTTTAACATGCTAAAATATTCCTGTGGAATATTTATATATTCCTAGCTACCTAGGAAGAAATTAATATTAAACACAGACAGGAAATATAAATTTCAGATTTTCTAGCAAACGAGTGGTCACAGAGTCTTTGGGATATTGGCACTTTCCCAAGCTACGATGAATGGAATAAAATAAAATCCTAGATAAAGCTCAAACCTAGAAAACATCAGTCTTGTTTATAGAATAACAAATATAGGAGCATTATAAATGCCCGGGCCAGATCAGGCAGACAGGTCGCAAGAAAACCAAAAGGACACAAACTCATTCCCAAGGGAGGGAATAGCAGGAAGAGGGAAATCAATGTAATCCTGAATTACAGATAGTCAAAAATAAAGACTAAGAAAATAACTTGAGAACGATAGCTATAGTCATATATGACCTATGGTTAACACAGTGTCAAGAACAAAGACCAAAAATATCAGTGCTCAAAATAATCATATGTGGAATCCAGAGATGAAGCAATGTGCTCTCCAAGACTTTCTCAGTCTAATTTCTTATCAAGCCTGGAACTTCCTGCTTAGGGCTAGCACCACACATAATGACTTGGATCATCCTACATCCATCACAAATTAAGAAAAGGCACCGTAGGCTTGCCCATAGCTAAATCTGGTAAAACAAAACAAAACAAAACAAAAAAGCTCTATCATCTGAATTTTCCTCTTCGCAAATAACATGTTTCAAGTTGAAATAAAACTAGCCAGCACAAAGTATAAAGGTGAGAAATTCTTCCCTTTGATAGTTTGATGGCAACGCCACAAGAAACATGTGAAATATTTCTTGAGCAGCCTCTACGTCTCCACAGACTACTCTCTTTAGTTTGCCGAAGGTACAATATAAAGAGGTGTTGAGGTCCTGTGTCTCTTTAGGCCATCATATGTATTATAAACACAAATTGATTCAGAAAATAATAAACACCCCAGTGAGAATTAGCAACACTTTCGATCTAATATCACCGTAGCTGGTTGGGAGGAAGACGGAAGAGGCTGGTCAACTGCAAATGAGAGGAAGTAGATGCTGTAAGCCACATGGTAAGGCTAAGCTCAGAAATTCTGAAAATCATAGGTATTTCAACCTGCCCTAGCAAGCTGCACTACAAGAATGTAATGCTTGAGATGACATGGTGGTTTCTTGTATTAGTGGATAAATGTGTTACATATGTGTATACGTTTGTGTGTACAGAGACACAGAGAGATTTTTGTTCTCCTGAGTGCTGTAATAGCCTTTCTTCTATGTTGCTAGATGGAGTAATTTCACGTATACCTCTCTGGGTAATGATGGCAGAGGAAATATTGCACACTAACAGCTAAGTAGATGACTATTTGCTAACTATCTTCATGCACAGACTTCACTGAGAATAACATGCTTGTGATGACTGTGTGAGTCTCCCACAGCTTTGACAAAGTACCTCATATAAACGACTGGCAGGGAGGACTCATTTCTTTGGATTCACAGTTGTAGAGGCTTTAGTCTTTGGCTCCAATGCCTTTGTGCCTTCAGTGTGACAGAAGATAATTGTAGAAACTGCTCACCTCTTGGCTGGGAGGAAACAGAGAAAGTGATAAAGAGGGCCTGAAGCAAAATGCAGCTTCTAAGGACTTACTCCCAGAGACCTGCTTTCTTCAGGCAGTTCCTACTTCTTCAAGTTGCAAGAACCTTCCCAAATAGTGCTTGCAGGAAGAGAGGAGGTCTGCAATACATAACTTGGTGGTGGGGGTAGGGTTTCGTATGTCAATCAAAGCAATAAGCTTATATGATTACCTACGTTATTGCCACCCATCTGGCCTGCTGCTAGATAAAGCAACCATGAATTGCTTTCTAATTAGAAAATACCTATATTTTGGATTCAGATAGCTATAAATTAAGTTGATTTTCAGATCCAAAAATCTCATAGCCTATAAGAAAGCCACAAATGGCATTCATAAGCAACAAAAATGATAAGAAAACATTTTGTCCTTTAAAGCTGATGCTCGTGACCAGTGGCTAGCTCAGTGGCCAGAAATGTTACACTGTGGCTCTGGGCAGTAGTAAAATATGGATTCTGTACTGAAAGTACCTGGAACATAAGCGTTCTTCTTTTGCCACATTCTGATCTAATAGAGTAGCCAAGACTTCATATTTATTAACATACATATCATCATTTTAATACACTGCTTTATCTTTCTAGGAGAGTGTGTAGAGTACAGCAAAAGCCATATTTTACAAGCCAATTGTAAATGCCTTTTAATGATGATTCACAGTGCTCTAATACAGATTTCCCATCAATATCGCCATCCTGCAGGCATGCATTAAAGCTGCAAATCATGTCTTGGGTAGTGCTACTGTCAGACTCAAAATTACTACGCACATAACTCAGAGACTGGGGATGAGGATCTCCCTCAGATACAATAGGTCTGCTCGGGCTTCTGCAAACTGGAAGGAATGGAAGCTGTGCCAGAGACGTATACGAGCATCCTTGTAAAACAAGTTAGAGTTTCCATCTCATAAGAAGAAAAGCAGGCAGGCCCTCCTTTAGTTCAGAGAAACAGCACCCTCCTGCAAAAAACCATGAGTTGAACATCTGTCTAGGTTTCCAGAATTTGCAAATCATTTGATTATTTAAGTCTTTTCCCCCTCCAGTAAGTGTTAATCAGCATTCCTGCTGGTGGTCCTTAGGGTTGTTACCATGGAACTCATAAATGATTTTAAAGATGTAGCTGAGATAAAGGGGACACCTGTGGATGAGTTCTCCCCATTATCATTAGCATAAACCCTCACAGGCCAATTCCTGCAACATCATGATAAACTGCCGGAAATAGAAAGGCTTGATACAAAACATGGTGGGAAGCTTAAATTGTTCTGGGTCTTTAGCATATTTTCACATTGGTATTAAGAATGTTAGAAATAATTTAATCATTGCCTGATTATAGCGATGTTAGGGGGAATGCAATTCTTGCCTTATTACATATGGACTCATTCAGAGCCTCATTATTTATTTGGCAAGCATTAAGCATCAAATCAATTTAGTCAGATACTTGAAAATGGGAACTTTAAGATGAAAGTTAAAATGAAGATTAAGAGGTAAAATTAAAACTATTTACTTCCAGCAGGCATGGAGTAATTCTCTTTGCAAGATATTCATCACGAGACTGTTGTGAGTGAGATGAGGTACGAACTGCAGAATCAATCCTGAAAGGGGGATGTTGAAACGAATCGGGAACTGGCAAAGCATCTCCTACTTACTTTTGACTAGGTCAAATGACAGGGGAAGGGGGGTGATAACTTTGATTTGTAGCTAAGGAATGTGCTCTGCGTTTATCTAACTATTTATTATCGGGATGGCTTCCATTTCCAGCTCGATAGACATGGGAAGAAGGGAAGTACATGTTAACCACTTGGGAATTTGTAGTTTCATTTTGCATGTGAAGATGCACTGACATTAGGAGGATGTAGTAAATGTATTGAGTGCTGTTTTGGTTTGGGGCTTTAAAACAGTGAGTGCGTCAATGGCTACATATTTCCATATTGTGATTAATATGCGAAAGTCTTCCTCCCATACTTAATTTAACCTGTAGATAATGCATTAGTGAGCAGCTATGTGGATGTTCCTTTTAGGAAATAGTCTAATGCTTTGATCTGGACCATAATTGCTGGATTGGATCACAGGAAGATGATCAAGCCCATTAAGCAAGGGAATATAATTACTAATAAAGTATAAAGAAGCCTTAAGGAAAATGTTCTTCTGACCAGAGCCAAATCTGCTGTTAGGGAATATTTGGATTTGTTACACTGGCTTTCTTACCACACACACACACACACACACACACACACACACACACAAATATATACACAAAAAACCCACGAGAATCAATAATAATGAGAGAACAAATTATTGAATCTATTTCTAGTCTTCCTTGACAAGATGAGAGGATATACATAAGACAAAATGCTGCAAGCAGCTCTTCTGTGTTTCCATTGACCAAAGCATTAACCATGGGAAGTAATAACTGGTTACATTAATAGGAAAAAAACACTGTTTAATTCAGAAGCAAAAGCAATCTTCATTTGGATCAAGGATATTAGACTAAAAAAGAAGAAAGGAATGGAGGAAAGAGAAAAGGAAGGAAGAGAGGGAGAGAGGGAGGGAGGGAGGGAGGGAGGGAGGGAGGGAGGGACAAAGGAACAAAAGAGTAAAGGATGGATGGATGGATTAGGCCCAGCACAGAGAATATAACACAAAGTAGTGTATGCATTCAGTTAAAACCCACCAGCTGAGGAAGATCAGGCTTAATGGACAAAGAAAGAGATTAGGTAAAGTACATCACTGCTGCAGGTCATATTTGTTGGGGTGATTAGCCTGGACTAAAGCCAATTGTCTGATGCTAAAGTATAAGCTTTTGAAAAAAATAAATGCATTTTATTTAGCCACTAGGCACCATCAGGTACAAAGAACCATCTCTCCCTGAACATCACCCAACTGCACAAAGGAGCTTTCTTTGTGTTTCTCTCTCTAGCTAGAGAGGCTGATGGAGAAGACCCCAGGTCAAACAGCTGCCGTGAAATGACCCTCAATTCAATAAACAGTCATTTAATCTGCTGAAGTAGTAAAAGTGACTTTAGTCTCAGTCTGGAGTGGATCAATTTATCCCCATTGGAATTTTCTGATAGTGTTTAGATTTTCCTAGTCAGCATACCAGAGAATCAAACAGAGGGTAGAAGGAGAAAACCCTTTTAAAACTGTCTCTTGCTTCCCTGGTGTTTGCTTGAAGATCTTTTGTGAAACAGATCATATAAATGGAGGGGAAATTAGTAAGTCTCTTCACTGCTGCCTTTTGGGGAATACCATCAGTGCTATTCTCAGTAAAAGATCTGTCGATGTCACAGTTGATCCATCACGCCCGAGATCTGCTGTTCTTTGTATCCTATGACATGTTGCTATTTATATCCTGGATGTTACACACTGCTGTCAGAAGTACAATTAACCATGCACACAGTCAGTCCATTGGAAATGTTCTTAGTAGGAATCCATTCATAATCTCCATATCTTCACAAGTGATCATGTCATTCTCACCAACTCCCCAGTTCCTTTACAGATTTTGGAACTTTATGGGATTTTATGGACTCACAATTGTCTACATGATGAAGATTTAGATATGTTTGCTACTCTGACAAAGGTTTGCTGAGCTATTTGGCAATGTTTTGAAAGTTAGGAAAAAATGTGTGTTCCTAATGACATTGAACCTTTATGATAAACAAAAGGAAACAGCATGCTAGATATATTGAAGGAAGAAAACAGATTTAATCTTTCTAAATATCACACTGGGAGGGATATCTAAAGGCAATAATACTATGAGACACAGGTACAAACAAGTGTTAAAAACTGAGTAAAAAGCCCTAGTAAAGAGTTTTAAAAAGTTTGCCAATGACACATACAGATACATATGTTGGTTTGGATTTTAGAAATTTGAGACGTTAAGAATATTTGCACGCTTACATTTTCCCTAATATATGTTAAGAACTAAAAAGGGGTATGTGAAGTGGAAGGAAAAAGAATGAAGGTCATACTGAGACCAAAATCTGAAATAGCTTTTATTGTCTACTTAAAGGAGAAATGCTCATTTTAAAAGACCTTAGAAAGGGGGAACACAGACAAAAAGAGAAAAGCCTGTAAAACATTAGAGCAAGATGACCCACTGGTAAAATGTTTGACTTAACTCCTTCGGAGAATACTCAGTCTCTCAAAACCCACAGAAAGTCAGGAACTCACAGGCTACCTGGAGAACTTGCCCAAATCCTGTAGCCATGAGCCTTACTGTTTTGGGGCGTTTTACATACAAAGACCATATCCAGGTGACACACTTCAATTAGCAAGAACAGTTATCATTAAGTAGAGTTACAGAGGCCAAAAAGCAAGGTTAGGAAATTTAAGAAACTTTCCCAGAACTATGGACTATAACGGATTGGGTCTTTGTTCTCTTTTTGGCAGGTGTTGGGGTCAACATGCTGGGCTTCTAGGTCAGAATGATGCCTTGATACCTCTAACACAGCATCAGTTGTGCTGGATCTGGGGGCCTGTTACAGAAGTCCAGAACAAATAAAACACACCGTGCAAACTCCATCCACTAGCAAGTTTTTACAATAAATGGGAATGCTTCAAATTTGCATTTAAAAATGCTATCTTATATAAACCAATTTTCTCTTTCAGGAGCAATTTATTAATAAATGTGAAAGGAGGTCATATACATCATCTTTTACTTGCTTCTTTGCTGGAGGTGAAAGAGAACCCATTGATGGGCAACAGGGTTGCATTTTCTTCCAGTAAGTTCTGTGAGCCTCACTGTCTCAGTCTATCAGGTGTTGTTAGGTGCCACAGCACGTTACAGTCATAAAGCAAGTCATGTGCACATACATGTACACATATACATGGATAATACATCATTGACTTCATGCTGTCTGTACTTACACATTTGGGTTTCCATATTATTGGAGTAGAAACATAAAACGAGCAAAATCCTGGTGACGGTCTATATCAAAACACTATATCCATCTATAGAATCATTTTACAACACGATGTCAACACCAGCTTCCAGTGCCATGTCATTTCCATATGTGTGTAGACTAGTGAGGGATAAATATATGCAAGCCCTTTGCACTTCCCTGGTTGTATATACTTCTAAAGAGGAACATCTTACTGACTGAATCTGATCAATGTAAAGCATGGTATATTTTCTTGATCCAAAGATATCTGTTTCTGGCCCCTATGTCCTCTTCCAGCAACCGTCTCAATTGTCTATTGTCCTTCACAACCTCTTAAAATTTAGATTCCCCTTTTATTAAAAAAAATTCTTTGTTTTTCCACCTTAAAATTGTGAAATAAAATCCTTGTATTTTAGAGCTGGAGAGATGGCTCAGGAATGAGTGCATGATACTAATCTCGAGGTCCTTGGGTTCAGCTCCTAGCACCTACATCCAGCAGCTCACATCACAATCACTTCTAACTCCGCAGCCTGGAGATCTGATGTTTTTCTCTAGCCTCTGTTAGCACCTGCAAATGTGTAACACACATACACACAAGTAAAAGTAAATCATTATTTAAAAAACATGTATTCAAAGTCCACAAATGTCTAATATTAAAGTTAAAACAATTGTAAACATGTAAAAATCTGTAAATATCTTCTGTATGAGGAAATAAAAATAGAATATGCTCTGTAGCCCATAACTTCTATATTTCCCTTGCTTCTTGTGTGTTATCAGTGTCTTGATTTAGTGCTCTCTGTAACTTTATTTCAAAATGTAGTCTATTCAGTTATGCTTCCTCAAACCACATATTTTGATTTTCCTTAGTTTTCAGTGTTAAATGCATTAGTAGTCAATGTTCAAATTACACAATGTATATTTCATTTTTGTATTTTACTCAACAATGATGAAAAAGTATAATTATTTCATTTCTTGCTACTTAACTTTTAATATGTCAGAATTTGTATGGTTTGGTGACTATAAATAGATATGTAGTTTATCAGGTTTGGACAGTGCAGATAACAGGGTGTCCAGTTGACTTCCAAAGTGCCAGTTTCCTCTCCTACACTTGCTATCTGGGTGTCTGTTCAGTTCCACCTATTAACCATGCTTATCTTTGTCCAATATTCTCTTTTAAACCCATCTGGGAAACATGTGACAATAATTCATCTCTCACTTGCTGAAAAAGCTGAACAGTCTTTATATGCTTATCACTTATTTGGATTTCTATCTTGTAGAAGTTATCTTGTTAATGTCCAAAATACATTTACATATATGAAAGATGAATCATTTTCCAATAAGTATATTTTATATTTGTTCTTCTAACATTTATGTTTTTATTAAAGCTTTAAATTAACAGAAATTACTCTTGAGTAGTTAACTGGTTCATCATTTTCTCTTTGTGGCTCTAGCCTCTCTTGCTAACTTAAAAATTTCCCTTACCATAAGTCAGAAAGTTATTTTGTTATCATCTATCAAATGTATTCTTTGAATGTTCAGTATCATTTACAATTCAAGTAAAATTATAAAGGTTGGGGTAATACCCTTTTGGCAGGCAAGTTTTCATACAGACATGAGTTTCTTTCTGAGCTTTTAATTCTGTTCTATTAATACATTCATTTATTGTCAATCACACTAATTATCATAGGCATATATTGAAGATTTGTGTATTGTAAAACAAAATTTTCCTACTTTCCCCATTTTCACGTTGTTAGTTGTTTTTTATTTATTTTTTATTTTTATTTGTATTCCTTGTCCTAGTTTGAATGTAATTGACCCCCATAATCTCATAGGGGGTGGCAGTACTAGGAGGTGTGGCATTGTTAGAGTAGGTGTGGTCTTGTTAGGGAAGTGTGTTACTGTGGGAGTGGGCTTTGAGTTTTCATATAGGCTCAAGATACAGCTCAGTGGTTCTGATAACCATTTCCTGCAGCCTGCAAGATGCAGGACTCTCAGCTGCTTGTCCAGCATTATGTCTGTCTGCACACCATTATTTCCCACCACAATGATGATGGAGTGATAACAGACTGAACCTCTGAACTGTAAGTGAGCCACCACAATTAAATGATTTCCTCTATATGAGTTGTTGTAGTCATGGTGTTTCTTCACAGCTATAGAAACCCTAACGAGTGTTCGTGTCATTTGTTTATTTGTTTGTTTGTAATGTAGCCCTCTCTCAAACAATGCATCCTGACTGTAGCCTCTCCTCTTACCACTCCCAATCTCTCCCCACATCCCTTTCCCCCAGATCCGCTGCTGTTGTAAGAAGGCCACTTGTTGGTTCCCAGCTGCTCAACCCCAAAATAATCACACAGAAACCATATTATTTGCAATACTGTTTGGCCAATAGCTTAAGCTTATTTCTGGATAACTCATATCTTAATTACCCATCTCCATTAATCTCTGTACTGCCATGAAGCTCTGGCTTTCCAGATAAAGTTCCATCCAGTATCTGTCTCTGGCCAGACTACATAGCTTCCTGACTCTTCCTTTTTCTCCTAGCATTCAGTTTAGTTTTCCCCACCTAACTCTATTCTGCTCAGCACAGGCTCAAGACATTTTCTTTATTAACCAATGGTATTCACAGCATAAAAAGGGGAAACCCATATCACCTCCCCTCTTCTGTTTAAATAAAAAGGAAGGTTTTAATTTTAACACAGAAAAATTACATATAACAAAACAGGTATCAAGCAAGAATTACAGTTAAAATATTTATATCTACTTTATCTTTTATCATAACTAAGGAAAACATTATAACTATCTATTCTTCAACTCCATCAAAGACTCCATAAGGATATAATATTACCTAAGTTAACAGGAAGTGCATTGTAAACAACTTCCAAAACTCTAGAATTAACAGAGACATCTTGCTGCCTGGACAGTCACCTAAAGTTCTTCTTTAATGTTGCAGGCACACCTCTTCAGCCTACAGTCTCATAGTATCTGGCAGACTTTTCCACTCTACAGGAAATTTCAAAGACAATTCCACCTATATTGGCAGTTTGTCAGTCACTTTTTTCTGTGTCTTAAAGAATGTCTAACAGACTCTTTCATTAAGCAGGAACACTGAAGGATCATTTCACCTTTAGGCAAGCTCAGCAGTCATTTTTCTGTGGGTCCTACATGTCCAGTTCATACAGTATAGCATTAAGCAGTCCAGACAAGAGCAGTGTCTTACTCAAATGGCTAACAAACTCCATGAAAAACCTCTTCAATGCCCATCTTCTGCTTGAAGTAATTGGTGCTGCCAGGAGCATATGTGTCTCATTGTCATGAAAAGTCCTAAGTTCTTAAACATTTTAAATGCCATATTCTGCAGTCTTTGAAAGGTTTGAAGAATGCCTGTCCATCTGAAATGCATCTCTGCACATATAGAAAATCTAACTAACATGACTACAAGCTTGACTATTGTAGATGATTATTTATTAACCTAAATTTCTTCATTATACATTACATTTTAAAAAGAGCTATACAAACACAATACCTTAATCAAGATCAGAAATACAAATACACAGTATAACAAAAATTAACCTTAAATTTTCATCAATAAACCAACATCCTCACCAGTGCAAATCTCTATAGTATATCCCCTTTTAAATGTAAAAAAAAAACATTTATAGACAATATTTGGGAATTTCTCAGAAGTAATGAGCAAATTTCAATAAGATGTAATTTTATGTGCATACTTTGTTCATTTCTCCTAATTACTTCCCTTCCTAGAATTTCTTTGTAGATACCATAACATCATTTGCTGTATTATTACTATTACTATCTCACTATTTTTTAAAGTCATTTTATAATTTTTTACTTATGTGTATGTGTGCCTCTGTGTAAGGGTATGTGCTCCTGAGAGTAGGTGCTCATAGAATTCAGACAAGTGCTTTGGTTCCTTGGAGCTGGAGTTACAGGCAGTCCACAATGGGTGATGGACACTAAACTTAAGTCCTTCACAAGTGTGTGGCATATTCCCAACCCCCAAGCTGATTCTCTAACCCCTACTACTCCAATATTTAGTCATCACATTTACTTAGAGTTCTTTATATAGACAGTTTATCAAATATTCTGTGTTCCTGGTGTTCTTTTCCAAGTCCTAGTCAAATGCTTTGAAAAACATCTCTTCAATGTGGTTTTGTCTGTGATTTTCTCCCAAAATTTGAAAGAACTATAGTTTCTGAGGTGATATGAAACATCATTTTCATGTATCCCAACCGTGATGCCCTATACAGACATGATTTATCTCTATTGATAATCTTGATAACCTGACTATGGTAGTATGTGTCGAGTTCCACTGCAGAGTTCTTTGTATCCTCCTTTCCATATGTATCTTCCCTAAAGAAAGAACTGTATTCATCTCAAGTTGAAAACATGGAAAGTTAAAATCCATCTCTATATGAGAGACTATCCACAGAAACTAAGTTGATAGTTCAGTGAACCTATGTATGGTGGTTAATCTGAGGTCAACTTGACAGGATAGAGTGTACCCAAATATCTGGTCACGCATTATTTTGTACATGTATATAAAGTATGAAGACGAGATTAACATTATCATACAGCAAGTTTTCTTCATTTCAATGGACTTTATCCAACCAGTCGAAGGCTTTAACAGAAGAAAATTATGTGCCTTCCCAAAATGAGAAACTAACCCATCTACTGGGATTCTTTTAAACTGGAACGCTGACTTTTCCTGCCTTTGGACTTGAAAACAGTTTACCAGTTTGGCTGGTAAACTGTTCTGCCAGCCTTTAGCCTGGAGCTACATCTCTGGTTTTTCTGAGTCCTTATGTTGCTTACCTCTTCCCTGCATACTGTCAACATAATGCCAGCCTCTCTAACTGTGTGACTGATCTCTTATAATAAGCTCTTATTTAACATGCATATTAATGATGCCATTTCTCTAGAAAATCATAAGTAATAAATCTAACTATAATTCACTGTTTCTTTTACCAATGTCTATACTCTTTCTTTGATACCAAATCCTTGAACTCTTAAATTTAAATGTGCATATTTTATTTCTCAATTTGCACTGTAACATTTCATGGAGTTTTATGAATATATATTATTTATTCAAAGATTATACAAGCATAGAATGCAATGTGATGTAACATATGTTTGCTACCTTAAAATCATCTTTGTGCTTAATCTATTAAAGTTTACTCTGATTAAACCTTATAAATAGTAAACTTTCTGTATACTTTTGCATTTTACATAATATGACATAAATATAAATGAATGTTTTGTTTTCCTTTAGTGTATTTTCTTTCTCTAATAATAATTTGTATTCATTTGTATTATGTATTTTAATAAATTCATTTTTCCACAATAGAAGAAATTCTATTGCAGGTATGCCAAAGTTTGTTGGTTCAACTTTCCATTACTTGGCAATTACAAATAAATGCCTATAATTAAGGTTTTGGTTGGCATAGTATTCAGTTGTTTAAAAATCAGATTACATCAAAAACATAATTGCTGGACAGTATAGTTAAGGGACATGTAGATTAATAGGAAATTACCAAATTGTCTTCTAACAAGGATACACCAAAAATAATAAGAATTCATGGTATTCCACAACTTAGCCAGCCAAAAAAAAAATTCTCTTGAATTTTTCTAATAGGAGAAGAATGTGCTTCCTTAGTGTCTTGATCTATATTTCTGCAATATCTTGTGATGACAGTAGATTGAGTGTCATGCATAGTTGTAGCCTTGTCAGCATTGCCTTGAAGTTTCTCTTTCTCCTTCATTTTACTTGGTATGCAAGTTTAAAATTGGGGGTTTAGTACTCTCTTCTTCAGAAAGCTTGATAGCCATCACTCCCTCCGAGAGCATAACAAGTTATTAAATGTGTGTCTGTGCTTCTATGAAAATAAATTCCCATCGTTGACCTGAGAGCAACTGCTGGCTTCTGCTTTGTTTTACTCTTTGAGCTTAAGAGTTTGCGCTCCAGGTCACGCACTTGGTGAGATGAATGTGTTTCTTCAAAATGGTTCAAAGACTTGAATTGATATCTAAGTGAGAGTGGAAAACATTTCTAATTGCTATCTTTATTTCATTTCTCCATGAGCAGGGTTTCAATAAAGAACTTGACCAAGAGGTAGGCATGTATTAAAGTAATGGAACTATTGAATGTTACAGCACTCCCAGACTGTGTTCAGCTTCCATCAACACAGTGAAACTGCTTTAACTGACACTTTTTCTTCTTTTTTCTTCTTATTGATTCTTTGTGGCTTTCGCATCCCGCATCCTGATTCCTCTCATCTCCATGGTCTCCCATCTCTGCCCTCTGCCCTTGCAAACTCCCACGGAAACAAGATTTAAAAGAAAAACGAAAAGAATAAACAAATAAATAAAATCTTGGCATGGAAGCTGTAGTGTGGCCCAGTGAGCCACACAGTATACCATTTAGTCCCTACATCTTTATTTATAAGTGTTCGTTGAAATGATCTTGTTCAAGGCCTCTGGCTTCTGCTGCGCAGTCTATACTGGGCCCCTATTGAAAGTCCTCTTGAATATCCTATTGTTACCTTGTGTCATAGAAATTCTGTAGCTTTGGATCTCCCAGTCCCTTCACATGCTTCCGCAGTTCATAGATGAGGTGGATGATGGAGTGGGCTATCTGTAGTCCTAGCTCTGGACCTGGGTGGTCACTGTGTTGGTCAGCCTACCAGCTTTCCCTCACTGTCACCCCATGGTAAGCTCTCCAGCACTGCCCACTCTAGTCTGGATCACCCAATATAGCAGACAGCAAGGAGTGAGGTCCTACTCTCACACCCTAGGGTCTGACTCAGCTACACTCATTCTACCAGCCCCAGCTCTACTCTTTTATCCAGGCAAGTTGCAGGGCCTACTCTCTGGATTGCTGCTCTCGGTGAGGGTCAGGGCCAGTTCTTCCCTTCTCTTGTCCCCAAGGCATACTCTCACACCTGAGGTAAGTGACAAGGGGTGTGTGTGGGGGGGTATTTCTCAAACCCAAGCCACCTGATGGCATATGAAGAGGGAGCAGAACAGCTTTCCTGCAATCACACCCACAGGCCCAACTCATTTGCAACTCCCTACTCCCAACAGGGTCTGCTTTAGTGTGCTGCCTAGGTGAGATGCCATCCCTGCGCTCCCACTTGCTGCAACTGGTGAGGGGCAGGGCCAGCTCTCCGACTCTCTTGGCTCTGGGACCAGTTCTCTCACCTGCCACAGGTGGCAAGAGGCAAGGGGAGGGAGGGTTTTTTTTTTTTCCTCACCATGACATTACATGGTGTGGGGGGGGTAGTCCTTCTGTTTCATGCTCCCTGGGCCAACTCACCTTTGCCCCACACCAATCAGTTCAGCTTTATTGTGCTCCTTATTAAGGCAGAATGCCTGTTTTCATAAGTGCTGTTGTTGGTTTGGGGAGAAATGCCTAATTGATGCTATTGTAATTTTTGAGGTACAAGTAACATGCAGTATATATTTTGGTTGTAGAATGAATGAGAAATTTTGTTTGTCAAGGTATCACTGACTTACTGTAGGGATCCATACATAATGACTCTAAATCAGCAGTCCCATTTCTTGTGTATTTTCTATTTCATGTTCTTTTATTAAATTTATTCCTTTTTATTTTATATGTATCAATATTTGCCTGTATGTATGTATGTACGTATGTGCACCCCATTTGTGCAGTGTCTGAAGATACCAGAGGAAGGTATCAGATCCCCTGGAAATAAAGTCAAAGATAGTTGTGAGCCTCCATGTCTGTCCTGGGGCACAGGTGGTGAATCTTGGTCCACTATGACAGCAGGAAGTGTTCTTAACTGCTGAGTTATCTCTCCAACCTTTATATCTCATATTTTACTAACATGCACCCTAAACTTCTAATGAATTTATTAAAATAAGCATACTGACATAATTATGTCTTAAATGTATGTCCTTACCACAGTTCAGAGCACAGATGATAATCACAGATACATTTATATGTTTCAGTAATGTGGGATTTCTGCTGTCTCTGTACGTGCTTCCTATATTCTCATTGCTCACTTCTGGGTTGTTAGAATAAGCCTGTGTGCTCTTGGTTGTTAGTATGAATCTATCAGCGTCACACAGGTAGCCTCATCTGTGTTGTTAGAGACATGTTGAACTGACACACCACAGACACTTACCCTGCAGCTTGCCTGCAAATGCTGTTACAGCTGTTAAATGGCTTTCAACCCAAATTGAGTGACAGTAAATGTTTATTTCAAGCTTTCCCAATTCAACGATTGAGATTATAGCATGTGGCATCTATTGTATTGTACCTTGTTTCATCACGAGAGAGTGAAATGGGGTTCAACATAATTGCCCGAGAGATGATAGGTTGGATTTGCCAGTAATTCAAGAGCTACTGAAACAGTCCAGCTCATTTCTAGCACCTTGTCAGGCTTTCCTAACTCTGTTCTTCACCGCCCCCCATATTGTATGTGTGCAGAATCCCTTTTCCCTTTGAAAATAAAGAAAGCACAGCAAGCATATTGTAGATTGACTTTACCTTTAGTTTCTCATAGTGTTTCCGAAATGAATTGCAATATTGACAAATGTGTCTATTATAGCCAGAGAGTGAAAGAAACTGACAACTAAATTTAATCAGTATTCCCCAAGAGCATCCTATAAAGTCAGCTTTTAAAAAAATAGGCCAATTTTCAATTAATTTATTAAAAGTAATACATGAGCAAGGAAATAAAATTTTCCTTTAGAATTATGACAAATGATTTTTGCACAGTGTTAAAAGACATGTTGGCAGATAGAGCTTTAGGCTGTAAGCTTAGATTTCCTGTGTCTCTCCTAAGCCACTATCTCCTTCTGGGAATTTGGATAAGACCCTTGAATAGTAGATATTTCATTTTCCTTATCTGTCTAATAGCAATGATATTTTACATACCACTACAGTGTTTTCTATGAAAATAAAGCCTTGCAATACATGTGAAAATTTTACTTAAGAAAGTATTATGCCACGTATAAATATTTGTTATCACACGAACTCTTTTGTGTACACCCAGTACTGTGCTGTCTCTTCCACGGGAAGTTACTCAGGAAGATAAAATCATCAGGGACAGTCTGATGCTCTTGGTAACAACTCAAAAAATTTCAAACAGCAAAGAATAACTTATATAGATTTGCCTTCTCTATGTATGTGGTAAATCGTGGTCCTTAAAGAGGAAAAATGAATTGTACTTAACAAGTGTATTCACTTAGGCAAGCAAGGCATAATAAACATTAGGATTTAGTTGGCAAATAGGTGGCAAATAATAAATTAGTCTTTCCTTCAAGCATCAACCAATTGCAAAGCGGTAAATCTAGATGGTTCATCTCCATATTTTTCTATGCTTTGGTTTCTGTCTCTAGCTAGGGAAGTTTCTCGTGTTGTTCTTCTGGCATTAGAGAGCTTTGTCTTTGAACCCCAGGCTGCAATGGCTTTAACGACTTCCACCAAGGTCCTTAAGATTTCATCTTCTCCAGATAGCATGACCCCAGGTGTCAAGTCGCTAACATGGGTAGTAAGGTGGAACATTTAACATCAGAAACATAGTAGATTGTTTCCAACACCAAATGAATCTTAAACACGGCCTCCACCCTGTCCCTTTATTCTTCATTTTCTGACCCAGCCCTCTTCTCTAGTCCCTTTTGTAGCTATTACCCAATTTCTTTCTTGAAATGTCATTGTATATAAATGGTGATTTTTCTATACTACCTACAATAGAAAGGCAGTACATTAAAGGAGTATTTGTCAAACACTCTCCATAAATATATACATACATGCCAATACATCTTTCTGAATTATCCCATGGTGCCCTTCTACTATGTTTAGTTCTTTCTTGACGTTCTCCATGCTATTTTCTATGATTTTATGGTGAAATTTAACATGTACTTTGTTTTAAAATATTTTTAAGGTTATACCATAGTTATATAATTTCCCATAATCCCCTTCTTTTCAAGATCTCTTTCCCTTTAATTGCTGATACATATATAAACATATATATTATATACATACATATATACATATATTTAATATTCAACTTCTCAGTGTTACTTGTATATTTATGTTTTCAAGGCTGACCATTTGGTCTTAGATGATCAATTATTGTGCTCATGGTTAGAGAAGACTATTTATCCTGCTCTCAGGATTCCTTAGCTGTCTGTAGTTGTTTGTCTAGAGTTGAGGCCCTGTGAGCTTTCCCCCGTTCGTGTATATGTCTATTGGATATTTTTATTGATTTTTATTGAGTTCTACATTTTTCTCTGCTCACCTACCTGCCTCTCCCCTCCCCTTCAACTATCTCCCAAGGTCCCCATGCTCCCAATTTACTCAGGAGATCTTGTCTTTTTCTACTTCCCATGTAGATTAGATCTATGTATGTCTCTCTTAGGGTCCTCATTGTTGTCTAGGTTCTCTGGTTTGTGACTTGTGGGCTTGTTTTCTTTGCTTTATGTTTAAAAACCACTATGAGTGAGTACATGTGATAATTGTCTTTCTGGTTCTGGGTTACCTCACTCAAAATGATGTTTTCTAGCTCCATCCATTTGCCTGCAAAATTCAAAAGGGATGACCCAGCTGTTAAAGGCTAGGCTCACAACCAAAAATGTCTATTGGTTTTGTCTGTGTTTTTGGTCTTGTTAAGGCAGCCACGATTGTGAGATTTTATGGGTGTCTCTTCTTGTTTCCCTAAATGTACTTATTTTATTTCATGTACTTAGAATATCAACATCTAATAAAGCTCAAAAAAAGTTACTTAAGCACAATGGAACTCACACCCTACAAACCTAGCACAATTTGTCTATAATCCCAGCAGTGAGGGAGGCTGGGGCAGGAATATCATGAATTCAAGGTCAGGTTGGGCTATACAATGAGACTCCATCTCAATAAAATAAAATTACAAAGCCCCAATACTTGTTCCTATTGGCTTTTGAGAAGCTCATAATAAGTGAAGTATCTGTTTTCAGTGAAATAGATTTCAACTAATGGTTTACTTGTAAATATTTTAAAGGTGTTGATACCTCTGAGAATACCTAGTTACAGAGTTATGAAATCAGAATTTCTGGAATAGAACTTACTTATGCTTTTTTTAAGCCATTAAAATGTCATGATATTTATCTCTTGTGCATAGTGAACAAGTGCATGAAAAATAAATAGAAAAAACATTTCTACTGCACTGGTTTTGCATGTGTGCATGTGCATGTCTGTGTGTATGGGTATGTATTTGAGTGTGTGTGTGTGTGTGTATGTAATAAAATTGTATGTTTGCATATATGCAGTTGAAGTGCTGGTGCTTCAAATGCACATGTGGAGGACAGAGGTTGAAACTGGGTATCTTCCTCTGCTCCCCAGCTTATTTTTGGAGACAGGATCTTTCACTGAGCCTGAAGCTCACTGACTGGCTAAAGTTACTGGTCAGCAAGTCCTGGGATCTGCCTGTTTCTGCCCACTACAAGTAGGGAAGTACTCAGCTTACATAATAGGGTAGGGATCTGTACTCAGGCCCTCATGCTTGCACATCAACACTTTACCCATTAAGCTATCCCTCCAATCCACAGAACAGCTATTTTTAAGCTTGTTCCCTGGACCAGCAGCATCAGAATAATATGGAACACTGACAAGAAGCACCAGTTCTTATCTATAGTTGGACTATACTTCAGATATACAGGAATATAAATCTACTGCAGTGTGGAGCCCAAAAAATATGTGTTCTCATAAGATTAGGGGCATTTCTTACACAAGCAAAAAAATGGGGCTCAGTGCTCTAAACCACAAGTAAGGCAGTGTTGGTATCGCCTACCCTGTGTCCATGCTGAGTACATTATAGTATGTCATTGGAATGGACTTTCTCTCTGAGACTGCGCCTAATGTCAGCATGTTTCTCAACACAGAGGTCCTGTAAAATTTTGACTATCAGTTATGACTTAAGCCTATGATTGTTTCCGTCTTTTAGTGCATAGGAAACTGTTGAGCACACAACATTGAGCAACAATAAAGGATAAAGACCTGCACTTTTGTGTGTCTTTAAAGGGGAAAGAACAAAAAGAAATGGAAGCTTCTGCAACGATGGGAAGAAGTATCAGGGACAGGATGGGAAGGGAACCAAATTCAGGACATAACAAGAAGGACTGGAGTCAGAAGATTTTGATACCAAAATTCTTAAAGCTGATCTTATCAATTTATATTTAGGAACTATATTTTATCCTCATACCAGAGTATATAAAGCCATATTTTGATACAGAATGTATCAGCAAGAATTTTTTTAACTTACTTGTCTTATTGGACAATAAAGATGAGATAAATGAACATTCAAATTTGTTTGAGGCAGTATTTCTGGAAAGGCTGACATTAAAACAATTTTAATAATGTTTGCACTTTTAAAATTCATGATAATGGATATAATACAATTAACACCAAAACCTTTTAGCCCCCAATATTTTATTGTCATGAAAAAACCTTTTTCTCTCATGAATGGCTCTATCCCTGGGATACTGATGCTTTCTTTTTATGAAGTAAGGACCATATCAAAGGAAAACACAGTTTCTATTTAGCTAAACCATTATGAGTTTGAGGGATCAAAAGGTCCACAATAGTGTACAAATAATAGTATCCAGAATGTTTTAAAGGTATTTGTAATGGCCCCATTTAATAAATAACTCTTATATTGCCTATTATGTTGCAAATGTTTTGAGAGCTTGAACAGTGTTTTCTGAATGTACTTCCTAAGCCAGAATTTGTGTAACTCTGCTGTCACCAACAGGTGGCTGAGTGAATTAAATGTTTTAATAACAGGACAGCCCCAGTATAGCTAGCAGTTAAAAGTCGAAGAATATGGTAGGCTGTTATTTTTTTAAGCTTGAGATATTCTGTGGAGCACAATCAAGCATTAACATATTACATCTGGGAAAGTAATTATTATTTTTTCATTTGCCTGAAGAGGATAGTATGGACATATATCAGCCAAACAGCTATCTGTGGTTTTTATTCTCTAGCAGTAGATTTATTTCACCATTAGATGCAGAAAGATCATCAATATCCACTACATGGCTTCAATTAACGGAGCATTTTGTCAACCACTGCCATTTTCCAGCTGCTGGATATATCATGGAAGAGAATAAAGAACCTGGCTCATCCCCTCATCTTCCTTCTCAATTAAACAACAGAAAATAGAATAACAAGGAGATGGTAAAACTGAGCCTGTCTTTCCTTTGGCATCTGTACTTCTAAAAGCAATTGTGAAATGTATATAAAGGAAAGGCCAATATAAAGACAAATAAACAATGTTTGAGAAATGTTTCCCTTCCCCTTTCTCTTTGCCCATTAAGCCCCCTTGCGTCTTCTGCATTAACCAAGACATAGAAGGACTCATAAAGTACTTTTATTCAGTCAACATAGGCAAACCAAAGTAGGTTATAGGTCAACCTTGAAAGAAAAAAAAAGCCATTAGTGTAATTCCACATAATTGATGGGAACCTTCTTATCATGCTTCAAAATGATAAGTCAGTTTCCTTATTATCATTGAATATTATTTCTCAATTGAATATTCCAGGTGGAGACAACATTAGTTTTCCGGTTATATATTAGCTATGTGGTATATGTTGCTATACGGTAATGTTATGTTAACATCTTCAAGTCATAAAAATGTTAGTTTTATGTCATATAATATCTAGGACAATATTTGAATGAGGAGATATTTATTTGAATTCGTGGTTTCAGTGTCTAACACCAACTAGACTCATAATTTGGGCTGAAATGAAGCTGAATATTATGGCAACACTAGCTTGATTACCTCATATCAGCCAGAAAGAAGAAAGAGGAGGTCAAGAAAGGACCAAATTATTTTTCCAAGGCCTACCATTGTGAGGGTTTGAATGAAAACGGCCCCAGAGGCTCATATATTTGAAGACATGCTCACCAGTTGGGAGAATTTGGGGGGAGGATTAGGAATTAGGATTAGGATTTGGAATAACTATGCCAATGAGGATGGGTTTTGAAACTCTCAGTTTGTTCTTTCTCTCTCTCCTCTCTCTCTCTCTCTCTCTCTCTCTCTCTCTCTCTCTCTCTCTCTCTCTCTCTCTCTCTCTCTCTCTCTCTCTCTCCCCCCTCTCTCTTATTTGTAGATAAGTATGGAAGGTCTCAGTCATGGCTCTAGCACCATGCCAAGCCACCGGCTGCCATACTCCCAACCATCCCAACCACAATAGTGATAGGCTCAACCTATCGTGCTGTAAGTCACCAATAAATTCTTTGCCTTGATAATGGCCTCTTTACAGCAGTAGAAATGGAACTAAGCAGTGACTACCCCCTCCAGTCAAGCCCCGACCTGCTCAGTTTCCACCTTCTTCCAATTGTACAGTCAGTTATGAACACATCAAGAGATCAATTTACCTATTAGGTCAGGGCCCTCATGACTCAATCCACTTCTCCAAAGTCCCATCAGCTAACATAAAGCCCTTAACACATGTGCTCTGAAGGCATTTCATATTCAAACTAGACAGATAAAGTGAATTAAAACATGTATTTAATTTAGGTAGGGATTAAAAACACAAGCAATTAAAAATTACAGAAGGGAATAGCATGATTTTTGTTTATAATGTTTTAATGAAGGGTAGTTCAGATGTGTAGGTTGACTCCACCCATCTGACTTTAAAGTGTTAGATCAAAGCATTGTGGATATCTATTTTAAAACTTCTATAACTGGTAGTGTATGTAGATAGACACAACCACTCAATGCAGAATGGCACATCTAATAACAGTTATGTGGGGGCAGAAACAGAGCTAAGATACTTCAATGTGGTGATGGAAGACACTCTGGAGAAAGAAAAGAAAAACATTGAATTGATATTTCCAGATCTCAGACGTGCCACTCAAATACGGAAGAACATGTTTGATCAAGACATGAAAGTATTCTAGTTCACTGTTTATATCTTACTTAAACCACTGCAAAGCAGATTGTGGACAGCATACTTTAAGGACTTTCCATCTTCATAATACATTGGGTGACATTCCTATGCTCATCTCCATGAAAAGCATAAAAAGTAAAAAGTTTTTCAAAGTTAAATATCTTTTTGTTCAGCGAAAATGATTCAAATACCTACTCCTACTTAGCACACCACTGAAATGACACAGAATCTAGGACCCCATATTTTCCTTTGTACTAATAATCTATGGTGCTGATTAGTGGAAAGAACTGTAAGAGATGGCACAGCCAGCATCCAATGAGACTACCAATTGACTTTGTGAAAATAAACACAATTGGACTGAAGTCAAAAGTGCTCCAAAAAAGGGCCAGTAAGAAAAGACATATGCAGAAAAACACACAGAAAAGAAAATTAGGAAGGCACTGAGCACATCCAATATCAGATAGTGCAGAGACAGTACTTCGATAAAGACTGAAGTGTCTACTGAGCATCACTATCGAGAGGACAATTCTGTTAGCATTGCAAGGAGATGGGCTGTGATGGTATGAACCTATTTGAGTGTCTAGGAGATAGAGACTGACAGCATAGATCACGAAGTCTAGAAAGGACCGTGACTAAGTTTGGCTAATCAGAGCCTGGAAGCAAAAGTTGTGACAACATAAGAAAATGGGCATGTTGTCACTAAGGAAGCCTCGGAGGCTATATGAAAACAATGCTTTTAGCATTCTAGGGATGAGATAATTCTGGGAAATTTTAACTACAAAGCATTCAGGACTGAATAGGCAGAGAGTGGAAATTAAGGTCACTGAAGAAGAGAAAGTTGAAAATTCAGATAGGAGGTCATGAAGATGATTAAAGGACCCGAAGTGGCTGACAGCAACTGGAGTGCAAAGGGGGCTTGGGGCAGGAATCACTTGACAGAACACTCAAGGTCTGGGGAACAAGGTGAGAAAGGGGCACAGTGAAGTGCCGGGAACCTCTTGGTAGGATCATTTCCCTACAAGGATGAATGCTAATTGAGCGGTGATATGGGGAATAAATGAAAGTCAGCAGGAGGTTAAACAGACTCATTGGTAGTCAAAGTGCAGACAGGACGTTGATGAAGGGCAGAGCCCTAAATACTCTATCGATATCACCCTTCTCCTTGAGGTGAGGTAACATCCCGAACACAGGGCAGAGAGATTTCAAGAGCCAGGGCTTGAAAAGGACTTTCTTCAAATGCCATCCTCTGGATATGACAAGGCCAATGCATTCATGAATTCACAGCACCTCTGGTTGCCTGAATAACATCAAGGCAGTCAAATTTCAGCATTCATGCAGTCGTGGCTCATGTGACCAAGACCCCTGGCTGAGAAGCTGTTGCTAGTTGATAGCTGGTGGGAGAATGTTATCTAAAAAGTTATGGCCTGTGATAGATTACCTATATTTCCGTGGATGGCCTATGCCCATGCATACATAGGCACCGATAGTTGAACTCAGTGGATTAGACATGGGAAAAAAGTCGGGCAGTGGTGGTGTATGTCTTTAGTCCCAGCACTAAGGAGGCAGAGGCAGGTGGATCTCTGTGAGTTCAAGGCCAGCCTGATCTACAGAGTGAGGACAGCTGGAGCTGTTGCACAGAGAAAGCCTATCTCAAAAAAAAAGTTACATGAAGCTGGGAGGGGATGTGTTGGTAGAATAAGAGGAGTTCGATGGAGGTAGGTGTGATAAAAAGTCCACTGTGTAAGTGTATAAAATTCTTTCTCATTTTCAGAAAGAAAATCAGCCTCTCCTGACAGACATAGGATGTGGGAAATGGACAAAGGTTCCTGATGAAGAACAGAGGGTAAATCTGAATTCCCTCATGGTAACACCAGGCCTCAGCAGCGGGCTGCTCTTTAGTAGCCTACCTTCTTACTTAGCAACATTCACTGTGCTTAAAACTGCACATTTGTCTTCATTGTATTTAATCGGTATTAGGATTTCAATATTATATTTATTGCTTTATCTATCACGTTCATTCTCATACTTCCTGCAGAGTACAACCCACAGGTATACATTTTTATATACTATAAAATGTTTATATATACATATATATATTTTAGTATGAGCTGTGTGAATTTAAAAAATGACGTGAACCAATTATAAATACAGTGTCTTTCTCCACTGAAGGTACAACAACCAAAAATAGGGTTATGTCTATTCAATGAGCATACATTTGTCTTGTCACCTGCATAATCAGTAGACAAGGTAAATAGAACTATGCTTATCCAGTCTGAAAGATAATCCATCTAATCAGGAACATGGTAATAACAGCATTTCCATGTATATTATGCATAAAGAGACACAGATATAAAGAAATAAAAATTAGGATTTAAATGTATCAATAAAAATATCTGCCTATGACTAAAACGAGAATAATTGCTCATTTTTCTGGTGGTGACTTCAACCTTCCAATTTAGTTCTCTTTAATCTACCTTGCTTTTAAGTTTCCTAGTAGTGTTTCTACTTGAAGTATCAGGATCTGAAGTTATAACCCCAGGGACAGCATTGCAATTGTCTGAGCTCAGAGTGGCTGTTGTAACGAACAAGAATACAGGTTCTGTCACTGTTTCAGCTAAAGGATCAATATTTGTATCTTGTCCAAAGGTGGCTGTCTCTCCTTGACAATAACTTCCACCACTCCCCTGAGGACTAACCTGAAAATGTCTGCTATTTTCTACAGGAGGTCTCCCTTTTTCTCTCATTATCCATTGTTTTGGCAAAATAGTTCTTGTTCTCACTATCTTTGATCCTATCCAGTTTATTCCTTCATCCAATTCAACACTAGTACTGCTGTTGGACATGGGATGTGGACCTGAGGAAAGCTGGTCTCAAAGAGGTCACAGAGTCAAGCTGATATTGAGACACTTTTCAAAAATATATTTCCTTACAACACAACTGACACTATCAGATATAGAGTCAAGCACCACTGCTTAACCCATGGATGATATCAATATTTCATTAGTGGTCTTTAAAGAATAAAGTCACTTATAGTCATCTATTTATGTGTGTTTACATCTGTTGTGACACACATGCACAATTGTGTGTCTGTGTGTAAGTCAGAGGAATTTTCATGCATTCTCACCTTCTACCACGTCTTCCAGAGATTGAACTCAGATCACCATGTTTGAAAGTCATTTTACCTGCTCAACTATTTTAACAGTGTCTTGATTAGTATTCTTTATATATGTTACTTTTATGAAGTCAAATATAATAGTCAAAGTAACCAGTCTTTCTGTCAATTAATAGATCACATAAATAAATGATAAGATTTTTTTTATAGAATCGGGCCTCTAAAAACCATTAACCCCTGTGTTAGAGCATAGAGAGATTTGGGGGAAAATGTGATAAGAAGATAAATCTTGTTTGTGTGTTTATTGCAAGGAACCTGTAATATTTTAATGATGTATACATTTTGTTTGATCTTTTATTTGAAGTGCTGAGGGCTTATAAGAAGTGGAATCATTAAATGCAGAAGACAACATGTGGCAAGAAAAAGTAAGTGGGATTAGGAGAAGAAATCCTTGTAGTCTAGTACAACTCTTTTCCTGCCTTAGGCAAGGTATTATTCCTCTTTCTTTATAAAATGAGAGATGTATATCATATCCTTCTGCATTTCCTTCTGCTTCTATGATTCAAATAAAAGTTTACAAAATATTATTGCAGTGTTAGCTACGTCTTGTAGCAAATTCCTTTTTCTACTTAGTTACAAAGATCTGTCTTCCAAATGTTTACCAAAAATAGTTAAAGTCTCAGCATCTTAAAGAATTGTAAAGACAATGAGAAATGCATTGAAGCTTTCTTATATATTACAAGACTTGTCTTTTCTCAGATACTTTGTCAATACACATGTAAATCCTCTCTTCATATTTCTTTCCCAATATTATTACAAAGTATAAACCACTTTTGTAAGTTTCTCTTAGAACATTCAGTGTTTATCTTCAAAGAGTGAACATTGTTCAAACGCTCTGTCTGTTAAAGTCAAAATTAGCACACTATTTTACCTATGACGCATGTTGTTACTAGATCATCAGACATGCATCATAACATTAAACCATTCACACCTTTTGCCACATTAGTGTGTTCTTGATTGACCCACTTAAGATATTTCATATACTTCGCTTGAGGAATAAAAATGTATCCTTACCTTCTTTAAATTTTCAATTACCACCACCATTTAACAGTGCGCTATAAAAAGCCATCACCGTGATGGTGAGGAGGAAATGTAAAAGTGAATGAATACATGAGTAAAAGAACACAGCTTGAAACAAAAATATGTGTCCGTCACATGCGTTGTGTCACTGACTTTCTCAAGACTCTATAAGGTACTTTTTGAGCTCAGTTTTAGCTTGTCAGTTAGAGCAAACAGGGATGGTAAGCAACTTGCTTGAGGTCACATATAAAGAAGAAAACTGAGTCTCCAAAGCTCAACTCCAGAGCCCACACCCTCCATATCTATAACTTCAGATATATGTGAGCCCTGGTTACACAATGCATGTTAAATGTGAGGCTCAAAGCTCACCTCTGCCATTTTCTATCTGTGAGAACACAGACAAATCATTCAGCTATCACTGCTCCCTAGCATGCCGATGTTTAAATTTAATAAAACATTCATTTTCACATGGTTTCTATGAGGAAATATAGTCAGTGTGTATGAACTTAAAACAGTGCCCAACCTAAAGGGGAATTATAACTATTATCCAATTCTCACTTTTGTTGCTTTGATAAAGTATCTTAGCCAAATTTGAGGATAAATGGTATATTTGGCTTACAATTGTAGGTTGCATTATTGTGAAGAAGTCAAGGCAGAAAGAGCATCACACTCACAGTCAAAAACAGAACAGGCATAGACACATGAATTCATACATGCTTGCTTCCTTAGTACTATGTGAACTTTCTTGCTTGCATACACTCTCTTCCCACCTCGAGGTACAATCAAACCAATCTCCATAGACATGCCTAGAGGTCAGTGGGCCAGTCTATTTCAGTTCCTCAACTGGAACTCTGCCAAGGAGATTCCAGGTTATGTCGAGTTGACAGCTGAAATGAACTAACACAATTTGTAGTTACTTTTATTACAAATGTAAAGTATTACTATCTCCCTACTTAAAAAGAATAGCATGGTTTTTAGTGAACTTAATAAATAGCAGGGAAAGATCACTTGCTGCATCTTCTTCGCTTCTCACATCTTATTTCTTTGTACACAATAGTCTAATGCCATCTATTTAATAAAGTTTATACAGTATATTTTGATCACATTATTTCCCCTTCTTCCAACTACTCCAGTTTCACCCCTTTCTATATATTGAAATCTTCATTTCTCTCTGCCTATCTATCTATCTATCTATCTATCCCTATCTATCTATCTATCTATCCACCTATCTATCTATATCTACCTATCAATCTTTTGAATTCTCAAATAAATAAATATCAAAACAAACAAAACCCCTGAAGTTGATTTTCTTGGTCAACTACTCCTGTGCGTGGGGTCCACCCTAGAGTGTGGTTGGTATACCTAGTATCAAACTGTTAAAAAAAAAAAAGCCATTTTTTCCTTTCCTAGCATTTATCAATTACAACTACAGTCTTGATTAGGAGGAAACTTTTTCAAGGAGGAAATTGCACTTTCCAGACACAATAGGGCTGATGCACATATGAACTCACTAAGACTACGACAACATGCATAAGACCTGTTTCTCACATTATTATACTCATTATAATTAAGTTGTAGATTAGGAATCTAAGAGTTTTCAAATACCCACAGGTAGGCAATACCTCAGACCCTTGTACTATAAAACAATTTACTAAATTATTTGTTCTACTGCTTTTGAACCAAAGCCAGATCATACTACTGAGGAATGAGAATATTATCAACAGCTCTTGCCTCTAAAGTCCTTTCAGCTAATATATCAATATGTTTACTAACTAGATGTAGCTCTAGAATGCTATACTACTTCTAGAAATTATTGACTTATGTTAGCAGATAGAATAAATTCCACGCAACCTATTACCTAAACCAAAAGTCTGACTGATCTTGTATCTGTGCATGAGCTGGAAAGGTTTTTATTTATTTTAGATGTCTGGAAACAATAAATCAATAGAATATACCACTCCTGAGTATGTGCCATAAGGACTATAAGTCAATATACCAAAGAGATATTTGCACATCTGTATTTATTGGTGTACTAGTCACATTAGCTAAGTTCTGGAACAGGCTGAGATATAAATCAACAAATGAATGGATATATTGTCATGTATTGTCTATTGTTGTGACAAAATGCCATGACCCAAAGCAACTTAAGGAAGCAAAGTATTCATCTAGTTTACAAGTTATAGCCTGTTATCGAGGGAAGCCAAGACAGGAACTCATAGCAGGAACCTGAGGGCTCAAACAGAAGCAGAGATTATGAAGGAGTGCTGCCTACTGGCTTTTACCCCTTGACTTTCTTAGCCTGCTTTCTAATATCCAGAACTACATCCCAAAAGTAGCATCACCTAGAGTGTGATGAACCCTTCCACATAAATCATTCACCAGGAAATTTCACCATAGGTATAACCATGTGCCAATCTCATAAAGGCAATTCCTCAGTTGAAATTCCTTCTTCTTAGGTGATTCTAGTGTGTATCAAGTTGACCAGAACTAAACTGAAAAAGGAAATCTGGCATAATCACACACAAAGAACAATGAAACTATGTCAGTTGTGAGAAAATGAATGTAACTGGAGATAAACATATTAAGCAAAAGATTCAGACTTGGAAGTCAAATATTATATGTTTACCCCACTTGTGTACCTACATTCTGTATAGTTGCATAAAATAACATATGTATATAGAATCCAATAGTGGACTAGCTGGGGAAAATGAATGGGAATAATAGGAGGGGAAATGCAGACAAGAGAATATAAGAGAGGTGAATACTGTCAAAGCACATGACACACTTTTATAAAATTGTCTTAACAGAATATTTCAGTCTGTATAATAGCACACAGTATGACAATACAAAGAGGGGGAAAGTAATCATAAGAAATTTAAATTGTATTTTCTATTAGTATCTATTGGAAGACAGCATGTCTTTGGTTTGTACATCCTTACTGGTTAGTTAACACTACAACATGATAGAACATGTGTAAGAAAATCTGTGTAGGCATCAAAGTCTGAAATGTTAGGTATTGGTTTCTTTATAGAAAAAAGTTGTCAACTTTCTTTGCCTCTCTAGACTGTGAAAGGAAGTAATTTCTTGTGAAAATGACACTAATAGTGTCCTTTGACCTCCTTAGACACATCAGGTGTCTTTGGGTAATAATTTCTACATTTTTTCTGCAGAAGAGTACTTGGGTCATTGGAATATACATTAAAACTCAGGACACACCAGACCAGAACCAATGCAAGACATTGACATGACAGCAATGTGGAGAGTTGTTGAAGAGGAGGAAGTTGGTGAGTCTGGATTAGGAAGGAGGAGAGGTAGGTGGGGATGCATGAGAATGGGGTCTATTATATACACGTGTAACACTGTCAAAAAATAAACTAATCAAAACGTGTATCCTTGATAAGAGACTTTAAAACATGACTTTATCAAGAAGTTCTTCAATTAAGTAGCCAAAGCCAGCCCCCCAGTATCCACCAACAGAGAAAAAGAGAGAGGTGATGACTTTGTTCAAAGTTGGGGTAAATACACCTGAGCCAACACAGTTCCTAGGCTGTCAGGATACTGATGATGCTCTTCTGAGCTGGGGAAAAGACAAAAGAAGGCATGTGAACGCTGGACTAAGGGTGCAGAGCCTATCTTTCTGCTTGGCGAACAAATGACCCAGATGATGACCACATGTGGAAGACCTAGGGACTCATAAATGACTGAGTTTGGTACCAGTTTTAACAGCTATGTCCTCTGGTTTAGCATTTCTAACAACCTTTTGAAACCATGGGCTCGACATTATTTTTTAATGAATTCCCTTTGTCCTGTGTCAGGAGCCCTCAGCACTCTTTGGTTACACTTGGGTGACTCATAATTAGTTCTGTAAACTAACATAGATTACAATTTAAAAAATAGCAAGAGTAAAAACAAATATGCTTTCAATCACAGAACATGGTGTGAAAAAGAATTGTCTCAGAATGTACCAGCATTACAAATTACCTAGTTTGATTACTTGTTCTCTTATTCATTTACTTATTTATTTATTTATTTATTTATTTTAATTAAGATTCCAGGGCCTTTAACTCAGGTTTGCTCTTTCCAATGACATTCTATTTTCTAGGCTTTGAACAAGTGATTAAATATATATATATATTTGTAAAGGTTTATCAGAGTTTGTTTAGATGAAATGCCTTGGTTATTAAATCAGTTTTGAGTCAGTAATAAAGTAGTTACTACAGACCATGTCCTAGGCTCAGGGAATCTCAAGATTGGGTGTCCTTTGCGTACAGATGCCGATGGCTGAATCTATATAAGGTTAAGGTCAGGGATTCTGATAAATCTTTGTTTGTAACATGTTCTTACTACTAACTGTTTAATCTTGAGTGCTTAATTTCAAATCCCCAAGCCTCTCTTTCAAATGACCTGTTCTTTAAATACTTGAAGTGACCTGAAAATTGTGCAGTGAGCTCTAGGATTTCAACTTTCATGAGCTGCCACTCTTTCTAGAGTAGGTGTTTAGTAATACAGGTGTCTGTCTTCCTTTTCCGTTAAATAATTCCTCACCCATATTACTATCAGTAACCCCCATTTGTGCACCAAATTGTAACTGGGTGGTATTCTTACTTTGGTCTCTCATTGGTTCTCTCTTTTTTATTTGTTTGTTTGATTGGTTTGGTTTTTGTTTTGTTTTGTTTTTAGAGACCGGGTTTCCCTGTGAAGCTTTGGAGCCTGTCCTTGAACTCACATTGTACACCAGGCTGGCCTCGAACTCACAGAGATCCATCTGCCTCTGCCTCCTGAGTACTGGTCTTGAAGGCATGAGTGACCACTGCCTGGCCTCCATGGGTTCTTTAGCCTAGGTAAGGAGACATTTGTTTATGTCTCCAAAGGAATAGCATCACACAACATCCCTCCAAATGGACACACTGAATCATCATCTCCATCGTGCTGGCATCAGGAGAAAAAGTCTTTGGGAAGCAATCATGCCATTGGGTCAGGGGAATGCAATTAATGGTACTATGAAAGAGGCTTGGAGAGACCTCCTTGCTATAACAAGTGAGGTCATAGCAAGGCTCGTGTAACAATCATATCCACCAGCCTCTCTACCTTATATTTTCAGATGTGTGAGTCGCCCAGCCTATTTTGCTTTGTTACAGCAACTTGAACCAAATAAGGGAATAATGGCTAACCCTTCTTTTCTTGGTGCAGTAAGAAAAATATTACATATCCTTCAGCAAACACTGTCCAACGATTCTGAAAGTGGGCCTGTGACTGAAAGTAATGGGGTAGTCGCTGTGGTTGATTACACTTTGAATATATAGACTTCCAAAGTCCACGTGTCAGGTGCTTGCTCCATAGTGTGGCAGCAGTAAGGCCGGGCCGATACTTAACAGGTGGGGCCCAGAAAAGGATGGCAAGATCAGCTCCTTCCTGTGCTCAGGCTTTCTGACTTGCCATGGTATCTTCTTACAAACGCTTTATCCATTAAGGTACCATCTGCCATGAAGTGATAAATCCAAGAGGACCTTTGCCAGAGCATGTTTGCTGGGTGTTTAGTAACCCAAATTGTTAGTTTATTTAAAAAAAATACATTTGCCCACTGTCCAGGATATTGTTACAGAAACAGAAAACGAAGACATGGATTTTGTTAAATTATAGATCGTGGTGTCTACAATAACACCCAAGATTCTGGAGTTCTAAGAAAGTCCTAGATGATGCTGTTACTGTCCTGGGGTCATGGACCATACACACAGTAGAATTCTACTCCCCAGGAGAATTGCATTAGAGGGATATGCCAGGATCCACAGAGAAAGAACAAATACAGTTCTGGTCTCATCATAAGTCATTTCACTGAATCTTTTATAATCTGTATGTATCTGGCAGGTTTGTAAGTGGGTTGGCAAGCCATCTATCTCAAATATTGGCTATTTTCTCAGATGTTCAGCTTGGTGTCTGGTTGGAAACGAGCCTCCATTTGTCTTTGTGGCAGCTAGGATGGTGAATTTAGCTAGTAGAAGGGATCATAGAAATATGAATAGTGTTCTTTTAAGTTTCTAAGAAAGAACATTTTCTAACCCATCCATAGAATTTGAATAAATAAACTCCCTTCACCAAAGACAGAGCCCAAAGACAGAGCCCATGTCTTTCGCAATATCATGGCTTCAACATGATAGACACATAGGAGATGCTGAATGAACATGGGTTTATGAACTAATTGATGAAACATACTCACTAGTGTTTTTAATGAACATAGAATAACTAAAGTGGGAGAGAGAGAGCATGCCAGAAATGATAAATTGTATGGCATAAGCAGTGGGTGTAATTTGCTAATAAATGGAGAAGTTGATCAAGGTTGAAACAAGGCTTTGAAGGAGTGATAATCTGGGGGGGAAAGGTAGAAAAACAGGACAGGGAAAAGGCATTTCAGTCTTTAACATGAATAGTTTTATGGTCAGAGTCAACATCATGCTTGACTTGGGCTATCTAATGAGACTGCAATCCTAAATGGCATGCTTGTAGGACCTCCTGTCACATAATGTCAGGGATAATATATTAAGTGAGGAAACATGTGAGTTATATTACAGCTGCAAGGGAATAAAAATTAAAACCCCTTCATGTGGAAACAGACATAGCCGTGCTACATTTCCCTGCAGAAGAGCATACAGTGGCAATTTTTCTTCATATAATATTACATTAGTTTTAATTCTTATTAATAAGATACAAGAGTCATTAACACTATTAAAAATCTAATTATGTTAGCAATTTTCTATCATGTCATATTTGAGCAGTTAAGTATTGGTATTTGTTTTTCCTAATGGGATTCAAAAGTCTAATTAATAGGCTTTCTTTTGTGGTTAAGTGGAATGAATCTCTATGAGAAACGAGCCATTTTTAATATCTGCAGACAGCTTATTTTCTCATTTATTATACTACTGAGCCATCTGGCCATATATGATATAAATTACTAGATAAGAATAATGAGATTATCATGTGAAAATGAGCAGAGCTTTTCATTATATGTGACAATGAACAGAGCCTTTTATTATATGTGACATTCCAGTAACTATGCCCTAGACTTTTGAACCTTCCATGTCTGCATGATGTCCAGAAAGTGCTGATGAGTAGGTTGTTTCTAATGTAAATCTAAGGAAACTTAAGATGGTCAATACATGGTCCAGTTGCTTTATCTGTTGGAGCTGTATTATCTGGGCACAAGGGTTACCTAACAACCAAAAGTTGTGTTTTAAGACTCTAAGCTTTAATTAACTGAGGACCAATATCTTAAGCAGAAACTCCTGTCTGTGAATCATCCTTCTGTTTCTTGGCACTATGCTTGTATTGCTATCCACAACTCCATTGTAATCTTGATTGCTTGTTTATTTGTTTGTTTGTTTTTGAGTCAGAATTTCACCCCTTATCCCAGGTTGACCTCAAATTCGTGATTCTTTTCCTACCTCGGGTTCTCTAACGCTGAGATAGCAGGTTAAGTCCCTACACATAGCCATCAACACGTATCTATATCTGAATGTATAACATATAAAGCACGATATATATAACACATTATAATGTATCAAGTAACATTAATATGCACACACAGTATTATAGTAGGAATATGTAACTTAAACGTAATTATTTCACTGTTTCTTCGTTTCTTTTTCTTTTCTCTTTTATGAGATTATCGGGGCAAGCTTAGGTTAGGCAAGTGGTCTACCACAAAGCATCAAATGCAGGTCTACTTTTAATTAGTTGTTTTGCTTGTTGATTTGTGGGTTGAGATTGTTTGTTTCTTTATTGAGAACAGCTTGCTTAGCCACCCATTCTGGCCTTTAGCTCACTCTGCAGTGCAGTCAGGCTTTGCCCTTCCATAACTGTGGTGATAGGCTTTTGCCCTCAGAACCAGTGTTCCTTCTTTATTACTATTGCAAACAGCCCTAATTTTTGTTCATTTGTTACAGGACTCAAACCATTATTATGCATCTTTGCACAACTTAATGGAGGCACTCTATCATGTTATACACACACTTCTGAGATTATTTTAGTGGTGTTATGAACTACAAATTCATCAAGATTGTGACTAATCCTGTATTTCCTGAAAAGCTACTGATTTAGAATATAGATGTTGTGCTCAGTTCCGTGGGGCCTTTTAGTGATATAAGGGAAAGAACGGGAGTTGTTCGTTCCCTCAAAGAGGACTAGCTCTGTTTGTGTCTATTTTAGATCTTAACCGTCGATAGGACGTGTACTTTGGAAAAAGCTTCTCTCACCTTTCAAAACATTCGCAGGGCCAGTTTTGATTGTAAAAGTAAGTTGATGGATTATAGGCATGCTTTTTGTATATTTTTTCACCAAATAAGTAAAATGACAATGGAAGAACCTCAAGGTGAACTGAAAACTTTTGTAATAGCAAGAAAGCAACCCTGAGACTTGGGCAGTTACAAGAGACTGGCACGGGCCAGTTACAGAGGACATGTGTAGATCCAAAACTCAACTGTGTTTAGATTTTGAAAATCTGAAACCTCAGGAATCTCTTCTTGTCGTTCCTAGAAGTGAGGCTGCAGGGAGAGACCAAGGCAGGAAACTGCTGGGGAAGCCATTCACTGACAGATTGCCCCCAGGAAGCTGGAAATGTGACCATTTCTCTCTCTGAGACAGGAGGAATGGGGAGAATTCATTTTTTTCCCTATAGACTGCCACCACATGACTGATATAGGGGTGTAGACTGAAATGTGGGGTAGAAAGGAGGATAATTAAGTGTTAAAACACACGTTAAATTTCTCAAGTGTTTTCCACTCAGAACCAGAAGGAAAACACCAGGGAAGAATTTGAGGCAGGCACCCTGAAGAATTTAACCAATAAAGACAGGAAAATAATATAAAAAAGTGAAAATGCAGATGAATTATATGGAAATGTGTGGATAATAGTAAAAGAAATGGGCTGTGAATTCTAAGTAGTTACTTTGAAGAGCAGAAAATAACTGAGAAAATAGTGTAAAAGAGTCTTTATAAATTTAGAAAAAAAATATGTAGGTATTTGATAAAATTACATATATATTTATATACTTTAAAGTATATTAATATTCTCTCATAAAATTAAAAGCAATTTTAAAGCTCTAAAGCAAAAACAGCAATAAAATTAATTTCCTGAAGCCAAATGTTTAAAATGTACTGTGACTTCATAAACACGTTGATTTAATTAGCCTGGACTAGGCCCCATTTAAATCTAATAAAAATGCCATGCAGGGTTGACAAAATAATCTGTAAACACATGCTGTCTTTGAGAAATAAGGTGATAGAATTTTTGAAACAGTCTAACTTGGTAAAACAAAATCCCAGTGATTGATTAATTATGTCTGCATGAGTAGAATGAAGAGTTCCTGAATACATATGAAGCTCCCAACCTATGAGCTAATAGTTAGGAACCAAAAATTCCAGTAATATTACAAAATTCAGTTATTTCTTCTGTTCTAACCACTAATTCTCTACATGGAACGTCATTTACTCTATCTACAAGGAGAAGAAAATTTTCAAAAGTGAAAGGGAAGGTTTTTATTAATAATTATGGTGGAGCAACTTTTCACCCTAAGAATGCTTACTAATAATGAATAAAGAATTAATTAATTCAGTGCCCAAATTTTTATGTAAGATTATCCTTAAATGTATGTTGATAAACAGTTGGCAGAATATTGGAACTTAAACAAAGTTATAAATTAAATAAAGTACAACCTGTTGAGATAAGATAGTGGTATGGTACCAAAGACCATTTCTTTATCAGAAAGAAAGAAAGAAAGAAAGAAAGAAAGAAAGAAAGAAAGAAAGAAAGAAAGAAAGACAGGTGGATGGATGGATAGATAGATAGATAGATAGTGAATGATAGATGGATAGATACATACATACATGGATGGATGGATGGGTAGATGAATGTTCAGGTGGATGGATGGAAAGATAGATAGGTAGATAGATAGATAGATGGATAGATAGATAGATAGATAGATAGATAGATAGATAGATAGATAGGAGATATAAAAATAGATGAATGACTGAATGGATAGATTTGTAGCTGATAAACAGATGAATGGTTGAGTGGATGAATAGATGATCGATCGATAGATAGATAGATAGATAGACAGACAGACAGATAGATGACAGATGGCTAATAGAAACAAGTTTTTTCAATTTTTTCATAATGTAAAAAACTACCCAAGACACCATATTGAAATTTAAATTTGCAAGTATAAACAGCAGCAGAAATATATTTTATAATCTATAACAAATAATAGACATTTCTATTATAAAGCAGAGAAAAATTCTGAGAAAGAAAATGTAACTTTGTTTAGGCCTTTCTTACACTATGTTATTTTATTATGTGCTATTATTTTATGCTGCTGGGTGTGTTCTTGGGATTTGAACTCTGCAGCCCAGTGAGTGGTGCTTAAAAGGGCACTGCTTGCACCTTCGCGTGAGAAAACTGAGTCCATGGCAGCCGATTGTCTTCCATATTTATGTTCTTTTTCTGTATCTTTATTCTGCTTTTTATATATTTGCTTTTGGTCTAAGTTAAGGCACTCGATGTATTATTCTCTTTGACTAATTTGTATTGGATTTTCACGCCTACTCCTGGCTTCTGCTGACTTTCTCTAAAGCATGTTTCCCAACAGGTTAGTGTGTGAATCTATCTTATTTGAATTTATCTTATTTGTATACGTTCGTTTGTTTTAGGGCCGTGAATTTTCAAGTGTGCAAGGGTTTTTGCTGGTGTCCAGCCCCAGTGAGGTTCAGGTTCCAAAGAGGAGGCATGAAGTCTGCTAGGGTAGAAGGAAATTGACAGGATCTGAGGGCAAATCAGTATGGCTTCTTCTTTATTGAAAAAAATCTACATCTTTTTATACTCTATGATTGTACAAAGGATTAAATGAGAGAAGAGAAGAATGTGAGCTGGTATGTGAATTTAGATCAGGAATTGAGGAACCTAGGCATTGATCTTGACAAACGAATAGGCAGCACAGTCATATATGTTAATGGAAGAACCACAAGTTCCTCTTGCCAGAAATAAGAATGACTCCCATTAGCAAACAGGAACTTTCTTTAAGTCATTGAAGGAATTCAGACTTTTGTCTAAATGTCTGACCTTAGGAAAGGACTTTCTGGGGTGGGGTGGGGGAATAAGACACTCCATTACATAATCTTGCAGTTTTTTTATATGACTTGGTTTGTCCAAATAACTAAAGCTTAGTATGAGCAAAGATGGGGCTAGACAAAAAATGTTCACAGAGCTAAACTACTGTGAACATGAGTAGACCTGAGGAATTTATAAATCTTGACTATCAAATATACTTTATTTATCAAACAAATGTTATCAAGTATACATAATTTTAAAGCATATATTAATTATCTAAATTTTCTAGCAGCTTGGTTTTAACTTGTATCGGAGTAGGCAGAGTTATCATGCAATGTGGTTCCAAGGTATCAGGGAATTTTTTTTTCCCCAAAGAATGACATTGTTTTAAGAGGCTGCCATTTTATACATTTTCATCCTTCAAAGCCTGAACAAAATTTCCCAAAGGAAAAGGCATAAGAAGGGAACTCCCATAACACATAGTGAGAATCATTAAGAGGGTGCTGGAGAATTGTGATCCACAATGTTGAAATGATGGAATTTTGTCAAGCAGAAAAGGTCACTTTGTGATCTATGCCAGGTTTTGCTATTTCCCATGTGGGCACCTACATTGCCAACATTTTCTAAATATTCTCTAATCTTAGTTTCTCTGTTTTCTTGTTTTGTTTTGTTTGAAACAGGTTCTCACTCGGTAACCATGTTTGGCCTAGAACTCACAATGATCCCTCTGCCTCTGTCTCTGGTGTGCTCGGGTTAAAAACATATGCCATGATACCTAGCTTTGTAATCTTAGTTTTGATTGCTTCTTTAGTTCAAGACTATGGAGATGGTTTCTTATTTATTACAGTTTTACTTATATTGCTCTGTGGTTCAAGAATGACTAAGGAAAGTTTTTAGAGATAGTTTTTCTCTTTAAAACTAGTACAAATTAAAAATTATTAAGATTTTTTATTGATTATTTGAAATTCTTACTAATTATCAAAGTCTAAAGTCCGGTGACTATCAGTTAGATAAATATGATTAATTTTCATATCATCATCAAATGCACATACTGCTCAGTGACACATTGGTCAATGCTTCCTTCCTGCACAATGCTGTGCCCGATCTCTTGTTCACATTCAGAGAGCATTTAGAGACAGATAAATGAGCGTGATGGCAGGACCTTGTTGTTGGTGCAGTCTATCTTTATGGAGTGTGTGCTTAATTTGGGGGTACTGCACCTGTGTGGCTTAGTCTGAGTTCTACAAATCTTTTCATCTTTAATCATTTTAATCATTCTACCCAACTGTCTTTGATAGTTCTCATTTGGTGATGTTTTCTGGCACAGTTGAGAGTATTGTTCAACTTTTGGCTTCATTAAGGGTGCACTTATTTTTTTTTCCATCTGAAAACTTTTGTAGGAGAAGTTAAGAACTGTCAATCTTGATTTTAGCTAAAACTTCAAGTGGGAATGCCAAAGTTTGGGGTTCTTTTTAAGCCTTCAACAGAGAAAAATGCCTTCCTCTTGCAGAGATAAGGAATGAAGAATTAGCATCAGGCCTCATGGGGTCTGAGTTTATCTCCTCTTCCTGCCCTATTCAGTGATACCCTATTCAGATTAGAAAGAATTTTATACAGGAGAGGAAACTTCACAGAAACACTTGCCATTGCTAGATCTGATTTGAGAACTCGAGATAATAAGCATCCCAACAGCATACGGAGAAAGATCTTAAAATCCACATTTCTAAAAATAAAATATTTATAAAAAGCATCTTAGCTTTTTATATAGTTTTGTTGCAATAAAGTTTTTATATAAAAAGAGTTCAATGGAAATAAAATTCTCAAAGCATTTTCAAAGAACATAACCATAAGTTCCACTTTTATAAATATTCCTAACTGTTTCACTTTAAATAGAATACTATTTTAAAATGACTTAGTGATAAATCAAGATTTTATTAATATAATTTACTGCTTATAAATTATCAGTTTAAAGGATAAAGAGTTTATATAACACATCTATTTTAATTGTTTGACTTCTATGTTAAATATAAAGCCCTGTAAGTACACAAAAAGCAAGTAATTTTCGCAAATGTAAGAGGTAATAAAGAACAGACAATAAATATTACTGTTGCCACTTATATAACAGGAACTAGTTGTCAACCCTGTGTTGATTGCCTAATTGAATCATTGTTACATACTTATGAGCTACATACTCTTTTTATTCTCACTTTACAAACAAAACTCATCGAGATTAGCTAACGTCCTTATTCTGACAATGATAGCAACTGAGAACATTGGGATTCAAATGCAGAAAAAAGTGACCTCCAGATCATTCCCTTATCCTGGTTGCTACCCAATAAAGAGGCAGAATTTATGGCCCGTGTTCCCACCCCGAAGCAGCAACATTGGCACCCTGATGTCTGTTTAGCCATAAATGAGTTACAGTGGTCATGGTTTAAAGTTAGGGGAAACCATATCACACAGGAAGGACAGCATAATGTCCACCAAATAATTTTGTTCACAAATCCCACCAAGAACTAGAAAAGAACAGAAAGAACAGATCATATGTCCCATCACAAATGGGAGTCCTATGATTTTCATTGTGAAGAAAGCAAATATAAAACATCTAATTGCATAATGACGAAAACTTCATATATATACATATATATAGATGAGATCATATATATATATATATATATATATGATATATGATGTACCTCTATGCCTACAAAAACTGTTATTTAATATTGAAAAACAGTGTTGTTTCACTCGTATCTATTTTTTTTTTCTCAGCCTTAAGAGATACTGGGAAAGCAGACGCACTTTGGTAAGGATAAATAGAAAATAGAAGACATAGTGCTTGTGACATCTAGTAAGCACATATATGTAATTTTTATTTTGAATTTTTGATAAGCTTTTATGACCTTTACTAAAACAAAAAGAGAAAGTAAGTTACCTATTAAGTGAAATATTAACAACCAAGTCCATATTGTTGGTCCGAAAGCTTTAAATGTCTAATGGTAATAAAAAAGGAGACGAGGATATTTGGTGCTTGACAGCATTATTGTAAAATCTAAATTATTCAAATGGATGGAAACCTTTCAGGACAGGCCTTCTTTTTGCCTTGACTCTGATTTTCAATGCTTTGGTTCTTGAAAGCTTTCTAAAGAAGAGATTCCTCTAAAATCTGCCTGTACCATTTTGCTTTTCACTGTAACTTGGCTCACCCAAATTCTCACGCAGTCAATCTGCCCTTTTTTGTTTTCTCCCAGCCCATACCCACCACACTGTACAATAGAAGAGGACCGTTCTTGAGTTTTGGAAGTTCTTATTTTTGTGGTCTGGGATGTTTTTTGTTTGTTTATTTGTTTTTTTTGCTTTGTTTTTGTTTTTGTAACTTTTTGGTATTGTTTCATCTTAGAAAACAATCATATAATCATTGTTGACTAAGTACATGTCATAGCTATCCAGGAGCGACCTAAAAAGAAGACTCTGTACATACAGACTTTGGTGTTAGGTACTTAATGAAAAGACCTTTACGATTCCATTTGCATCTATCTCTTCAATACCATTGTGGCTATCATGACTTTACTCCAAAACTCTACTTTCCTCCATTAAAACACATCTGCTGGTTGAAGTGGGATTCTGATTGGTTTTATTAATAAAAAAACCCAGAGTTAGATATGAGGGTTGAAGCTGAAAGATCAGAGAAGCCAAAGGAGCTGCCATAGTTTACCCTCTTATCTCTCCTGCAACCTCAGAACCAAAAGAGGTCGAGAGGCTGTCTACACCGTGCCTTATCATTTCCTGTCTTTGTCCCATGTTGTCACTTTTGTCTCTGGTCTGTACATACTCCAGAGTTCTATGGTTAACTAGCTCTACCATCTGATATTTATTTGTAAGAACACAAGCTATTACAAACAGCTGGCATCACACACTGTATTTATTATAAGAAACATTGACTGCCATGCACTATGGGAAGACTAGTTTATTTACATCTATTATCCCTCTTGAAACAAAAGTTAGGCAAAATAAAAACACATTTAGAACAATTGACAGAAGTCAGGTGTGGTAGTTCATAGCCTTTAATCCCAGCACTCAGAGGCATAAGAAGTCAGATCTCTGTGATTTTAAGTCAGCTTGGTCTATAAAGCTACTTATAGCACAACTAGGACTGATATACAGAGAATCTCCGTCTTCAAAAAAAGAAAAAGAAAGAAGGGAAAAAAAGAATAATTGAGAGAAATTCAGAATGACTATAATAAATATCTGCCAAATATATTAGAGAAAAAAGGTTTTTCACATAACAAAAAATGGGTTCTTTGAATTAACATATATTAATTGTACACAGACATGTTCTTGCAATTGTATCACCTACATTGTCTTCACACAGCCTATGACCCCTTCTTTTTTCCTCTTCTCCTCCCTTTACTACTGTTCATTTCACCAGAGGTTCTCACTTCTACTTTCATGTCTAATGTACATATATGATATTATGAATCTAAATAAAATCTCAGGATGACAAATGAGTTAAAAACAGGATAGTTCTCTGAACATGATGATCTCTAATTGCATCCATATTTCTGAAAAGGGTCATATCAAATTCAAATGTATATAAAGACACTTTCTTTACTCATTAGTTTGTTGACGGACATGGAGGCTGATTGTGTAGCACTGGCTGTTGTGAGAACGCTAGCTAGGAGGACTGATTTGCAAGTATCTCTCTAATATGCTGATTTATATTTCTTTATAAACACCCAAGAGTGGTAAAACTGGGTCACATTTCTAGTTCTATTTTTAGTTGTTCGAGAAAATATGGATTTCCATTGTATCTTATTATTTTCCATTGTACCAAGCTTTCCCATTATCAGAGTATGTGAGTTCCTGTTTCCTTTGCAGCCTAGTCGGCATTAGGTTACTTATGTGTTTCCTTAATGATAAATAATTGTAACAGGAGTGAGATGAAATCTCATTTTTGTTTTAGTTTTCATGTACATGATGGCTTAAGAGACTAACTTTTAATATTTGTTTTGCACTTCGTCTGCTGAGAACTTTCCATTTCATTTGTTCATTAGATTATTTGAAAAATGAAATTTATGCCCTGGCAATGCTGAAACTTGCACGGGCAGCCCATATAAAGTGGTTCTGTTGAACTTGTTCATATTGGGTTTCATGGTCTAAATTGATGAGAACAACTGACTAGGTCTCTTCCTCAAGAGGGTACCAGATCTCATTACAGATGGTTGTGAGCCACCATGTGGTTGCTAGGAATTGAACTCAGGACCTTTGGAAGAATAGGCAGTGTTCTTAACTGTTGAGCCATCTCTCCAGCCATTTTAAATTAGATTATTTGGTTATATGGAATATTGTCTTTTAAGTTCTTTACATGGTCTAGATTGCAGTCCTCTATTAGCTGTAATACCCGACAATAATTTTTTGCAAGTTTACAAACTGTATGTTTACTAACTTAGTTCATTGGTTGTGAAGAAAAGTTTAATTCATTTGTGAAATCTTGGTGTTATTTTTCTAATCTTCTTTGAGTCCTTGTAGGAAAGGCCTTGTCCTGTGATTACTTGAGAGATCCCCTATGTTTTCTCTAGTTGTTTCAAGTCTTACCTTGGCCTCTTATCTATATTTAATTGGTTTTTAATTTGGGGTAAGATATTAAAATAAATAAATGGGATACAATTGAAAAGAAGCAGGTCAAATTATCTCTACTGGTGATGTGATACTATTTGTAAGATGTACTGTTGACACCACCATAAAAAATCTTAGAACCATAAGCCCAAGCAACTGTCAATTGTAGGACATAGATAAACACTTTCAACATACAAAAAAACAAGAAACTGTCCACGATACTAATGACAAGCATGCTAAGGAGGAATCAAGAAAAAAAATGTTCCATTCATGAAAGCTCAAAAGAAGTATCATGTAATAAACCTAACTGAGAAATGAAAGAGTTCTACCCATAAGCATTTAAAGATCAAAGAAAGAAGTGAGGAAAACATTACACTATGGGGAGGGAACCCACCTATGATCACAAATACACACAATCAACATTCTGATTGTGACAGGCTACATTACTGAACCAATCTACAGATGCAACATAATCTCCACCAAATGTCCAATGGCTTTCTTTACAAAATAGAAAAGAATACCCTAAAAGTTATATGAAACAAAAAGACACCCAATAGTCAAATCCACCCTGATCTTTAAACATACCACAGAGCTGTAGTAACAAAATCAGCATGGGTCCTAACACAAAGGCAAAATGTGGGTTTATTAAGTGAACAGAGGCCCCAGAATAACTCATGCAGCTATAACTGTCTCACTTTTGACAAAGATTTAAAATGTATATTTTATGAACGAAATATCATAGTCCTGGAAAACATATAAAGACAAAATGGCAGACCTATAGATAAAAGTTTTATCAGCCCATAAAGATATTTTAGTATTATTCTCTCTTCCCTCAGAAACATCTAGAATGTGTGACATGGACAACAGAGGAGATGGATAAGATTCTTACTCGTCATATATTGATCTACTACTTTGAAGGGTTAAAGAGTATAAGCAATTTTGAAGCACAAACATACTATTTTTTCTAAACTTATATATGCTGAAATAAAACAAGTCTCAGGAGATACCAGGGACTGAAATTCCATACCTTGAAATCTATAGTGGAAAATATTCAGTTATAATTTATTTCAGAATATCTATAAAATTTCCATGTTTGTAATTAAAGAAAACTAAATACCCCAAAGTACAACAAGGAAAGTTTGTATTTATAGAGTTTAAAGATTATTTGACTTTATACTGCTATCAGTATAGATGAAGTATAACTAAATCTGGTATTTTGGAGAAATTTTTAAGTCATAAATATATAATAAAAACAAAAAAGGCCAAATAAATAGAAATTGAAATTCATTTCTAAACAAAAAGAAGAGAAAAGCACAATATATTTAATTAAAGACTAGGAAAGGAAATTTTAATGACATAAAGCAAGCAAAATGGAGAGCATGTGAATGTGTATGCACAAGTGTGTTCTCTTGCAAGACCACTTAAGGAAAAAAGGAGAGATAATTCAAAATGGGGATTAGAGTTGGTAAAATTATATTTGTGCTTCCTCAATGAGCAAGTTGTGGGGAGCAAGCCAGTAAGCAGCATTGTTCCATGGCCTCTGCATCAGCTTCTGCCTCCAGACTTGAATTCCTGCCCAGACTTCCCCAGAAGTCTACATGTTATGAAGGACTACAAGCTATGATGAAACAAACCCTTTCCTCCCAAGTGACACTTGGTCATGGTATGTTATCACGTCAACAGAAACCCTAATTAGAACAAACGTTAGCATGAGACTGTGAGATATTGTGGTGACAGACCTGACGGAGTGTTTTGGGGGAGATTGGGATGACATTTGAGCTTGGGGAGGGAAAAGCCATTGAGTGTTCAGAGCTTACTAGGCTGTTCTGTGGGAGGCCTCCTCTCTTGGCCAGCAGCTCTCTCTTGCTTTCCCCTCTCCCTCCCTCCTCTCACTGTGCATTTTAGTCTGCTAGCCATGCTCAGTCTGGGTTCTCCCTTCTGCCTATTGTCTCCCTAATGTCTACAACAATATCCCCATTAAAGAAAGAGGAGGAGGAAGGGAAGAAGAAGAAGAAGAAGAAGAAGAAGAAGAAGAAGAAGAAGAAAAAATAAAAGAAGAGAGAGAGGAGGAGAGGACTGAGTAGGAGTCTCTTCTTCTTCGTCTTCTTCTTCTTCTTCTTCGTCTTCTTCTTCCCTCCTCCTCCTCCTCTCCTCCTCCTCCCCTCTCCTCCCTCCTCCCCTCCTCCTCCTCCTCCTCCTCCTCCCTCATCCCCTCCGCCGACCTCTCCCTGGTTAGCGCTATCCAGATGTTGGAGGCTCAGGTTGTTTGAAACTTCAGAGGGAAGAAAGGCTTTGGGGGAGTGTTTTCTTCAAAGTCATAACACATAAGATGTGGTCCAGTGGGACCTGAGGGGCAGGGGCTGTACCTTGTGCTGGCAACCTAACACAGTAATGTGCAAGACTCTACGAGATGGTACTGGTTTTCAAGCATGAAAGAGTAATGGGGAGAACCTGAAGCTTGGCACCATGGAAGATCAGAAGAGGCCATTGCTGAAGGAGCAGTCTCGTTGCAGTAGAAGCCTCAGGATTAAAGGGTCATGCAGAGAATTTGAGGCTTGGCACTGTGTGGTAAAGGCTGGAGTCACTGCAGAAAGCATAGAAGAGACTAAGGTAAAGGAATCTTGGGGATAAAATAAAAAGAATGGTAAAGGATTCATAAGTAATGTGTTGAGTCAATTGTGTTGTTTGGTTTCTGTCAGCTTAACACAAGCGTACAAGAATCCAGGAAGAGATATGCAGAAAATGTATACTCCCTCAATGCAGAAAATTGCCTCCAAAGACTGGCCTGTAAGCAAGCCTATCGGGTATTTTTTTAATTGGTGACTAATTTGGGAGGGCTCGGCCCATTGTGAGTTCTTCCACCTTACAAAGTCTGGAGGGTACAATAGAGCATGATAAGCAAGATACAGAAGCCATGCTAGTAAGCAATGGTCCTCCATGGCCTCTGCTTTAGTTTCTTGTCTGTGTTTCTTGTAAACTTCTTTTCATGATGGACTATAACTGTGAGAAGTAACCTCTTTCCTCCCTACGTTGCTTTGGGTCATGGTGTTAATTCACAGCAGTGGAAAACATAACGAAAGGTAAGGCATATATTGAATTTCAACTGGAGCTGAATTCTAATTTTCAAAAGTAACTCTGGCAAGATGACTCAGTATGGAATGGCACTTTCCACGTAGCCTGAAAAACCCCCGTACAGTATCCAGTCATGGAAGATGAGAAAAAGAATCCACACACAATATAAAACAACTAAATACCAGAACAGATAAAAGTAAAACTATTACTATTAATAGTGTAATCTATTTTATGATGATAATTCTTTGGCCTTGACAGAAAAATTACAGAAATGATAAAATATAGTATTTTGAAATTTAAAACCAGTATCAAATATCAAATTCAATTTTTAAAATTACCCTTCAAGACTGAAGAGTTTTTAGGTATGGGGATGTTTGGCGTCTCTAACTCTGAGAAATTGGAAAAGGAAAAATGAAAAGATTCTGTGCACTCAATGGCCAGCTGAAGATGGCTGGACTTGGTGCCTACACTCTAGCAATTGATAGAATTTGTCTTCAGAAAAAAAAACTCATCATCAAAGTGATTTGAAAGAGAAGCAGCACATACTCTATACCTGTGTTTTCAGATAGGACAAGACCAGTGGGAATGAAGGGTCCAACTCCCTAAGAAGTTTCCATTATTAGATTTATTTTGCTGAAGCTGGAATGAACAAAAGTACATTCATTCATAGGAGTCTGATATTCTTTCCACACATTGCAAATTTAGAAATTCAGATATGAGCTTTGGAAACCAGGCGGGGTTTAGACTGCCACTAGAAGATAAGCAGCAGAACACAAAATCTGTGGAGCTTTCTGAGTAATAATTTGCTGAGGGAGGTCCTCTAGAAAGTGTAAAAAAAGTGAGTGCATGGTACTATGTATATGAAGATTATTAAAGAAAACAAATGAATTAGCGGGGATCTCAACAAAGTCTTTGCACTTCATACTAATCAGTTTTCAAGGATTTCAAAGAATATTAATAGCAAGGTGTAATGCCAATGCATAGTAAGTAATCCTAAACATCACCTCATGTGTCCTTGATTAGCAATAGTAAAAGAAAAGCAACATGCAACTCAGTAGATTGAAAAAAAAGTGCAAATGACTAAATTAAAGCTCTTCGATTTTCTTTTTCCTCCCCACCGAAACCTTCACAAGTTTTCATTTATCCTAGCATTTTTCACACCATATAAAATAATTATTTTCTTCCAAAAGCATAGTAGACAATCATTTTCTTTTATGCTTGTTGCGGCACCCATGAGTTATGAATGACCAGGCCGTGTGCCTGCACCGTCAAGTGCTCAGCCCATATTTGAGACAAGCTACACAAAGGAATTGACTTGCTATTTTCCCCTCATTACTTATACCCATTCACACAGAAGCAGCTTCACTTGTTGTCATAAAGATTAATTTTAGGCCCAAAGATATGCTTCTGTATTGGAAGACTCATGATTCATACTAAATTAATAAACATTTCCTGGGTTCTGATCATGATTCGTCTAGAAGTTAGTGGAAGAAAACAATCATGTAATCCTTCAATATCCTGGAGAAAAGTCTAGGCACTTTGCCCTATAGTCCCTATAGCAATCCCATCAAATTCTTTCAAAATTAAAGATTAATTAAAGCCAGTAATTGTCAATACGATGGTAACATTTTATAATGTAAATTTCAACAAATATCCTTAAATGTACAAGAATATCTAATTCCTTCACTTGTAGCTTGAAGTTCAACTGAAACAAAGTGGGGGAATACATGCACACACACGCGCGCGCACACACACACACACACACACACACACACACACATAAACACACACAATGAACAAAGATGTAAATAAACAAATTCCCAGGAAAATTAAGGAAGTCTGAACAACAAGTGAATCTCTTCCACATATGCCTAATTGACAGCTTTGATTACTTAAGGATAAGAAGTTTCTATTTAAATTCAGTCACTCAGATGAAAGTCTTGAGTCTCACCTCTTCATTTTCTCCTGTGGGCCTTGATCAACAGTCCATGAACTCTTCAATGAGCATGGATTGATTATGATAATGAATACCTAACCCTTAAGTCAATAAACCCTTGGGAGATGTCAAAATGATTGCAAAGACAGACCCCTTGCAATCTAATAATTGCTCATACCATTGACAGTTTTACAGTACAGAAAGGAAGTTAACTAATGCATGAGCATCACCATTTGTATATGTGTTTATGCCTTTACTTCCTAAATGCTACATGTGACAGCTTAAAATTTTATTTTGAATAAATACTGTAGAGGGAATGGGACCCCTCCTTCTTTAAAAAATCAAATTTAACATAGTTTTGGAAAGTTATGTATATTTATCATGCATTTAGCTTCTACCTTTAATCCCATGGGTTATAGACTAGACTTTCACTTCTACTTAACCTTTGGAGAATGCCCCCTAACACCTTTTGGTGGCATGACTTAGTCTTTCCTTTGATCCCTACACAATAGTTGATATTGCTCAGCCCTTATTTTTTAAACACCCTAGTTTTTTTCTTCCTTTTATTATCTCACTAATCCCTAGCCCATAATACTTTAAGGGGTGGACCTAAAACCTCTTCTCTTTACCCATTATTTAAACTCACGAATTTCAAACCATTTCCCACAACTGAGATGTCTCCTTTGAGCATTGTATCCACATGTTATATTCCTAAGTGAAGTCTAAACTCCTTTTAACGTGCTTAAGGCCCATGAAGTACAAGCAATCAATGCTGAAGCTTATCAGCTTTTCCCAAACTCTGCTCTTGTGCACGTGTTAGGTAATGGAAGCTTCAATTAGTTCTAGCAGAAACTGAGGTAAAGGAAGACGTTTCTGTTTTTTTTACACTATAATCCTCAGTACAAACTAAGGCTTCCACAAGTCTCCTAAAGATGAATTATCACGACTCTACCTCTTTGGGAATCCATCACTGATTCTACACCAAGACAATGGTTCATTTTTACATGACATTCAAAAACTCTTCATTGATTTCCAACCTGGTTTTCTACCTTAGTTCCTTTCAACATTCTTAAGGGCCTGGCTCTAGCCATGCTAAATTCAATATCATTCTTCAGATACACCCTGGTTCCCACATCATCATGATTTTCCTATATTTCTCTGCTCAACATCGTTTAGTATAGGAGAAGGGGAGGAGGAAAAGGATGGGTTTGAGAGAAGGGCATTGGTCTGAATCCTTCTTTTGGTCTGGGCTTTATTGATAAAGTATAGCATTTTGGAGAACTGAAGGAGAAGACTTCTCTCTCACCAGGCAAAGTGAGGCATCTATAAAGGTTTTTGAAGGAGAGGGAGGGTCCTACATTGAGAGAAAGGAGCCTGTAAATATGTGGTCTGTACTACAAGTCAAAGATAGGAAAGGGGGGACTTTAGGCTATGTGACATGAGTCAGAGATGTAGTAAAGAGAACCTTCTGTTAATACTGTGACCAAAATAAACCGCCTTGAACCCCATGTAGTAGCAGGGTTGGGGACATGTCCCAGCCTTGCTTGCAGCCCTAACTGCTTGTACCTACCTTATCCGAAGGTCTGTGTTACAAACAATATCTGTGTGTAACTCCCTTTTCTGTAAGAATGATACAAAATGGACTGGAGAGGTGGCTCAGAACTTAAGAACACTGGGTACTTTTCCAGAAGTCCGGAGTTCGATTCTCAGCAACCACATGTGGCTCACAACCATTTGCAGTGAGATCTAGATCTGGTGCCCCTCTCTGTACCTGCAGGCAGACATACAAGCAGAACACTGTATACAGTATAAACAAATAAATATTAAAGATGAATGATATAAAAGCACAGAAGAATTCAGAAAAAGCTGCCCCTTTCTCTCACGCGTGCCAACACCACAGCATGTCTGAATGCCCCCCTCAGCCTCCTCAGTCAAAACTACTGGCCCACAAGAGGAATCTGAACACCACTATATCGGTTCTCTCTTGCCTTCATCTTCAGTGTCATGCCATTAAGCAAAATCCCTAGTGGCCTCATACACTTTTAACAAATACCACGTTCTAGTGATCGTCTTCCAGCTGAACCACTGTCAGCTTAACATGCTCCCAGCAGTGTAAAGTCATACTTAACCCCAAGATAAACAGCCAGTTACCATTTGTGCTCCTCATTCATGAGCTCAGGTTGTCTCGATCTTCCTGGTCTTTTTTTGAAATACAGTGTTTTCATTGTAGGGACCCTCATTTTCAGGGGAGCAATGGCTCCATTGTAAACTGATTTATGTGGCTTCCGGGAGGCAGGAGTTGCGAGAGGGTTCTAATGGCACTTTCTGCTCACTCACACGGCATGTATCATTCAGCCATGGCTCAAAATGCTATAAAAATGTCTCTGCCTGCATGATGAAACACATCTATCTGAAGGTACGCCCGAGATTTGAAAATAAAAAGTAAATCTCCTCCTTGGGTGGGATCCACATTATCATGCAATTTGTGAGCTAACCCATGTGAGCCCGTTTCAGACACTTTTAGATCAGTGGCCCAGCTATTAAAGTGCCATCAAAGCATTTTTGACTCCATAGAATTAATCATGAAATCTGTTCCTGCCAGCTCACTCATCATATTCGAAATATTAATTTAGAGCAAAATTAAATCGGACACCCACCGACAGCAACATTTTGCCCTTCAGAACTCCCCTTCATATTGATTTATTAATGGTTGCCAGAACAGTGTGCTATAACAATTTATTACATCTTTCTGGATGTTTCTTTATGCTTACAAACAGTCCTGGGGAATGAGAGGTGTTATCTGACAGTCTTTTGACAGGGGTATTTTTCAATTTGCATAACATTTGGGGGATTTATTGAGAGTTGAGAGAGAAGTATCATTTTAGCACCAGTGGCAATGGTTGATTCGCTTCAGGAAGTTTTAAAATCAGGGTGCTCATTTGATTGTAGTGTAAGTTGAGGATAATACAAGACCGTAGTGCCTCGCTGAATCTCCTCTCTTCTGTGACGAGGTGCTGTCAAATGCCAAATGGGAGCATAAGGTGTCCTTTTATGGACTATGTAAATATTCTTTTTACTTTTGCTATTAAGATGCTTAACTGCTCACATCAGCACTGGGATGCCATGAAAGTTCAAATGATCAACTGTGACAGGGCATACTACAGGCAGTAAAAACTAATAGCCTCTACAACTAAAGCAAAAGATTTTGACTTCCAGGGCTCAGAGAAGAATCACAACTGAGCCCTAAGCCAGCTCTTATAAGACCTAAATTCCCTGTCTCATTTGTGTATAGAGTATTGCCGATACTGAACATGAGTATCAGACGTGTTCAAACAAGATCTAACCTCCACAGGACAATAGGCACCGTGCCAATTCAGTCCATTGCTTAATACACTATTGAGTACCCATGATGAAATGTGCTATGTTAAATATGAGCATTCTATGGTAAAACAGTTGTCCCAGGTGATGTTCTACCCTCACACATAGCCTGCATCTTCAATGACATCAGTGGGGATGGATGCTGTAAGAAAAACATGAGGAAAAGATTGATAATTCTACAAAGTGACAGGTGCTTGTGGAGAAAATTATATGGGGCAATTGGTTGCTCATTACTTTTCTAATTGCCGTGACAAAATAGCTGTTAAAAGCAGCTTAAGGCAGAAGGTTTTATTTTGAAGCTATGCTTTAAAGATATAGTCCATCATGATTGGGAAGCCAAGCTGGTAAAAGTTTGAGAAGGCTGCTTACTTTGGGTCTGCAGTCAGGCAGCAGAGAGTAGACAGGAAGTTAGGTAAGGGCTATTAAACCTCAAGGACAATATCAAGGGACCTCCTTCCTTTGATGAGGTTCTTTCTAAAAGGATAACAACCTTCTAAGATAATATCGCTAAATCTGAATCTTGTGCTCAAATACACGAGCCTAGGGTTACTATTTCACAGTCATACCTTCACAACAGTGGACTAGGTCACTCACTACAGGTGGACAGGTACTGTGTTTGGGTTAGCAGTCAGGGAGGGCATATATAAATAAGTAGAAGTATCCTTAAGAGGAAAACATAGTTTCCGAGAGAGAGAGAGAGAGAGAGAGAGAGAGAGAGAGAGAGAGAGAGAGAGAGAGACAGTTTCTGTTGTTGGAATGAACCAATTTCTACAAGAAAGAGAAACAAGTGTTAGATGAGTTGGAATGTCAGATGACGTCAGCAGGCAGCAAACAGTTCTATGTCAGTCATGGTTGCAGAGTAAAGGATACGACATGGTTTAGGTTTGAAATATGACCGTGGCTGCCCTAGGATGAGACACTTAAGCCTATGCTTTCATTTGATTTCCCTCAGCATTCTGTGGTAAGGACCATCATCACTTGTGTGTTAGAGGGATTCTACAAAGGCTCGACCAATTCATGAAGAACTGACCTTCCAGTCATGCCAAATGCCAAGGTCAGGGTATTTAATTATTTCCTACAAATCTTTAAGTGAAAGGAGATATATTATAACTACTTAAAGTTGCTTTTGCTAGACCCAAGGCCTTTGAGGATCCTTGGGCGCAGATGGACAGATGGATTCTTTTAAGAAAGGATCAGCTCTCTCACCATCTTTTTATTGCCCATGATTTGCACGCAAAGCCAGATTTTATTTTGCAAGTAGGTTCCCCCATTTATTGTTTTGAGCCTGGTGACATAGGGTTTGTCCTGTCCTCTCAATCTTTCCTGTGTAGTGTCTCCATCCTTTAGCTCTCGGATATATGATTACTTTGTCACGTTCCAAATGTTGATATAATGTAATTGTGGGCCCTCTCTCATTAGTCCCTATGTGTGTCAGGTATGACTTTATGGGCAAAATTTCAAAGAGTCCCTCATTATCATATGTCCATTAGGTTTAGCTCCCTAGAGTGTCCTCATTGTGCACAAACACAAATAAACAGTTTGACACATATCTGGTCCTATTAAATAATTTTTCTTCTTCTAATGCTTACTTCTGCATTTACTGACTGACTCCTATATAGGATATCATTACATGAAAATACTAGATGTGTGTGGTAATAAATAATAAGAATTGCCCAAAATAGTTAACAAACTCAACATTGGTTGCTAAAATTCAATACTCATGTAAATTAAGATATTGTATTTTACAAACTATTTTTCAGGTCTTTGAGACTAGATTATTTTTACATGTGCATATGTAGGGACCACATGTGTGTAAATGTCAAATGACAAATTGAAATAGTGTGTTCATTCTCTTTTTCTTCCTTGTAGGAGCCAGGAACCAAACAGGTTATCAGGCTTAGCTACAAGTCCCTTCACCTACTGAGCACTCCCAAGAAAAGATTGTGAAGTGTACTCACTATACAAAAAAAATTGGAGATAATGTTTAAATTATTCAGTTCTCTGAACTTATCCCACAATGCATATAAAGTTTCAATTTCATGTACTTGTTAGTATGTACAATTACTATTTATTAAAAATAATAAAATGTGAAGCGAACTGGGCGATAGCTCAGCCTGTTAAGCACCACGCACTGGCGCATGTGAAGGTCCGCCGAGTTCAAACCCGGGGGTCCATCTGATTCTGTCACAGAGCGGTCTGGTGTCCCGTGTGTTTTGCGCGTGTCTGTGTGTGGTTTCCTACACCGTCTTGTGGGGAAAAAAAAAGCAAAAGACACTGTCATTAAGACAAAAGGGGTACCTACTGACTGGGAGAAGATCTTTACCAACCCCCACAACAGACAAAGGTCTGATCTCCAAAATATATAAGAACTCAAGAGACTAGACTTTAAATGCTAATTAACCAATTAAAAAAAATGGGACCACTGAACTGAACAAGAGAATTCTCAACAGAAGAAGTTCAAAGGCCAAAAGACACTTACGGTCATGCTAACCTCCTTAGTGATCATGGGAAATGCAAATCAAAACAACCTGAGATACCATCTTACACCTGTCAGAATGGCTAAAATAAAAAACACTAATGATAGCCTTTGCTGGAGAGGATGTGGAGTAAGGGGTACACTCATCCACTGCTGGTGGGAATGCAAACTTGTGCAAACCACTTGGAAAGCAGTGTGGCGGTTTCTCAAGAAATTCGGAATCAACCTACCCAGGATCCAGCAATACAACTCTTGGGAATATACCCAAGAGATGCCCAATCATACTACAAAAGCATTTGTTCAACTATGTATCATAGCAGCATTATTGTAACAGCCAGGACCTGGAAACAACCTAGATGCCCTTTAATGGAAGAATGGATAAAGAAAGTCTAAGTACATATTAGAGTACTACTCAGTGGTAAAAACAATGACATCTTGAACTTTGCATGCAAATGGATGGAAATAGAAAACACTATTCTGAGTGAGGTAACCCAGACACAAAAGGATGAATTTGTTATGTACTCACTCATCAGTGGATTCTAGACATAAATAAAGGTCAGTGAGCCTATAACTCATGATCATAGAGAAGCTAAATAAGAAAGTGAACCAAAGGAAAACATACAGGTATCCTCCTGGATATTGGAAGTAGACTAGATTGCCAGGCAAAAATTTGGGATCTTGGGGGTGGGGGTAGAGGTGGCAGTAAGGATTGATGGGGGAGAGGTGGATAGAAAACTGAGGAGGGGAGGATGGGAGGACCCTGGGGAATGGGATGGTTGGGATGGAGGAAGGGTGGATAGGGGTGCAGGGAAGAAGATATCTTAATTAAGGAGCACATTTTAGGGTTAGCAAGAGACTTCACTCTAGAGGGGTCCCAGGTATCCATGGAGATGTCCCCAGCTAGTTCCTTGGGCAGCTGAGGAGAGGAAGCTGAAATGGCCCTTTCCTATAGCCATACTGATGAATATCTGCATATCACCATAGAAGCTTTCATCTGGCGATGGATGGAGATAGAGACAGAGACCCACACTGGAGTGCAGGACTGCGCTCCCAAGGCCCAGATGAGGAGCAGAAGGAGGGAAAACGAGCAAGGAAGTCAGGACAGTGGGGAGGTGTGCCCACCCACTGAGACTGCGGGGCTGGTCTAATGGGAGCTCACCAAGGCCAGCACGACCTGGACTGGAAAAAAACATGGGAATCAAACCGGATTCTCTGAACGTGGCAGACAATGAAGGCTGACTGAGAAGCCAAGAACAATGACACTGGTTTTTTTTTTAATCCATAAACTCTTTATTATATACTTTTTTTCTTTTTTTTTCCTCATTTTTTTATTAAAGATTTCCATCTCCTCCCCTTCCCTCCCCTCCCTTCCACCGATACCCCCACTCTGCCCCTCTCCAAGCCAAAGAGCCATCAGGGTCCTTCACTATGTTAAGTCCAAGTTCCTCCCAACTCCCCTAAGTCCAGGAAGGTGAGCAAACCAAACTGACAAGGCTCACAGTGAGCCCAGTCCATGCTGTAGAGTCCAAGCCATCGCCGTTGTCCTTGGTTTCTCAGTCCTCCTCCACCGTCAGTCACATTCAGAGAGTCCGGTTTGGTCTCCTGTTCATCAGTCCCATTCCAACTGAACTTTTTTGATCCTACCGCATGTTCTGGCTTTGGGGAGCCTAGTCTGTTTAGAGGCGCCACCTTCCTGGTCCTAGATGGTGTGGGTTGACCTTGGACTCCGCAAGGCAGGGAAACTGACTGTTCCTTGAACTGCAAAGGGAGGGGGAGGGGAGTAAAGGGAAAGGGAGGGAAATGGGAGGTGGGGAGGAGGCAGAAATTTTTATAATAATAATAAAAAGAAAAAAACAAAAAATAAAAATGTGAGTGAAAAATGAAAACAGATGATTAATAAATATATTATTTTCACAGTCAAGGATTACCTTACTATATTCTCATCTAAATCCTTATATATTCCCATATATGCATGTAAGTCTATAGTTAACCTATTGATATAGATATACATTATTTTACCTATAAAAATAGAAAAGCAAAAAACCACCAAAAATGTTTCCATTAGAAATGATGACCTCTTTCTTCCTTTGGACATTTTAGTCTAAAAGTATTTTCCTAATATCAAAGTAACAAGACAGTGGTTTACCCCTGTTTTTACATTTGAATAAGAATAACAGATACATAATGGGAAAGGCTGTGATCCACATAGGTCACATTCTCAACCCCCTGCTACAAATGAGAGCCACAAGTTCCCAGAAAGAAAAGAAATAAGAGCAAATAAGTGAGAAAGTCAAACTACTCTGGCTATGAGATTACAGGAGTTCTGACAATAAAACAGATCCAGAAGCCAAGAAACACTATGCTTGCAGAGACATGTCTATAAGGGGTCTTCCTCACTGTGTCCTGTTATCTCAACTTGATGTGGGATTCCCTTTTGTATGCTGCAATACCATTGGTTAATAAGAAAATGAGGGGAGGGGAGGGAAGGGGGAGAAGGAAGGGAGAGAAAGGGGAGAAGGAGGGGAGGGAGGGGGGAGGAGGAGGGAAGGAGATGGAAATTTTTTAAATATAAAAAAAAATAAAAAAAAAAATAAAAAAAAAAAAAATAAAGAACACTGTGATACGCATAGAATAGAACTAGACAGGGAAAACTAAATGAATGCTGGGAGAAGGAAGGCAGAGTCAAGAGAGAAGCCATGGAGCCACGTCACGTGACGATACACAGATACTAGAAATGGGTTAAATAAGATGTAAGACCTAGCAGTAAGAACTAGAGCTAATGGGCCAAGCAGTGATTTAATAATATAGTTTCTATATGTTTATATTCAGGGCGAGCAGCTGAGAACCAATAAGTAGTCTCCTACTACATCTACTTATGGGACTAACAGTTAATGCCTAATGTGTTAAGCTGGTATATAAAAAAGTAGAAATACTCAATAAACCTTAGGTAATAGAACTTTACTCTTGATTTTCACCTAATATTTAAGAAAAGAGAGAGGTAACCCAAAGAGTGTAAATGGAGGCTGGAGAAGTGACTCAGCAGTTAAGAGCATTTTTTATATTGATTTTATTGAGCTCTACATTTTTTTCTCTGCTTCCCTCCCTGCCTCTCCCCTTCCCACTTCAACCCTCCCCCAAGGTTAAGAGCATTTTGTTGCTCTTACAACGGACCCTAGCACCTAGATGACAGCTAACAACAATCTATAACTCAAATTCCAGGGGATTCAATACCCTTTTCTGGCTCCATCAACACTACAGCACACACACACATGATACGCTTACCTACATGGAGGCCAAACAGTAATACACATTAGAAAGTAAAAATCAGTACATTTTAAAAGACAAAAAGAGAAAAGTGAAAAATCAGGATATATAAATCCTTAATTAGCTTTGTTTTTAAAATTAATACAGAAACTTTAGAGATAAAACTATAAACATCTTAAAATAAAGACAAAATCGGCATTACTGATCTTTCATTTTTCATCAGACTTTGAAACTAGCGTGGTGGATTTTTTTGTTATTTATTTTTTAAATCATTGTTTCTAACTGTCATGTTTCTTGATTGCCAGGTTTTGGTTCGCTGCTATATACATGTGGAGTCCAAGGAAGATCTTCACTCACTTCCTATCTCACCTTTGACTTTTGCCTTATCTATGAGCAGACTTTCTTAGAACTCTGTAGCAACTTCAGTTCTGTACAATGAGCACAGGTAGGAAGAAGCCGATGAAGTGGCCGCTGCGGTGGGGAGGAGAGAGGGATTGCAGATAAACAAACCTGGTTATCTACGGCTGTTGCTCTGCTGCCATGTCTCTGTTTCTTTCCTGCATAAGACATTTGGAGACTTCCTCAGTAGTGAATCTTGAAACTCTTCTCCACTTCCTCGTTGTTCTAATAAACTTGAGACAACTGTCTCCAGCCTCACAAAATGAGTTTTTCCTTCAAGAAGACTGACTTATCACAAAATTTCCCAAGAAATCTCTTGTCAATTTTACTTTTCTCAACCCTATTATTATAACACACACACACACTATATATATATGTATATATTATATATATATATATATATATATATATATAGTGATAAAAGCCTAAGACACATTTACAAGGTCAAAAGGAGTTCCTTTATGTGCCTTTGTCCAACATGAATTGATAATTTGCTCTCTCTTCTTATTCACTTCCAAATGGTAGCTAAAAATTCTGTCTAAGGTAACAGAAGTAGTTTTATCTCTTTCAAGTCACTTTCTTATTTTTAATGGTGACCCGCGCTCTGACTCCTTTCATCCTCTCCTGTAGCAGAAAGTACAGGTTTTTTCTCTTGATCTCTGTGGACGAGTCCAAGGGAGACTCATGAGGTCCACGTGTGGTCCAAAGGTAGAAAACCTGGGCTTGGTGTTGTTCTCATCAGGCCAGTGATTAGTAGTGATACCAGCATCCCCTCTTTCTGGACTGCAGAGAACTTCAAGGAGTGAAGCCGGGACTCAGCTCTCCTATTTCCCTGAAACCTACTGCAGGCAAGCTGAACACACACAGGCTCCAGACTCTCGGTGCCTCCTTGGAGCTGCATGTCTTTGAATTGTGAGTTACTGTGGTGGAACACCTTGCCTTTCTCTACATGTCTTGATATCTGTGTCCATTGCCTCAAAATAAGGCACGTGGAAGCAAAAATAACCAAGGCAATGCATTATGAGGTAAGGTCTTTGTGAAGTAATTATGTCAGGAGGGGTTCTGTGGGGAAAGCTGATGAGCTCATAACAGGTAGAATAAGGACACCTTTGGGGCTGTCTGATCTTTCTTATGTATGGGTATGTGATTGCAAGCCTCTATCTGTGCAGTAGAAAGAAAGTCCTCACCAGATACTGTATCTACTGACACTTGGTCTTGAACCGCTCAACCTCTACACCTATGACTGACTTCTAATGTTAACACATTGCCCAGTCTTAAATATTTTTATTGTATTAGCCCAAAATGTACGCCTAAGACATTACCTAATGATACTGTTCTACCATTAAAGTTTTTTTTTAAATTCTCCCTTTTTTCCAAATAGTAGATCTCTCTATCTCTCTCCTCTCTTCATCGCTATGACTCTCTCTATCTCGGCTCTATCTTCATCCTCTACTCCTCGATACTTAGCATCTCCCTCCTCCGACCTCCCTCCTCCCTTCTTCTGCTCTCTCTTACTCTCCCTTTTTTCTCTCTGAAACAGTCTGTGCCACAGTTTCTGTCTCTCTCTCTCCCCTCTCTCTATCTCGCTCTAGTTCCTGTCATCCCATTGTATTCCCTTCCTTCTTGGGTGCAGTGTTTCTGTTTTATAAACATGCTTTGTGATAATGTCAGGGTGTAACCAACTAATCCAAGGTAATCTCTCTTCAGGATCCTTTAGATAAATATATTTGAAAAGATCCTTTGGCATATATGGCAAAGTATTCATGGACTCTGGCAATTAGAATATGGACATCTTTGGGGCTGGGGGCTGCCTTATTCTGTCGATCTATCACAGAGACCTTCACTGGTTTTCTGTCATTCAACCAAAGCCTTTCCCTCCCCTTCCTACACACAACCTTAGTTGTGCCTGGATCAGAGCCAGAGATAGGTGATCAGCCAAAGCAGTCTCCTGTAAAAGACATTAGAAGGACAATGTAAACGTAATGAGTCATAGAATATTATATTTGCAGAAAGCCTCCAGGGGAGGAAGTATGTTTGAGTAGAGGGAATACTATGACAAGCTACTTAAAGATGAAGATGCAATGGAAGGCTCCCCAAGGAGACTTTCTTGTAACAACATGGCCACCATGTTCCTTGTTAAATGGAACTCATTTGCTACACAGAGTACAACTTCCACTGCCTTTCTTTTCTCCTTCCAACACTGGCTCAATCTGTTTTCTAAACCAATGCTGCAGAAACATTTCAGTGATGTTCACTGAAGGAAGGAATGAGTGGGGTTTTTTGATCCATCACTGGATAACTACTGATACCCCACATCAAGAGCAACTGAAGATAAAGTAGCATAATATATTTATTTAATAAAAACTGTATGTGGCATAGGAGTCTTCAAGCTGACTATTCAGAGGAGAAGGAAGAAGCTGTCTGGCTTTTATCCATAGGTCCAGTGAAGAAAAGACAGTTATGTAGCAACTTAATTGGACAAAAAGAGCATGAGATAATGAAACTTGAGTGAGTGGAAAAGCCCAGTCAAATCTGTTTATATAACTTCTTTCTTGTCCCTCAGTTATACCCTTTTTTGTCCCAGCTATGCATCAAGATTCTTCCCAAATGAGGTTCTGAAGTTCTTCATAGTCAACACTTATAAAAAAGGGTGTGATGATTTAAAATAATATTTAGGGTTTATGGATAACTGTGAGGGGAAAGTGGTCTAGTCTCTATTATTTGCTTCAGAAATAGGGACAAAAAACAGGAAGGCAAGTGGGCAAAGAAAGACTTCTTTGTTTTGAAATATCCTTTGTTGAACTCTGTTAGAAGGGAGCTAAATTATCAGCCAATTCAGAGGGTCAACATATCCTCTTTGAAGACCTGCTCATATTTAAGTCTCATTGTCTTATAAATGGGGTAAGATTATTTCCCCATGTATTACTGGAAAAGTTAAAGGGGTAAAAGATTTAGAGCAACGACACACGTAAAGAAACATTCAGTAAGTCATAATGATCTTCCCAACACCGTGTGTTTAAGTGCTATACATCAGAGAGAAATTGTATTTCTCAAATTCCAAGAGAGATTCTGAAAGGAACAGAATTATATTATCTAATACAGTAAAAGGGAGTGTTAATTGATTGCTTATGCTTATATCTAGTGAGTTTAAATAAAATTTAAACATTTATCTCATCAATAGTAATTTATAACTATTTCTTTGGTGATAAGAAATTCTACAGTATGCTTAATAAACATCCAATATCACAGACTCTTGGGTTTTTAGAGAGATAGAAAAAGATACTCAAAGAGTCTCAAATTTATGTGATCTATAATAATTTTAAAACCACAATAAATTGAAAAGCAAATAAACATAACACTCAAAACTCTAAGATGAATCCATCATTTTGGGTTGAATTTTACAGAAAGTGATGAGAATTTCGTTGATTCAATTCCAACCTTTAGCACCAGCCACTCTCATCCTTTATTACTACAGTGGTAATGACACAGTTTCTTGTAATCTTTTTTAAAACTCTGGCCTATGTTGAGTAAGGAAAGAAAGGGGAACATAATAAATTCAGGTCATATTTACATAATCAGAAGTGGACAATATGTACTGATATTGTATCTCAACATATCACCCACCATTACTTTTATATCTGTTCTGGTTATATTCTCCCAATTCGAGCCTCAATGATAATACACAATTTAGACTTACAATTAGTCTACTGTATTTAGAGCTCTGGGTTTGTATGGGGTTTTGTTGTTGTTGTTGTTGCTGTTTTTATTTTGTTGTTTGGTTTTTTTTTTACATTATTTTCTGTTTGTTTGGACTAGGTCTCACACTGACTCAGGCTGTCCTGGTTTCACCATGTAACTCAGGATGGCCTTGAACTCATAGTGATCTTGCTTCATTCTCTCAAAAGCTGGGAGTGTAGGTATGAGCTACCATGTTGGGGTTGAAGTTCTAAATGTATGCTAAAGCAAGAACACCCAGTATGCTACTATTCCACTATTCTACTCCTATATGAAGCATTGTTAATCAGCTTCTAATTTTGACTTTACTGGGTTGGCTATGGAATCAGAGTCATTATCAGGAAAAGGTAGGCAGCACTGGCCACAGAGTTAATATTAGCAGCTGAATATAGAATTGTTATACCTTGGTCAAGAAATGTTTAGTGTACACAAAAAAAATCAAAGAAACAGAGGAAAAGCAATTTTCCCATTTAGACAATGCTAATTTTTTTAAGGCACAATCATTCTTCATTTCCTTTCCCTTTTTAAATATAAGAAAAACTGGTCTTTCAATAAGAACTCCATGGAGCAACAGTGCCACCCAATGGCTGGCCGTGTTCATTTTGTGTTTAATTGTTCCCAACCCAACAGAGAAAAATCTTTCACACATAAAAATTGGAAGCAGAATTGCCTATTACCTGCTTATGCTGGTGTTTGGCCTCTCTTGTCACCCCCTTGTTTTCTAAATGATAGATACACAAGCAGTAGGAGCATCCTGAGAAATGGGAATTGTCTTAAAACAAAACTAGCAGCATGCACCGGCTATCAAACAGCTCAATGACAAGAATGGTTCCACGTGAATTTACAAATGAAGAAGATGAATTTTTTTCCCCTTCTCATTTGTAAAAGGCTGGAATGGGCAGCAGTTCTGCAGGCTCAATCCTGCATCCCAGAGATACTCACTCTCACATTTTCTCTTCTCTAATAAATCTAAGCATACTCTGCTAGAAACGTTAGAGGAAGGACAACACTTTCTGTGGGAGAGAGAAAACGGTTTGGAAAGGCTATAACGAGTGTTATAAATGGAAACATTATTTAGTTTAAAGGGAGGCAGAATTTACATTTCCCAAATTGTAGACCACTCAGGCGTTGAGATTCAAGTAAGCAAAAGAAATCTTAATTTTTTGCAGTATGAAATCAAAGCTCCAACTCTACTAATAGGAGAGGTGAGTAATAGATTTCCTTGGCTTAATGGTGGTAGGTTTTTATTACCCAGTCTTCATGATCTGCATAGCTCACCAACTACTTTTCCTAAGTGAGATGACAGAGGGTCTCCAGGCACTGAGGTGGCCTGTCACAAGTACTGGGATTTTTCTCCCTTGGAGGGAGCTATTTGAAGATCTTGAGACATCCCCACAGGACTTAAGTGCAAGGAAAGGCAAAAGACGTATTCTTTTTAACCTTCAGTCAATCAGAATGCTCAGAAAGTCTCTTGTCTTTAACTACTTTGATGCTCTTTTCAACTTTTCAGAACTCAAGCAGATTGAGTTGGTGTTGGGTGAATCTCATCCTGTTTTATTTCTAATGAATAAAGAGGCGACACTGAACTATTTGTTTTTATTCACTAGTGATTGTTAATAATTAATGATTCTTGAAAGACAATAAATCCCCAATCTGGCTCCTATGTGTTGTCAAAGGGGATTTCCCAGGACATTTTCAACCTTTGTCTTCTTGTTTCATTTGGTTTCTACTTCAATGCTTTAAACTGTGTTTTACTAATAAATATTATTAACTAGCCCCCCCAAAATAAATGTATAGAATGAATACTGAATACAGGAAATATTTTAAACAAAACCCAAAAATATATCATTCGTAAATTTGGGAACACTCTGTTAATTTATATCACTTTGGTGAGTTAGTACACAGTAATTTCAGTTATAAGAAATCTATGGATTGTTTTAATATTTGAAAATTGTTAGCCAGGCGGTGGTGGCGCACGCCTTTAATCCCAGCACTCGGGAGGCAGAGGCAGGCGGATCTCTGTGAGTTCGAGGCCAGCCTGGTCTACAAGAGCTAGTTCCAGGACAGGCTCTAAAAAAGGTGCAGAGAAACCCTGTCTCGAAAAAACCAAAAAAAAATTTGTTACAATCTGTTTTCAGAATAGTGAAGTTATGAACTAGTTCACTACAAGGCAGGATAAGTGGGGTATGGACAAGCGTTGGGATTGGTTTCCTTGTCAGGTGAATTGCATTTAAGCACTACTGCAGGTGGAAATCATTGATGACTTGCGTTTGAGTAAATCATTAAGGCCTCTGAGTCCCAACTTCCCTGCTAGTAGAAATCTGCTGTGTTGCTCTAGGAATACTGAGTATTAACTATGGTAAAAAGAGGACAGAACATTCTCAGTATGTCACATCTATCAATAGAGATAGAGTGACAGAAGTTGTCAGAAGAAAAGAAGCCAGAAGTTAGTGACTTGTATCTTCAAAACATAACTCAAAGAGCATCCTGCAAAACTAGGCTCCCGAAAAGTCAGATTCAAGGAGAACATGAAAAGAGTCCTGAGTTCTGAAATCAAATCACCTAAATGTTAATGTAGCCAACCCTTCCTTGTATTGAGATTACAGATCCGTAAATTTTAGTCTTCTCACTGGTGATACGGTACCAGAATTGGTAACTAATCCAGAAACGGTAAGAAGTAATGTCTAGTGTGACATTGAGAGTTCATCCCCACTGTGCAGCTAAGAGTAAGTACCTAATAAGTGGAAACCAAAGGCCAACTGCATCTTTAGTCATTGATAGGACAGGATATGTGCTTGTGCCTGGCTATTTTCACCAAGGGAGGCAGAGTTTAATAACTGTCAGGTCACGCAAAGGTATACAAACTTCACAGAAGATAGAACAAAAGAGAACTTAAGCTGAAGAGTCTATAGTAAGTTCCCGAATTTCAGAATTCTCTTTGTAACCTATTGATTCTTTGGCATAGATGCTTTTATGTTGACCCTTACTGGGCAGAAAGCACTGGGGAGGCAATCCCTGCCGTCAAGGAGTTTGAATTCCAGTTGAGACAGAACATTCCAATATTAAATATCTAGTGAAGTGGGTCCATAAGAAAGATGGGGGAACTTTGGTGTGGCAGATCAAACTGCATTTTATGCAGACCGCCAGACTGAATGGGTTTGATCACCAGGATTACCTAGTGGTGCTCCTGGGATGTATGTGACCTTGGACAGATGACCTCATTTTATATCCAACATCCATTTTATATCCAACAGAGAGATAATGTCAATGCACCTGTAATAACTGTTATGTGCAACCCGTGGATTAATATAAGCAAAGTATGTGATGTAGACTTAGTAAGTAACTACTAGCAGCAATGTGACCACTACTGAAATTATTCCTACTCTCCCCGTAAAGGGTCACTAACAAAACCATACTCAGGAGTCAGAGGATTTGGGAACTTACAGGTAAAGACAACATAAGTATGAAGTGTAAAGAATGTGTACAGTCCAGTCATCCTAGCAGAATTTAGGACAGCAGTTACATCACAAAACAATTTTTTCATGCTTATTTGGGTTTTAGTTTACTTAATACCAGGTTTTAATAGCCAAGGCTGGCCTCGAACTCTCCATATACTTAAGGCTGGTCCTGAATTTCTCATCCTCCTCCCTCCATCTCCTAAATGCTGAGATTATTAACTATGGGCTGCCATGCCTCACTGAAAACACTCTGCAGCATGGATTGTGACACCTGCCAACCACTTAAAGCCCTACAAAGGCACTCCCCCGCTGTGTAGTCATGCCAGGGAAGAGTGTATAACTACATGGATCTTTAAAAGGTTTTAGTTTCCAATGCTTTTGGCATTTCTCTTTGTGTCTTTTCATAGATGGAGTTATTACAGAAGTTCAGAAGGTTTCGGAGAGGGGCTTATTTTTCCAATTGGTAAAGAAGAATGGGGAAATTGAGAGCAAAGGGAGCCTATTACTGTCACTTTGGTCAAAGGTAGTAGTCTGCAAAGCAGAAGGATAAAATAAGAAATGAGGCTGGAATCAGCTTACATGACCAAAGCATGGACAATCAGAGATCAGACTAGCTCTGAGGCACTGCAGTTCAGCAATGCTAATTACCCAGAATACTGACATATCTCGGGCCTGCTGTTCATGGCCAGAGTCTGAGATCTCATAAGTCCTCACGGCCTGTGGTGGTCTTGCAGATATGTCTTGGTAGGAAGTACAGTGTTCATTGCTTGGAGTGTGGATGATTCAAAGAGGGACATCTTCCAGCAATTTCCCACCAATGTTCCTGCCTTTTCTATTTCCCATTAACCTGTATTCTTTCATTTTTGTCTCTGTTCTATGCTGGCATTGGAACTTTACCAGTTATTTCTTTTGATTTTTGAGACTCTAATATAATGACTTTATTCACCCTTCCCTTTCTTCTCTCCAAACCCTGCCACCATCACCATTACTTGCTTTCAAATTCAAGGCCTCTTTCTTCATTAGTTGTTGTCGTGTGTGGGGTGCGTGTGTGTGTGTGTGTGTGTGTGTGTGTGTGTAACCACTTAGTATTGGAATGGGTAAACAATAGGTGTGCTTTTCCCTGGAAAAAATTATTTCTCCCACTTTTAGCATTCCTTAGTTGCCTTTAGTTCTTTGTGTAGGATCGAAGCCCTCCATGTTTTCAGCCCTTAGCATTGGCATATCTATTGTTGTCTTGTTCAGCTCATAATTAGGCAGTCATGTTGGTGAGACTTTATCTGTGTAGCTTCTGAGATTATTAGGAGACACAGTCTCACAGTAATCTCCCTGATCCTCTGGCCTTACAACTTTTATTTTACATATACGAGGGTTTTGCCTGCATGTATGTATGTATGTATGTATGTATGTATGTATGTATGTATGTATTACATGCATGCCTTGGGCCTGTGGAGTCCACAAAAAAATGTCAGATCCTTCAGAACTGGAGTTAAAGATGGGTGTGAGCTGCCTGATTGTGAGCTCCAGGAAGAGAACCACACTGTGTGCAAGAGCAGCGAGTTCTCTTAACTGTTGTGTCGTGCCTCCCGCCCTGGCACTGCGATTCTGGAACCATGGTAGGCAAATGAAAGAAAATGCCTATTTCCAATGTGATTTGAGATTTGGGGTTATGGATAAAATGGAAAATCCATCTTATGCTCTCTATATTGATTATCATAGAAGATTCATTCTAAATGCCAGCACTTTTGATGGGCAGGGATTCCTCAAATGCTGGATTATTGTCAGTACTTAATTACCAAGTTATATGTAATCAAGGGTAAGGAAATAATCCAGCAATCCCTATGGCCTACTCCACTTGTCCACAAAACAAATTCCAGTGGGTTTGATAGAGCTCAGATCATCAGACTTGGTGGCAAGTCTTTACCCAATGCGGTAATTTTCCAGGCCTGAAGGAAAGACACTTCTTATGTAAACTGTTGTGGGTGGTGAAGCTTTCCATTGAAAATTCCAAAAGAAATGCTCAAAACATCATCACCTACCCTCCCCATACACATTACTCACCAGCCAGCTATCTTTTCTTTATAATAGGGATTACCAAACTCTAGTTCATAGGGAAATGTGTCAGCCACTTCTATATGTTTACATTCATTTTAGAGGATTTTACAGGTTGGTGGCCAGGTTGAATAATTATGACAGAGCATCCTTAAAAGGTCTGCAAATGCTTAACTTACTACTGAACCATTAGAGAAATATTTTGCTGATCCTTTTCCTGGAAAACTAACTCCTAAGTGATCTTTTTTAAATTAACACTCATAATAGCCATTTAGATCACTTTATAGATGCCCAAATCTGCTTAGGGGGAAGTTTGAATTGCCCGTGTTACAAACCATACAAGCATTAGAAATAAAATTTTATTTCCCACCTCCAGAAATTTCTTCCAATTGTTTTCTTTGAAGCCATCCCTTGTAAAATGAGATCCTAGGGGCAATATTAAGATACTGAGGGTTATTTGGGGATGAAATGAACAGACAATAAAGGGGATTCCTTCACGTCCTCAGCTCTGACAAAGATTCCTTAGAATCCGCATTACGAACACATTTCCAACCCCCAAAAGAATATCTGAACTTACTAGAAACAGTGGAGAATTTTCTTACATTAATCATAGACATCCTGAACTTTTGCTCAGCTGAAACATACTTTTGTACATTTTCACAAGAAATTGAAGCTTTGATACTACTATTTTTGTTATATCATTTTTCCTTATAAATTGATTCTGATTTTCCTGGGGTTTTGAGTCCATTAGAGAAATCTTCTGGTTTGTGATTTATGAGACATTACACAAAGAGCACAAGGCTCCAGTATCAAAATGGGTGTTATGCTCAGAGAGGAAAAAAAATTAACTCCAGAGGTTAACAAAGCGTCTTTCACCCTTCTGAAACCTAGTTATCATATTAAAGGGTGCAGATGTTCGTTCCTCAATTTTATTAGCTTTCTTCACAATTGGTTAAAAACAGAGAGAAAAGAAATTACAATTCTAATTGTGACTCTACTTAACTAGTGCAAAATGATTTAAGCATGAACATCTGAGAAGCCTGAAAACTCAGCAACCATTTAAAAGTCTATTTGAGCAGTAGATCATAATTCCTGGGAGAGACAAAAAGGTGCTTTATAGTCTAATGCTGCTTTTTGAACTGTATATCACTTTTTCTATTTAGAATTCATTTGAATGCAGAAATCGAGTTAGGTTCCCTTTGTTAGAGACACTCCAAATATTTTGACAGTTATTTAAATACCATATTGACAAGCCCATTGTATTTACTGGTCCTAAAACAAATAATTTCCACATATCCTAAGCTTTAAAACTCTTTTGTACAAATTATTAAAAGATTATAAACTGTTTGTCTGTGCATTTTTAAAGGGAGGGATTTGTGACTTCTTAAAATGGGAAAATATTTGAATAGCAGCTATAATTCTAGTATATTCACAAATCAGTCATTAAAATGCATAGAGTAGAGTTGCTGCAGCTGTATACAGCTTTTATTATTCAGACTGCTAAATGGATGAAACATATATTTTAATTTAATGTATAATGCACAACTCAGAATGAACTAGAACTATGCCTTCTCCTCTCTCTCCTATAAAAAGAATCCAGAGATCCTTCATCGGGTTGGTGATAATTTCCCCTGGACAAGAGCCAGTCAAGATTTATTGAGTATGCCAACATCTCTGCATAAAACATCGAAAGAGTTGGCAGAGGTTTAGTCAAAAAAAAACCCAGGCGATAACATTTCTGCTGTATTCATATATTTTCACTGGGTATTAATTGCTAAGCCTCCAACTTGGTTTCCAATTACGGACCAGTGAGATCATCATACCTTCTAGAAAACTAGCAAGGAAACTGCTGTCTTTGTACTTTTTTATAAGGCAAGAGAAGACTTGAGTGGTGAAGAGGGAGGATAGTTAAAGATTAAAGGTAACTGCAAAGCATTACCCTGAGGAACTGAGGAGATGCACTCTCTGGTAAAGGGTCTGTTATGCAAACATGAGGATCAGAATTCAGATCCTCAACACACCTGTAAAAGCAGGGAAGGGTGGTAAGTGCCTATGACTCTTGCACCGTGGGTAGGAATCACAGCAGAGACAGGCAGATTCCTGGAGCTCATTGAACAATAAATTTAGTAGAATTAATGAGCTCCATGTTAAGAGAGAGTTCCAAGTTAAGTTAGAAAACTAAGGATGAATATGTTTAAGGAAGACACTCAATGTTGATCTATGGCTTTACACACACACACACACACACACACACACACATACACACACGAACATGTACCCACACAATGATGTATATACAACATACACACACATACACACACAACCTCGACAGTACTGTCAAAGGCAAGGAGTAGGTGTTCTTAAGTCACTGAAGGCATGTCCTCTTAAAACTTGTCACATGGTGAAATAATTCTATTTGGGAATGAAACAATCCACCTGCTGTGAACTGTCCAGACACTTGTCTGAAGGAGTCTGGGTAAAGAGTGCCACTATCTATGTAATGATGAAGCTTTTCTACAGTCCTGCAAGTGTCATCTTCAGCCTCTTGGAAAACAAAATTCTCCCCCTTCTGCTTTTATAAAAGTAGTCATACCTATAACTTCTAAAATCTCTGTGGACCCTTATCTATTTTCTTCACTAACATGTATGGTTTTGTCAGATAGAATTTATTCTTTTCTTCAGGTATTCAACGATCTCTCTCTCTCTAAATTTCTGGACTCTTCTTCTACAGGACAAATCTCAGTGGTGGCACTCACCTAATTTATAGTGCTTAATCAGAGACTTCAAATATAATTTTCTTGTGTCTTTCTATGTCTAGAGATTTATGCTGGCTCTTAGTCTCTTAGAAAGGACAATGCTATACTTCACATCAGTTCTGCTGGCTTTTGGATTTACTCAATTCACGAACATATCAAGAGGGGATTACATCTTTCTAGTACTGTGGTTAATTTCACTACAGAGAGGAACAAATGGGAGTTGAGGTTAAATGGTCTTGGGAAACTCTGGACTTGGTTTAATTGAATTGCTAAGAAAAACGTGTCATACAATAGCCTTTAGAGCTATGAATGCCTCAGGATTCTCAGTATCATCTCAGGCTACTAGGGTTTCTAAACTGAGACCTGCCAGGGTAAAGGAGGTGTGGGGGGGGGGGGGAGTTCACCTCAAGACTTAACAGGACTTTGAGATTAATACAAATTCCTCTAGTATAGCTTCTATTTAAAAAAATTATTTCTGAGTCATCAGTGGTATGGCCGTCTACATATTCTATATGTTCACAGCTTCTAAATGTGCTGGGCTATTAAGAGCATATCCATTACTTTCCAAGAGGGATTTGAAATGTCCTCTCAATAGAAAAAGTAAATCTCTTAACCTTAGCAAAACATAAAAGGAATTCAGGACCATGGAGAGTGCAACATGTATCTATGGTGCCCACTGGAGCTCACAGAATTTAAATTGGGTCTGAAACTTGACTGAGTGTTTCATGATGACAGGAGAAAGGCACATAAGCTATAACTCACACCAACAGTCATTTTGCCTAATTCCTACAACACCTTTACTCTTGTCACGTATATCATGTGATAGAGTAACTCAAGAATTTAGATTTTAAATATCCAAAACTTCACACTATCAACTTTACCAGAAAAAGCACAAGAAAAGAATTAGAGAAATGAGTGAGATTGTTCTTAAGATAATTCATTCTTTATTAACTAGAGAGAAAGTTGATCCTACTATTACCAAGGCCATTCCTGATACTTAGGAATTGATTTTATTCCACTTTTGAGAAATTCTCATTACTTAGCTGTTTTCTCTCTTGTGCTCACTGACTCTTTTTCATGACTTTCTGTATATAATTATTGCTAATTAAGAAAAAGACTTCTTCCATTCAACTTCATGCACTAGCTCTATCTTCCAGGTTCTTTTAAATATCAAGCATCTTAAATGCATAAAACAAACTACTCTTACACATTATTCATTCTTACTGCTTTCTCCTACCTGGTTCTGAATCTAGAACCCCTCCAGCATTTATCTAAATGATATTGTCAATAATATTGCTTGCCAAGTTCAAAAACATCTCTTTTCTTTTCAGTTTGTGCTCTAGATCTTATCTGAAATGTTTCGATTTTTGCCTTTCCACTCCTCTTGCCAATATATTGGAATAATTTCTTGAGGACTTAATATTATAATAAAACCTGGACTATGTCATCTGGAAACCTCAGGAATTTTCTTAGTCTTAATTGATCTCATATCTATATATGTATATCTATATACTGTGCCATGTAAAAAATAATCACTGTTTATATGGTCACATGCCTCTAACCATTCAAAATTTGCTCCATAATTTCATTGCTCTGAACGTCATTCCTCAATGTATCTACTAGATATTGATATTTAATTCTCTCTGACTCCTTCAAAGCCATACAAATGATTACTCCTCTGTGTAGACTTGAAGAGCTGCAAGTTATATGACAATTACTCACTTGTGTGTGCTTCCCTTGCTAAAATACTACTTCATCCAAGAGTGAGTGTTGTTTATTTCTCTCAAAATTTTTGTTAGTTTATTTTTCTGTTGGGCTCTTGTTAGTTTAGAAATCTTACAATAAAGGTCTAGCTAATTACCATGTTACTCTCATCATATTATTCTGTTATTGATACCAAATGTGTGTTTATAAGCAAATGTATAATAAATTCCCACAGTATCAGAAATTGCCTTTGGCTTCTTAGAAGATGCCATGGGTTTATTTTCACTAAATCTTCAAAGTATTCACTTGTTCATTGAGTCACATTAAAAATGAAGGCAAGAAAAAGCACTCATAATTATAAACAATACCCCGCCATTATTTGTTTACTGACTCTTTAACATTGGCAGTGTCCTGTCCTGTGGGCTTTTTCTCTATCAACTCTTTCCAATCATAAGCCTTGTGAGAAAGGAATTCTTTCTATTATTTTCTAACAGTAAACTGGAAGTCTGGAGATATTAATACTTTGTGCAGTTTTACAGCATACCAGCACATAGATCTTGATCCAAACAACATGAATCATGCATGCTCCCACATATGGATAATCAGAAGACCATTTTATGTTGATTTTCAGTGGCTGTCAACTTTTCTAATGCTCCTTTTAATACAGTTACTCATGTTATGGTACCCCCAAACTTTAAATTATTTCATTGCTTCTTCATAACTGTAATGTTTCTACAGTTTTGAATTGTAACATAAATATCTGCTATGAAGGATATGTGTTATGCCACCCTCAATGGGGTTACAATGCACAGTTTGATAGCCACTGCTGTGATTACTTGGCTATTTATTTGTTTCATTTTGGTTTTTAACAAAGCAAGTTAAAGACATCTAGGAGAGAAAATGCCTCTCTATATGTCTGAAATGAAATGTTAACCTGACTATCAGCCAAGGAATAGGGGAAGGTATTATGAACAAGAAGAAAGATTTCTGAAAGCCTCTTTACTCTTCACCCCTATTGTATGAAGCCCCTCCCACTAGGGCTCCAAAGCAAATTCCAAGATCATATTTCAGTTTGTAGATTGACTCTTTCAGACCTGGCTAATAAGTTTAGTCTATGTCTTTGGCACAGTACCTACTTTGGTGTCATACTTAATTAAAGTTCATGCTAATTAATGATAAAGTAGGTAAATCACAACCTTGAGATTTAAGTTCTCTACCTCATCCTCTCTCTCTCTCTCTCTCTCTCTCTCTCTCTCTCTCTCTCTCTCTCTCTCTCTCTCTCTCTCTCTCTCTCTCTGCCTGATTGAAACCATGCTCATTATCATTCTGCAATTAATTCCTTATTCCTGAGGCTCATCCTCTTTTCCCCAGGGATGAACTTCCTGGATAGAGGACCTCATCAAGATGATTAGGTCACACTACATTCTTCAATTAAACAACAGTTAGATATTGATTTCTACTGAGAAATGGAAATGATTTGCAGACCCATTACAGACAGAGTTATCCTTCGAAGAGGTTACCATTTTATAGTTCTATTTCCAGAGAATTACTTGGCATTTTCTTAAGGTCAGGTGGGATACCAGAGTGCTAGCTATTTAAGAAGACAAATCTGTGCCTTATTGCCATTAGAGAGTGCTTTCTGGGCCATTGTTGAAGCTTACCATATAGACACAAGTATTAAAACTTTTGTGTATGAATAATGCACTGTTCAAAGAACAGCACATCATATATCTTCAATGTTTGTTTTACTTTGTGGCTTCTGTGGAATACACATACTTTCTCCTCACCTTTTCTCCTCTCTTCTCTGATTTTCTGAATTTCCATGCCCATATTTACTCTTAATTTGTTTTGCTGCTCTCACAATTTTTCTGTACGTGTAATATTTAATTAAACTAAAATGAATTCATCTTTACCTAGTCCCACTTTAGGACTATGGCTTATTTCTCAATGTAGTTTTGAGAATTTCATTAATATATTTAAAATGATCATATCTACTCTCCATTTTATCCATTCCACCCAGATAATCCACTATCACATCTTGCTCTTAACTTTACAACTTCTTCTTTTTCTATTTGTTAACTCACTAACATAGTCCTGCCCATGAATGTGGAGTCATCTACTAGAGCATCTGCTATGGCAGTGGCCAGACCTTGAAAGAAGAAGGGATGTGTACATTTATCCAATACTGTGACACATTTAAAGGTCTTTCCATCTGAATTTGTCTTTATTGCATGCATATCTCTAATTATTTTCTGATCAGGAACTTTTTTTAAATGTTAAGTGGGCATGACTAGGACCAACTCTGTGGCCCTGCCTATTGGCTCCAGCCAGTCCAACATGGTGGAGGCATGTTCACTGCCTCTGAGAGCCATGCACACCACCCCAGCTCCAGGGTTCCAGTGGGTGTATGTCACCATTAAGCAGTTTGTAACACATTGCTAACAGACACCATTTAAGTTCTCAGCCTTCTGAAAGAGCCAGAGCTGTTCACACAACCAGCACAAATCAGGAAGCCCTCCCCTAAAGAAGCCACACAACCTATAATGACAATGCTGAGTCAAAAAGACCTCTGTTAAAGGAGCCACAGCTCCCCTGCTCACTGAGAGCAAACAAAATCCATCTGGGAAAAAAAATGCAGCTACCAAGAAGCTGCACTAAACTGATTTTTTTTGTGTGTCTAGAATTTCTTACCAAGCTCTCTTGGGTTTTATGTGAATGTAGTTACCCATGTTGTGGCACCATTTTGTTGACAGGAGGTTGCTTGTTCATTTCCTGGTTACTCAGACCCAAAATAATCACGCAGAAACTATATTAATTACAACACCGCTTGGCCAATGACTTAAACATATTCCTAGTAAACTCTTATATTTTAAATTAACCCATTTCTATTAATCTGTGAATCAGCAAAAGGCTTTGGCCTAACAGTATGGTTCGGGCTGACACCTGGCATCTTTCTTTTTGGCAGCTACATGGCATCTCTCTAACTCTGCCTTCTTTTCTTTTCTGTCTCTGCTTAGAATTCCCATCCTGCCCTACTCTGCACTGCCATAGGTCCAAAGAAACTTCTTTGGTAACCAATGATAATAAAACATACTCACAACATACAGAGGGGAATCCCAAATCACAAGGCAAACTAGTTCTGAGATGAAGATGTTCAAAAATACTCACTGAAATGACTGGAGGAGTATCTGTTTTGATGTGTTATTCACAGAGGAAGTTAGTGGCTCACATTAAAAAATTAATGATCATGAATTAATTCTAACCATCCCTCTACTTTATTCTCAAATGTAGGCAGAGACTCAGAGTCTCAATGTTAATTATAAATGCTTGACCAATGACTCAGGCTTATTATTAGCTAACTCTTATATTTAAATTAACCCATATTTCTTATCTATTTTTTGCCACATAGCTTGGTTTTCTCTGCATCTGCTGGCAACTCCTGACTCTACCCTTCTTCCTCCCAGCATTCTCCTAGTTTGGCTTTTCTGCTCAATCTCTTCCTGCTGAACTATTAGCCATTCAGCTTCTTTATTAAACTGATTCACATAGTGTAAGAGGTTATTGAACAGCATTTCTTTCTTTTTGTCTAATTAAAAAGGTAAGTTTTAACTTTAACGTAGAAAAATTATATACAACAAAACAGCTACCAAGTAAGAATTAAAATTACATTCTCTAGTCTATTTGTATTTGGAATCTTCATGACTATAAAGTATTATGGTTAATTTGTCTTCTATGATAACTAAAGAAAACTTAAACTACAGCTATCTATTTTTCAACTCTGTCAAAGATTCCAGAAAGGTGAAATGTTACCTAATGGCAGGGACATCTGGCTGCCTGGACAGTCCCTATAGTTCCTCTGCAACATTGGGGCATCCAACTCTGGCCTACAGGCCAACCTGACAGACTTTTCTGTGAAGTAGGAAATTCTGAAGGACCGTCTAGGCAAAGTTTTGCAGTTGTCTTGCTTGTGACCTGCTGGTTCAGTTTGGACTGTATATTGTCAGCAATTGAGGCAAGGGCAATTTTTTGCTCAGGTGTCTGACTTTGCCATAAATAATATAAACTCCATATGGAGGTTCTTTGATACCTACTATCTTCTCTTAAGTAGATTGGTGCTGCCAGAAGCAGATGTGTCTAGCTATCATGAAAAATGTTGGGTTATTAAACATATTAAATGTTATATTCTGTAGGTCTTTAAAGTGTCTGAAGACCATTTATCTAAATATATCTGTATATAACCTTGAAAATATACCTAACATGACTATATATTTGACTATTATAGATTACTATTAATCTGCATTTTAATTATACTTTACATTCTTAAGTAAGCTGCATAAACACAATACCTTAAATAAGAGTAGAAATATACATACAGTAAAACAAAACTAAATCTACATTTGTATCAATATATCAAAATCCACTCCAATGTACAATATTTAAGATGAATAGTTTTTTATTAAAGTAGATTTGTTAATCTACCCTTTTATTTTATTTCTATATTCCCCTTGTTCTTTTTAGAATGAGATTCCTTAATTTAATCTCCATTGTTCAGCTTATTTTCTGACCATTATCAATAACAACTTGTAACCAAGCCCACTTGAGTGATAACAAACATCCATATCCATTTTGGGGAAAATGTGAGCAGACTGCTTCCTGTTGTTTAGGGAGTATTGATATCTATTGAAGAACCTTGAGAAAATTGAAGAGGTGTTAAGTCTTGGTTGGAATATTTTGAGCTGGATTATCTCAGGCAGCAGCTTGGTAGTGGTTCTGGATGCTGGATCATCTGGACCATCCATGTTTATTGGTGCATGGTTCCTCACTCTGAAAACTTTTAAAGGTAATGAACCTATTTGTATTACTATAAGTATAGACTTTGCTTTGTACATAAGTCAGTCAAAGATTATTTTTTGTTATGTGTTTTAACAGGTAAAATATACATCACATGTCTTGTAATTGCTATAGATTTATTTCTTTGCCTGTAGTCATGATTTTGGGGAAGGGGGACCTTCCTTGATCAAACCTAATTTTCTTTAACACAATGAATCCACAGCTTCTTACTCCCTGTGGAAATAAAAGCAAACCCTCTCCCCCAATGTAACACATATTTTGACTTAAATATTGAAGTAAAGATATCTTTAAAATATATAGGTTGGTTGAATCTAGCAGTTTTCATAATTCAGTGTCTCTTAGCAGCCAAAAACCTTAGAGACAAGACAATAACTTATAAGATCCAGACTCTCTATGTATTTCCCATCTTTATGAGGATTACTATATATTTTATTACTCTTTCTTTCTTAAGGACTTTTTTTCTCTCCTAAGCCTATGTATATTTTTAAACACACTGCAACCTGTTTAGAGGACTTTTCCCTATTTGAATCTGTGTTAATTGCATATATGTAACCTTTTCTATTTGCATGAGCAAATATCATAAACCCTCTAAGCAGCATAATGATGGAGCTCTCAAGCCCACAGGTAGGGGCTAGGAGAAGCATCACTATAATGTGGCCAGTGTGAGAGACTGTGGGAAGCCACCATGAAACTTAGCTCATGGTTGTTGGAGACAAGCTCCATAGGAAGCTGTATCTGGTTCCATATTTGTGTGTTTAGAACCCCTTTTTAAAAGCTTTTTTAAGTCTTAGGTGGATCTATGCCACACATTGAGTGCCATTTGTAGGCATAAGTTTCCTATGACAGCTCTCAAATGACCATTCAGTGTCTTATTTTAATTAAAAATGCTTGTCCAATAACTCAGACTGGTTACTAGCTAGCTCTTTTTTTTCTTCTGAATGCCTGGCCTTGTTAGCTTGGCTTGTTTCTAGCCAGCTTGTCTTGTTTTTGTTTTTGTTTTATTGATTTTTATTGAGCTCTACATTTTTCTCTGCTCCCTTCCCTGCCTCTCCCTCACAATCAACCCTCCTGCTAGGTTCCCATGCTCCCAATTTACTCAGAAGATCTTGTCTTTTTCTACTTCCCATGTAGATTATATTTATGTATATCTACCTTAGGGTTTTCATTATTGTCTAAGTTCTCTGGAATTGTGAATTGAGGGTTGGTTTTCTTTGTTTTATGTTTTAAAACCACTTATAAGTGAGTACATGTGATAATTGTTTTTCTGTGAATGGGTTACCTCACTCAAAATAATGTTTTCTTCATCCAATTTTCTTCAAAATTCAAGATGTCATTATTTTTTTCTGCTGTGTAGTACTCCATTGTGTAAATGTACCACATTTTCCTTATCCATTATTTGGTTAAAGGGCATTTAGGTTGTTTCCAGGTTCTGGCTATGACAAACAATGTTGTTATGAACATAGCTGAGCACATGTCCTTGTGGCACAATTGAGCTTCATTTGCGTATATACCCAAAACTGGTATTTCTGGTTCTTGAGGAAGGTTGTTTCTAATTTTATGAGAAATCAAAAGAGGTTGTGCCAGCTTGCATTCCCACCAGTAATGCAGGAGTGTTTCGTTTTCCCCACAACCTCTCCAGCATAAGTTGTCATCCGTGATTTTGATCTTGGTCATTCTTACAGGTGTAAGATGGAATCTCAGAGTTGTTTTGATTTGCATTTCTCTGATGACTAAGGATCTTAAACATGTCCTTAAGGATCTTTCAGCTATTTTAGATTCCTTTGTTGAGAGTTCTCTGTTTAGGTCTGTACTCCCTTTTTTTATTGGACTATTCGTTCTTTTGATGACCAATTTCTTGAGTTCTTTGTATATTTTGGAGACCTGACCACTGTCTGATGAGGGGGGTTGGTGAAGATCTTTTCCCATTCTGTAGGCTGTCATTTTGTCTTGTTGACCAAGTCCTTTGCTTTACAGAAGCTTTTCAGTTTCAGGAGGTCCCATTTATTAATAGTTTCTCTCAGTGCCTGTGCTGATGGGATTATATTTAGGAAGTGGTCTCCTGTGCCAATACAAAGGCACCCAAATACAAGATTTTCAAAGAAGAACTAATACCAATACTCCTCAAGCTATTCCACACAATAGAAACAGAAGAAACATTGCCAAACTCTTTTTTATGAGGCTACAATTACCCTGATACCCAAACCACAGAAAGATATTACTAAGAAAGAGAATTACAGACCACTTTCACTCATGAACATTAATGCAAAAATACTAAATAAAATACTACGTAACTCTTACATTTAAATTAATCCATATTTCTTATCTATGCTTATCATATGACTTTATACCTTCTTTCAGCATGTCAGGACCATCTTGCTTTTCTCTCTGCACCTGCTGGTGTCTCCCAACTCTGCCTTTCATCCTCTTAGAATTTTCCTAGTCTGGTTCTTCTGCCAGATCTCCTGCTGCCCAGATATTGGCCATTCAACTTCTTTATTAAACAGATCACAACAACATATATTCACCTAGTGTAAAGGAATATCCCAGCACTCAATTGAGCTTATTGACTTAGAACAATAGCAATGAGCTACACTGTCCTACAAAAGCACAATATGAATTAGATATGATATCAGGGCTATCATTCAGATTTATCTGTTCCCAACAAAAGATCCCAAACTAATGGAAGTATACATTAGGTGGGACTTTTCTTATTTGATCATGATTTTAGTAGCCTTCATTGTCAACTTGACACAACCTAATTCATCCAAGAGGAGAAGCCTCAACTGGAGAATTGCCTATATTAGATTTGACTGTTGGCATGTTTGTGGGGGTAGTCTCTTCATTACTAGTTGATATGGAAGGATCTACCCACATGAAGAAGCACTGTACCTTCCTAGGCATATGGTACTGGACTACATATATTTTAAATGCTTGTTAAGTATTAGTGAACTATGTAGTAAGACAACAAGCATCTTTCCCTGGTCTCTGCTTCTAGATCCCTGTCTCAAGTTCTTGCCCTAATTTTCATCAGTAAAGAACTATGATCTAGACATGTAAGCCAAAAAAAATCCTTTCTACCCTCAAGTTTCTTTTAGCTAGAGTTCTTTATATCATAGCAATAGAATGAAACCAGTACCCATTATAGCAATCACATAGCAGAGGATGAAGATATGAAACAGGAAAAGAGCCATTGTTTATGGAAAAACTAATTGCCTTATAATTTCACACATATTACAAATTTTATAAATATTATCCACATTCCTTTAAATTTTTTATGAGACTTCCTCACATTGAAAGAGCCTGGGCTTACTGTCTGGATACAAATTTTGACTCTTCTGACTGTGAATGGAAAAGCCATGCTCATTCTACTTCTCACAAACATAATATGCTCTTGTTATAAAAGCTGCAATTATGAAAAGTCAGGCTACACAAGATAGGAGATATTCTCACAGAAGCAAGAGTCTAATCACAGTCTCCTGGGGCCACCATAGCTTCTGAGAACATCTCTTTATGATGCTAAACATCTGAGCAGGATTTTAGAGGATATCATTTCTAGAACAATTACGAATGCTTATTCCTTGAGTTATTTAAAAGGAATCTGCTTTTTGAAAGCAAGCTGTACTTATGAAATTTCAAAGCAGGCTATTATAAATGCAAAAGGTTTCTATACTGTGACTTACATCAGCCACTGTACACTATGCACTATCTGAACTAGGAAGAGAATGCTCTAGCTTCTAAGATGCTCATCTACTTGTTGTGAATTTAAGAAATAAAAAATCAAACGCAAAGATGCATATAAAGTTTCTGGAAGCAATGGTTTTGACTATGCCCATGCTGCTTTCAGGGAGGAGAAAGCAATGATAGCAAATGTATTGGGTCAAATACTTTAGTTAAGAAAGCACTAGAGTTAGAAGGGGACATTTCACAGTATCAACATGATGAAGATGATATTAGTTAAAATCCTCTTCAACATAAACCAGAGTTTAGAGGCTGTTTGACCCCCAAAGTGCATATCCCTGGTTACTACCACCTGTATCAACTTCTGGTACCATTTTCTCATAACAGCTTCTCATTTGGATGTCAGCCTACCATTGTATTAAAACCTGTGCATTGTCATAAAACCTCATATGGCCCCAGCTGCAAGGTAAGGAAGTGACCCAGACCTCCCATTAGAGCATATTTCTTTCCTGCCAGCATCAAAAATGAATACCAGATTATAATTGGTCCAATTAGAGTCAGACTAGGACTTTTTTGGACACTGGTGAAAACAGAGCTTGTCACTTTCATTAAGTATAATGAGTGAGGCGTGTGTGTCTGGCTGTGGGAGCCATCACACCGCCCCAGTGGAACAAGTCTCATTCGGAACAAAGCCCACATATGCACAAACAATGATGGGCAACCCAGAAGCTAAGAAGTAAGAAACATCAGCTGAACTTCTTGAGTCCAGCTCCATAAAAGCCATCAATGAACCTTGGAGTCTTTAACTACATTGGTCAGCAAACCACTCTTCTATTTTTTTCTTAGACCTAAATTAAATTGGAAACGGAGAGTAATGACTAATACCGCAGTTTATTGCTGGTGTGTCCTTCATTAGGTTATGTGCTTTTGAAGGATTCTGTGGGAGGTTTAATATGTCTACTCATGCTATTGCATATATTTAAACACCTATTACATATAATATGTAATATGATATATTAACTATATGTCATTCATATATTAACTATGTATGTATATATAAGAAACAGCATGAGACTGAGCACAATTTATTTCCACCTGAGTGGGCATCAATTGCTGAAGCAAAAAAAAAAAAAAAACCCTCAAGAATCTGAAAGGCTTCTACGGACACCAAATAGAAGTCAGGGAGGAGAGGCCAGCAAATAACCGTGCTTTCTGGCTGTTATACTTGCTTCTCAGGTCTAGAGAAACCAGTTGAGGGTCTGCAATGACAAGGCTAAGAGCAGGGAGGAGAAATGGGTTAGGTCATGTCCATCCTTGTCAATCACCTTCATATTTCATGATATAGTATTTCAAAACAAAAAGTCTAAGACACATAAAGGAAACAAAATAGGTCACCTGAGGGGCAGGGAGTCTTTCAGTAAATCTGTTCTGACACAATCAGGCTAAAGTGACCTACCTTGTATTAAGCTATCATTTGACTTGTGAGTATAATCAGTAGAATCAATTTGTAGCTTTCTGTTATAGTTCTATTATGGCCTATTTTCCACTCTTCTCTACTGTGGAAGGAAATCAATAATGACACAAATTATTTTAATTATTTCCTTCTGGTGTATAATTTGAGAATCAGCAATTAAAATTATGTGAACACATTAAATATTACAAGTAAAGATATTTCTGAAGCTCTATAGAATGCAAATTGCCTCCTTTGGAGTTATTATCAGTAAACAAGGTCAAATCTGACACATATTCAACAGTGTGTGATCAATTCAACTAGGTTGGTACAAAAGTAAGAAAATTTATTTATTTGCTTTGGAAGCATATGTGATTCAAAGTGGCATTTAGTGTTCTATAACATTTGTATTAATCACCTTTTGTTTATTATTTCTTGAGAAAAACGTACTTATGACATGTAAATACTTATAAAATACATATCATTCAACCAGGAAATTTATGACTTTATAATGCCAACAAAAATGTTTTAATCCACAAGATGTTATGGAAGCTGCTGGAGGAGAAAAATTATCAACAGTATAAAATAGCAGTGAATCCTGCATGCTACAGTACCATCCTCTCAGGGAAGTTGTACCCACCAATGCAATACAGGGACAAAGTTTATAATGGTAGCCAACTGTTTTTAGAATAGATTTGAGGCTTTCTTCAAAAAAAGTAATTCATGCCTGATAATGTAAACCTGTTTTTTTTTTTTTAAAAAAGCCTATGACTAGAAGTAGTGGAACCAACTGTTGCTATGTTTCTAAGTAGACATGTTGTCAAACTGCCTTCTAAATAATTGTGTTTATATACATAGATTTATCCTTTCCTCAACCTTGACCAAAGAAAACTTTCTCTGTAGTGAACAGATATTAATCCAGAGACTAATAATTGGTCAATGTGCTGAGAATAAGTGACTACTGAGTGCTCAGTTTTAGATGGAACTTCTATAACAAACTTTCTTCAACACTCTAAGGTTCAATAAAAATCACAGAAGACATATCAGAAAGAATATAAGAGCTGGAGGACAAGACAGACATGACATGACTCTTCTCAAGACAGCTATGGTTACCTGCATAAGATCTAGCCAATAAGATCAGTTCAAGTGATAATAAAAAGGTGGGGGATGTGTTAGGTGTACATATGGTCAAGATATATTGCTTTCATGTGTGAAATTGTCAAATAATAAATAAGGGATATTATATTAAAGGCTGTTTTAAGATTTTCAAATGCTGGACATTAGAAATATACTATGTAATAATCCTTACAATTTGTATTTCTGTACTCAATTTCAAAAGCATAGCCAGACTCTGAAATAGGGGCATCAAAAGATACATACTTAGCTTTGGCATCAACTCAGAAAAACATGAGAACAAGGAACAGGATGCATAGATAGTGCGACTTTATTATTCATGTCAAATTAAATTGAAGTCTATATGGTGGTTGAAGGACAACTTGCTTAAATCAGCTCCCTACACCATGCGGATCCTCAAACAAGTCATGAAGCTTGGCAGCAAGTGCTTTTACCTACTGAGCCATTTCATCAACCCTGTTGTTAAGCATTAAATAATTTAACAAAAAATGATTTATTAAGACTCCATCTGTTGTAGTCTGAACATTTCTGACCACCACAACTTGGATAACAAAGCATCAAGGAAAATTAAGTTGAGTCAAACACTAGTCAAAGATCTGTACGACAAGAACTTTAAATCTTTGAAGAGAGAAATTAAGAAGACACCAGAAAATGGAAAGATCTTCAATGCCTTTGGGTAGGTAGAACTAACATAGAAAAAAATGACAATCTTACCAAAAGCAATTTATAGATTCAATGCAATGTCCATCAAGATTCCAGCTTCATGGATGTCAAAAGAACAATACTCAACTTCATATGGAGAAATGGAAAATCCAGGATAGCCAAAGCAATCCTGTACAATAAAGGAATTTCTGGAGTCATCACCATCTCTGGCTTCAAACTCAACTATAGAGCTACAGTAATGAAAACTGCCTGGTACTAGCATAAAAAAAGACAAGAGGACCGATGGAATAGAATCAAAGATCTGGATTTCAATTCACTCACCTATGAACACCTGATTTTTGACAAAGAAGCTAAATAAAATGGCAAAAAGTAAGCATATTCAACCAATGGTGCTGGAATAACTGGATATCAACATGCAGAAGAATGCAAATAGATCCATGTCTATTGCCATGCCTAAAACTCAAGTTCAAATGGATCAAAGACCTCAAGATAAAACCAACCACATTGAACTTCATAGGAGAGAAAGTGGGAAGCATACTTGAATGCATTGGCATAGGAGACCACTTCCTAAATATAACTCCAGTAGCACAGAAACTGATAGCAATAATTAATAAATGGGACCTCCTGAAACAGAAGATTCTGTAAAGCAAAGGGCACAGTCAATAAGACAAAATGTCAGCTTATAGAATGGGAAAATATTTTCACTAATCCCACATGGGACAGAGGACTGATCTCCAAAGTATACAAAGAACTCAAGAAACATGACATCAAAAGTACAAATAATGTAATAAAAAATGGGGTACAGACCTAATCAGAGAGCTCTCAACAGATTAATCTCAAATGATTGAAAGACACTTAAGGAAATACTCAAAATACTTAGGCATCAGAGAAATGCAAATCAAAACAATTCTGAGATTCCATCTTACAACTGTCAGAATGTCCAAAATCAAAAACACTGATGGCTGCTTTTGTCGGAGAGGATGTGGGATAAGGGAAGCACTCCTTCATTGCTGGTGGGAGGGCAAACTTGTACAGCCACTTTGGAAAACAGTATGGTGATTTCTCTTAAAATTAGGAAACAACCTTCTTCAAGACTCAGCAATACCACTTTTGGCTACATAACCAATGTTTGCTCAATCATAACACAAGGACATGTGCTCAACTATGTTCATAGAAGCATTATTTTAATAGCCAGAGCCTGCAAACAACCTAGATGGCCCTCAACTGAAGGATGGATAAAGAAAATGTAGTAAAATTATACAATGGAGTACTACTCAGTGGTAAAAAAAAAAATGACATCTTGAAATTTGTAAGCAAATGAATGGATCAAAAAAAAATGAGTGAGGTAACCCAGGCCCAGAAAAACCAAGTCCAGTAGGAATGGGACTGATGGAACAGGGGACCAAACCAGACTCTCTGAATGTGGCTGATGGTGGAGGAGGACTGAGAAGCCAAGGACAACGGCAATGAACGTGAAATCTACAGCATGGACGGGCTCACTGTGAGCCTTGTCAGTTTGGTTGCTCACCTTCCTGGACTTAGGGGGAGCTGGGAGGACCTTGGACTTAACATAGTGAAGGGAACCCTGATGGCTCTTTGTCTTGGAGAGGGGTGGAGTGGGGGTATGGGTGGAAGGGAGGGGAGGGAAGGGGGAGGAGAAGGGAAGGAGATGGAAATCTTTAATAAAAAAATGAGGAGAAAAAAAATAAAAAAATTTAAAAAACAAATAAAATATTTACCCACTCATAAGTGGCTCTTAGACATAAAACAAAGAAAACCCAGCCTACATTCTACAACCCCAGGGAACCTTACAAACAAAGAGGACCCTAAGAGAGACATACATGTATCTACATGGGAAAGAGAATAAAGACAAAATCTCCTGAGTAAATTAGGATCATGAGGGTCACAGGAGAAGGTAGAAGAGGAGAGGGAAGGAAGGGACGAAGTGAGCGAAAGTATATAGCTCAAATAAAAACTACAAAAATTTAACCCCTCCAATTTCAAAAGCTGAATTTTAAAGGGTAACATGACAGAATGCATCATTTATAAAGGAATCTTTAAAACACCACCACCAATGATACCTTAATACAAAATTATCATTGCTTATTAAAATACTAAGCCAATATTATGATGCTGCACTAAGTCAACTAGGATCATATTTTTTAAAGCTACAAAGACTTTGAGTATCTTCTAATGTACTAAATAGTAGTCAAATTATTCTTAAAAGTATATGCATTAAGTCAACTTTAAACTTCCATTCATTTGGAAGAGACTTAAGTGACATTTATTTTTCTGAAAGATGCTCATATGGGAACTAAATAGTGGAACATGCATATGATGAATGCAGCTTTCTTTTTAAACTTTTTAAAAAATATCAAGCATATTCTGTGTAACATGAATGGCCAGCTTGTTGGGGTTTCTGTCCCACCCAGTACCCCATAGCCAGAAAGCCCCAAAGAAAATCACACAGAGATATCTATAAATTATAAATCTGATTGATCCATTAGCTCAGGCTACTTATTAGCTCTTGTAGTTTATATTAACAGATTATTCTGATCTATTTTTGCCATATGGCTCGGTACCTTTTTCAGCTAGCAGGTCACATCCTGCTTTCTCAGTGATCTGTGCAGGACTGGGAGGAATAAACTTTCTCCTTCCCAGAATTCTCCTGTTCTCATTGCATCACGTCTACTTCCTGTCTGGTTTTCCCACCTATATTTCTTCCCTGGCATTTGTTTAAAACATGATTGACAAATTACAGACAATTCTCCCTCACCAATTCTGTTTGAATGATAACAAATCAGTCACTAGGAGGATAAGCCGGCTCAGCTTTAAAGATATGTGGGAAATCATGCTAAAACACTCTGACTGCTGAAGGACTTCTCCCTGTCTAGAGAGAGAGGACCCACATTGTGTGGATCTCAACTGTCTGTCGCTTTAATTCATCATGGTGTCTTATGCCCTCTTATGGTCTCTGCATGTACCCATACACATGTGGCATACATTCATACAGGCACACACACACACACACACACAAATAAAACCTCAAAAAGCTCAAAATCTCAGATGCTTCTATCTGCTTCTAAAGTTCCACTGAACTTTAAAGCCACAAAATGCTCAGCAATAAGTACCCAAGGTCACTCAGGAATAGCAGTGGGGGAAATCAAACTCAGGGGTCATATGGTATTGTAAATGTTTTTATCTTAAGAACACCAAGAACTTTTTAGCAATATGCCAGAGTCCTCAAGTGTGTTTATTATTCAATTTAATAAGCATCCACCAACTAAGAACTCAAGAACCTAAATGAAAATAAATGATGCTTATTAGTGAATAATGACTTGTTCCAGTCTCTGGACTTGAAATAAAGTAACCTCATCAAAAGTAAATACCATCACTGGCCCATAAAAGCCAACAGGTAATGATAAATAGAAACAAATGAGAAGGAACAAGAAAACAGCTTTGAATGCTGAGAGATTGATTTTCTCAATATTAGTAATATTTTCTATTTTTCTACTCCTCAATCTGCTAGTACAATCACATTAAATGTAAGACTTTCTTTTCAATAGATTTTGGTCCGTTTGGGTCACAGATGGAGCCTAACACAGGAAGACAAAAGATAGAATAGTTTCTGAGAGGTATAATGAGTTCTGAGAATTAAAAATGACATTTTCCCATTTCCACCCATATTATACAATCTTAGATGTAGCAGCACTCATTCGATAACTCACATTCGTTTCAGAGAAGTTGCTTTCAGTCAACAGATTTTTCTGAATTCCAACCATCATTCAACAAATATCAGTGAATTTTCTAACAGATTCTCTGAAGTCTTATTCCAGATGTTTCCAGTTGTGTTTACTTAACTGTCACTGATGAAGGAGATGGAAGGGATTCACATATATGTGGCTGTACTGAGGTCAAGACCAGGAAATATTACTGATGTGTATAAATGTTTGGAACAAAGAACTGGATGTTAATCATCACCTTGGTATCGCCACTTCCTTCCCTTCTGTAGCCCCATACAACTTCTCCTAATGTAGCCCATGTCTGATTCTAGAATTGGATGATTATCTACATTAAATGACTATTAACCCTTCTCTCCAGCCAGCAACAGAATAAAGCCTTATCAGAAACTCAGTGGAAATTCCAGAGGTTGTTTTCTATCCAAGTCCAAAAGTCATAACTATAGAATACATTAAACCCTATTATCTAATTTTATGTAGTTATGTGAACAAAATCCTCAGATAGACTAGTATTAGATATAATTGAAGACAAACTATGTTCATTTTTATCTTATTGCAATAAACACATAGTTATTATAAGTACACATCACTAACTTTATAACTAAAAGTTATTAAATTTAAAGCATACACCAAGTTTCAGCACATATTGAAATATATAAATATTTGGTCAGCCTGCTCCTCCCCGCAGAGGTCTGGCTCACCTGAAGAGGATGCATCTATGAAGTCAAGAGTGACATTTATTCCCTAACCAGGCAACAATGCACTTTGATCTTTGGTGGGTTGTCATGTTTTGCTGACTAGCTGAGTATCCCTGTTTAAAGACACTTGAAGGTGAAGGATGACCTTCATATTTCTGGCATACGGGTATATGTGCCGTCTCTTCTCTCTGTCTTCATGCCAGATCAAAGAACAACCTTATGGTGAAGCCATTCTCTTATCAGTATCTGTAATGAAGTCCTTACAAAACAGCAGCAGTCTAATCACGACACACAGGCTATTCAAGCCACGTGAGATCTACCTATCCTTATTCAAAGGAATACAATGAGGAAAACGACTTTGGGTCTTTTGAGAATGATTCCTAAAAAGCCTTCTGCTTCTAATTGGACTTCCAAGAAAACTTGCTTTGGCAGAAGCTAACTGCCTTGGAAGTACTACAGTTACTTTGAACTAGCCATGCTGTGGAGTCAGTCCCCCTGAAGAAGGAATGATGTTCAAGAATCCAATCCTCTCCTGCTCAGTTATACTGAATAAGGTTATCCTAGACATCTCAGACAAGACAAACAAGATAGAGAAGAGAGCCAAGAAATCCAAACCCTGACAAGGACTACCGCATTAGACATATATTAGCTAGCTTTCTGTAGCTGTGGGAAACTGTACCAAAGAACAAATCAAGAGAGTTATGTATTTGGATCAGAATTTCCAAAGGTTCAATATGGTGGGGATGGTGTGAAAGAAAGGTTCACATTAAAGCGGCAAGAAACAAAATGAGTATGTCTCCTGTAGGTGGCTTTCTACTTTTTTCTCCTTTTCGTCCATCCAAGCTCCCAATATTTAGGATGGTGCTGCCCACATTCTGGACAATTCTACCCCTTCTTCGTTAATCATCCCTGGCAATGCCCACACAGACACGCTCACATGAATGCTTTTATAATTGCTTAGATGCTTCCCAAGCCAATGAAGCTGACAAAGCCAATTAACCTTCACAAGGTGAATGGCCACAAATGCGCCAGCCCAGCTGAAGCCCAAGACATCATGGAGTCAACAAGTCTCCACCACAGACTGTCTGAATGAGTGATTCTCAACCCCCGAAGCACAGTAAATGATTGATATTTGTTCTGCTGTTAGGATGGTTTTTGCATAACCACAGATAGCGTCTATAATAGAGCCCTCACATTGAAACTTCAACTTTTTATGTGTCTTTCAGTGGGCTGAACTTCTCCCAGAAGTAACTGAGATAGAATATAATTTTTCAAAATAATTCACATGATTTTAAATGAATTACAATAGGTAGTGTCATCAACCCCTTATTTTAAAAGTAAACCTACAAAATATGTGACCATGGACTAACAACATCAGAAACTTTAAATTTTATTTTGCTTTTAAAAAAAATAATAGACATTTCATAAGACTCTATTGGAATTCAAAAAATAGTTACTTCTTATGGTCCTGTCATATCATAGATGTTTAAATATCATTACTCTTTGAAAAGATTTATTAGTACGTTTTTGTTGTGATACTGCATAAAAAGAGGTGTATAAATACATAGAGAAAATACTTCTCACCTATTAGAAACAAGTTTGTGTGTAAAGCAGTATGTGGACATTGAACTACTTATGGATTTCAATAAGCTTGAACAATAAGCTCAGTCTTTCCTAAGGATGGTGACTATAAATTAGAAGGATCCCTTAGGATCCTTGAGTTACTCTTTCAGTATCAGAAACATTTGTGAAAAAAGAACTCCACATGTGTGAAGAGGAAGTAAACAAAGGTAAATCATAGAAATTTAATTCACCACAGAGATAACAGAAAGCTGCAAAACTGTAGGGGAAGGGAGAACCTCACAATTATGTCAGTCAAATTACCATGGAACATAAGTTAGACAAGACAGGGAAGATAATTACCTACCTAGAAAAGCAATTAAATTAAGGTTTTATCGTTTTCTTCCTCAGCACGTGTTGCTGTTAGAAAGAAATGATAGAAGCAGTAATTCTACTAATAAAATATTTTAGGATTTACTTATTCTGGAACATTCCTACAAACATAGAAAGGCAAATGTTCCATGTGACGATAGAGCTATAATCTGATAGTGTTGAACTAGTCTGTCTTTAAAGTAGCATTCTACTTCACTGGTTATCACTGGATATTATTACTCTACTACTATTATTCTATTACTTTTGCCGTTGTTCTACTACTATTCTATTGTAATGAATGATGCTTCCCAAACAAGGGTGACCTTCTGTAATTCCTCCTGTGCTTTTTTGTTGTTGTTGTTGTTTGTTTTTAAAAAAGCAGAATCTGTAAGTCCTTTCCTGATCACCTTAGGTTGCTCATCTCAAGTGATCATTCATTTTACTTTAACCAGCCTTCAAGATGGTGTCAATTACATTTATTTTGATCACAGAAACCATTAATCTGTATAAGGAGAATTGGGAATAAAGTCTTCAACTACTTTGAATCGGTGGTCTGTCTCTGTTCTGAAGCCTGCACGGGGGATCAAACAGGGGCAAAGCATCTATTGTATTCCATTTTGGGTTTGTAATGCTCTTTCCTGACGGCGCTCTTTCCTAATCCAGCTCACACTCACTTCTCATCATCTTCTGTCTTTCTTTTCTACGTGGAGTGTGTTCAGCCTTTTGTTTTCTAATAATCCAATTATTTCTTATAGCTCATTTGCTCTTTTTTACTCTTCTTTTAACTCTATGGCTACATTTATGATTGAGGGGAAAATGTATGGGTAAAATATAAAGACAAGATTATATCTGATTACAGGTTTAAATTTTATACTTCAGCAGAAAGCAAGAAGGATACATTTGCTAAATATTTAAAGACAGCATAAAGAGCTAGTTAATATTTTACACGGCAATTTAATTTATTTTTGTTTGAAAGATAGCTAATTTGTTGTCCAAGGGTCAAACCTATAGCCTCATACAGTCTAGCAGTATCATTCTTACCCTTTAGCGAGATCTTTATATCATATATAGTTGATGAAGTAATAGAACAAAACAGAGATAGTTTGTAAAGCACCACAGTAAAATCTCAAAAGTGTTATCTATGCATAAAAAATAAAACTTATGAAAAATGATGTTTAATGAACAGAAGCCACAAAATATTCAGTAGAAGAGAGTGGATGCAGAGTGGTCACATGAAAATACTTACAAACATAACCAGCTGCAATCAAAATATGTTCAAACCCCGAAGAGCAAAAAACACAGAGAAAAAGAATATTCACTGCAAACAAAGAACGCAAAGTAAGTTTGAAGTAAAGCAGGCCATATTTCTAAAAGGACCTTTAATAGTTGTGCATAATCACATAAAGTTGATCCTGCATTGTAAACTCCATGAAGAACCTATATTTTGTATTCGTATGGTATACAGGGCAGTTGTCTAGGTTGTAAAATCATTTGATTTACTGACATTTTTAAAGAGCAAAGAGCAGGCACAATGTTATTTTTTAATTAAATTACAAAGTTCAAAACACAACCACGTTCAAGTGAATTTCTGAGTGTAAAAATGGGTAACATTTAAGGATTTATTCCACATGATAAATTACATACCCATATACCAGGGTATATTTTTGTATATACCAAAAGAGACTGTGGTCTGATATTTAAGGATGTTGAAAAGATAAAAACTGAAACTGATAGCCTCTTGAGGAGTCTTTGCAATATCACCAGACCAATATTTTCATTTCAGAAATGCCTCTAACTTTGTGTACACTCAGTTATGCAACCGACAGGACTAGATTCTTAACCTGTAGATATTATTGTCTAATTTTCTTTAAGTTTTTAAACATTGTATCTCAATCTTCTATTTTGTCAAAAAATCTCACCAAACATTTATAAGCAATAGTGACAACTATAATAAAAGAGAGATATGATTGACAGCTAATCTTTGGACTCAAACTGGTAAAGCCAATACCAATAAATGAGAGAACAATTGCTCTAATAGATATTTAAGCAGTTTCCTTTAGAAATCGCAATGGAAGTAATAATAGCTTGCGATAACAATAATGAACCTTATTAGTGTTTCCAATGATGATGATGATGATGACAATTACCCTAGGTTGAAAATAAGATTACAAAAAAAGAATATTGTGCAATATGTTCTCTGAAATTATAAATGAAATACATTCTCTTCCATATGTGCAACATTTCATCCACACAATGTGTGAGGTAACAGCTATTTCTTGTATGCATAATAACAGAATGATCATTCCAACCATGCAAATTAAATTCTGGTTATTATTTGGAAGGATATACTAGAAGCAGCATCTACACTTGCATTGTCTCTGCAATATTGCATGTTATCTGTAAATCAATGAGAAATCCTCTTGCCTCTGACAAAGTGAGATGCTGCCTTATATATGATAGTAAAGTCATCTTTAAGTTTATATTTTTAGAGCAAAATTGATTATGTTCTATTCTTACCCTAAAACTTCGATTTATAGTTTTTCAAATTATAAATTTTAAACCTCCTTTTTCCTTTTTTTTTTTTTTTTTTTTTTTTTGGTTTCTCGAGACAGGGTTTCTCTGCAGCTTTTTTAGAGCCTGTCCTGGAACTAGCTCTTGTAGACCAGGCTGGCCTCGAACTCACAGAGATCTGCCTGCCTCTGCCTCCCGAGTGCTGGGATTAAAGGCGTGTGCCACCACCGCCCGGCTCTAAATTTTAAACTTCTTATGAGCTATAATGCTCAGCCTCATCTATTACATTTATTTAAAGATAGCAATGCTTGGGCTAGAGGAATAGCTCATCAATTAAGAGAATTTGCTGCTCTTTCAGAAGATCAGGATTTGATTTCCCGATCCCACAGGGGGATTCACAATCATCTCTAATTACAGTTCCAGGGAATCCAATGCCCTTTTCTGACTTTCATGAGCATCAAGCACATGTGGTACACAGGTAGACATGCATGCCCCAAACAAAACAAAATATCACACATTAAATACAATCTAATAAAAATTAGAATATAAAATAAATGAAAATAACAGTCTTGTGTTTTCAATAAAACAAATGTCAACTATACAATCACTTAAAAATAATGTCATAAACAGCTACTAGGGGTTTTAGGTCATGGTAGTTTGAAGGCACTGTTGGAAACAATGGTGAACACTTTTGTTTAAACTGTATTGTTGTTTTCTTCCAACAAAGTCTGTCCATGATCATACTGGTCTCTAATGTTACAAAACACTGTAGAATTTATAAATGCCTTTCCATTCCAATTGAACTCATAATACAAAATGAATAATGAGGAGAGAAAGCTCTGAGGGTAATTTGTAATGTGTCACCTAAACCTTAATCAATATTTACCCTAGAGTTTAGACTCTCTTCTTGGTACATAAAATTATTTTATGAAATTAATTGCGGATTTCTTTGTAGTCAAATACAAATCTCTTCTGTCAGCTCACAACTATATGTTTTTTTACACAATATATAGCAGGGCTTACCAAGTTTTTTTCCACATCAAATATAGAAATACTGCTCAAAAAGATATATTTACTCTTTCCTAGGAAAGATAATGGTTTTCTGTCTAAAAAAATAGCACCCAAGTTCTCATTATCTCTTGTAGAACATAACCTTAAACTATTCAAAAATATTCCTTCAACATTCAGGGATACCAACACAATCACTGTATAGCTTCAGTAGAATGTGTATTAAGAAAGGGCAAAGGAATAATGAGAAATGAGCTGAATCACAACTCAGTACCAAAGGATTCAAATCCAGCTTTTTTTCTGGGTTTGGGATTTGGTCCACAGCACGGAGCCTATGTAGGCACAAATCTTACCTGGTACATTACTGAGTGATGAAAATAGACCTCAACACTAAAAGTATACTCTGCTTCTTTTCCACTATGCTTACTCTGTTGGGTCCAATATTAGCCTTTTCAATCAGTTTAATGGATAGGTTTCCAACTCCTCTACAATATCTGTTCCTTGTTGCTATGTTGCCTGACACTTTCATATTTACTTCCCCAAGCACCTCTCTCATCATCCTTATGAAAATACTCCTTAAAGTTCTTTGATCTTATGAGTGTCAAAAATTCCCACAATGACAACTTATTTGTGCACACACACACACACACACACACACACACACACACATCACTCTCACAATTCTACAAGTTAGCACTTACACCATTTAATGGACACAGTTCTAATTCACCATCAGCCAATGGTTACTGAGCACAGCTATAGGCATACATTGCAGAATGGCACCCACTTTCAAATAGAACCAAAAAATAAAGAATAAAGTGTTTTTTTGTGACTTTTCTGGTAGCAACACAAACAAACTTTTCTTCACCCTGGGTAGTAGACTAATGACAAACCAAAAAATAATTTCACCCAAATAAATCTACATTGCCACTTTGTTGGGGATGGATTGCAAGATTATATGTGAGGGCTTACTCGACATGGCATTGATGACTCAAACAACTACAACGCTGGAGATCCCTTTCTCAAACAGCTTACAATAACTGCATCTTTCCAGCCCCCTACAGAACTTTCAGGCAGCTTTGCCTATTGGAGAATCTTTTCTCCCTCAATTGTTACCGCTTCTATATTCTTGGAAGGGATCTTATTAACCTCGTACATTCTGTTTATTTCATGAGCCTTGCAAGTTGCATTTGCTTCCTGTGTGTTATGAGCTTGGGTCTTTCCTGCAGGAAGAATGTTTTAATTCAGAGAAAATATCTATGTAAAATTCCACACCTTCACTAACCTTTATGTTCTTTCTGCACCTTCTTCTACAATGTTCCCCAAACCTTGAAGAGAGAGAGAGAGGGGTAAGAATGTCTGCTTATTTTCCTCCATCTATTGCTAAACATTGGGTCAGCATGCCATTTACCATCAGGAGCTTGACTAGTTAAAAAGAGTACACAACTCATTGCAAAAAAAGAAATATTCCTTCATGATTGACCAAAGATGTCACAATAATAATACTCTATATATATGAACACAAATGTTTGGAAGGGAATTTGATTTAGCATTTAACAGAAAAACTAACAATAGTCTCAACATTAATTCTTATAATCTTTTCAGCCATAGACTTTTAACTTGGTTAACTGTATCAGATGTGAGTTCCTCACTGGGGAACAACTTGTAAACCCAACTGAAAAGCAATTGGCTGCATTAATAAGCATCATACAACTTTTATCCCATCAAGCACATCTTGCCTAGCATACTGGTAGTTTTGCATACAAAATCTACTAACTAAGGCCTGTTGGCTACAATTCTTCCCCAGAAGACTGAATCCCACCTTTCATGGTATGAAAACCAGGCAGCAGGAAAGAGGTTTATAGCTTGTTTGATTTCTCCATGTACGGCAGTTAAGGCATTTGGTAGCATCGTGGACACATTCCCTAGATTTGTCATGTAATCAACAGTAGTGGAAACAACGTTAGTGTTTGTGGGACCTTGGAAAACAACTTCTAAGGAGATAGTACACTTCTGGCATTGAACTTTCGATGCAGCTACCTTAGGTCTCCCAGGAGTGCTGTCTTCTAAACAAGTTCCCTTCATTTATACTCTTGAACTGTTCTTCTAAAACTTCTTCCAGATGCTTTAACTAATCTGTAATACACTTAGCATTGTGCAATGAAACTTTTTGTTCTACAGAAGGTCGATTGGCTCTCTGAAGGCCCACTATCATCTCTTCCAAGTGCCAGTTGGAATTAGAAAGCTAAGAGGAAAAGGAAACGTTAGGAAAAGGAAACATTAGCAAGGTTCAGTATAGTACAAAAAGATGTCACAGCTGGCATCAGATTTGTCAAAAGACCGGTGTTGGATATAATGGTATAAATGGGAGAAACTGCCCCATGTAGCTTGCAGTAGTCCAATGTCTTACTCTATGAGCCATAGATTTTCTCATACTTGGTTTCAGCCGCTGCTATGAGGATGCTGTATACCTTTCCACCCTAATGGTCTCAGAGGGGCTAAATTGTACTGTTCATCTTAGTTCAAATACAAGAGGGAGGCTTGGCTCCGAGGCAGCTCCCTTGTTCTGACAAACTCTGAGGAAACAGTATAGCTATTGTCATTCCATTTGCCACACCTAAGTGCTAAAAGACATCGGGGGGACTTGCAGTGGAGAACTGTATGTTGTGTCCACTAAGAAGGTAATTGTCCACCTTTAGGGCAAGCTTTAACTTTTTGCTTACATGGTTTTATCATTTGTGTCTTACCTGAACTCTTGCTCAGGTTTTCCAGAAGCTCATTAGCATGGCATTTGACTTTTTACTAAGTTTTTCCTAGGAAATCAGACGACACGTATCTCTCCATGTTTGCATCCAAGTAAGGCAGATAGGAGCCATGACCTGCTTCCAGTTTTTCATATTCTCCTGAGTGCTTTAGCAACTTATAAACTCAATTTACGTGCTGTTCCAGATTGTTCATAGCTGACCAATAAGCTCTTATCTTATAAAGATCATATCCCACCATGAAGCTCAGCAAATACTTAACACTAATGCCACATGACATCCCCCAAACCTCTGTTGAGACAGCCCCTTTTTTCTGAATTCTCTAGTGAACACAACAACCCAGGGGAGGAAGCATCAAATATCACTTTGCTCTTGCTCTGCTCCCTCATTCTTGTTGGTCCTGCCTGTATTGTTTTCTGTTCCATGATATTTAAGGGGACAGAAGCTAGTGATAGCCAAGTTTTCTTCATGGCTACCCCATCAGATACTGGTTTTCCTTGTTTTGCCTCAGCCCTTGTGCAAAGGAGAGCTGGTTGGTTTTATTACTCAGATTTTCCACTTTTGCAGCATTTTCAGACTTATTATATATGCCCCATGTGCCTCAGTTTTACAAGCCCAGCTGTGAGAATCATCCATTATTTATTTCAAATTACTGCAAAACTCAAGCAATTTGAATGTTGAGTTTCATAGTTACCTGTTCTGGGCCATTTTAAAACACTCATATGCATGTTGAATGGTGAATGGTGAATTTGCTTTTCTTCTGCATTAAATTTTAGAACTAAGGATTGTGTTTTGTCATTTCTACTATTCTCTTCATCACTATAGATTATTTCTAAGGGCTCTGCATTTGGGAATCTCAGGAAGGGCTGTGTAGCATGGATATGATTTCACTCATTCACACCCCAATTGCTGTAGGAAAAGACAAGCCAGCCCCTGTATCTTATCTATGCTTTTTTTTCCTACTTACTCTTGAAAATCAGAGGCTGATGAGGATATATAACATCTACCTGTGTTTTCCCCTATGGTCAGTTCTTTTTAACACAGGCAATTTCTTTCTGGACAGACAAATCCGCCTCATTTGCCTGTCTTCTGACCCACAGTAAAGTCCACGTGACAGCTACCACAGTCAGTTTACAATTCTTTCCCATATACTTTACTCTCAGTGTTTGTGATACATTGTCTAGATGATTGGCTGGAGGCATTTCCAAACTCACATGGTGGAGCCCGTGACAAGACCGGTCACCTCACATCAGTTGAGAAGCTTGGCCACCCTGAGATTCCCGACAAAATCTTCCCCTCTCAGACATGTTGACCTTGGTACCATGTCTGATTCCTCATCACAAGAAACATGAATTAATACCTACACAGTAGTCACCATAATTCCATGTGATCTGAAGAAACAACCATATCAGGGTTACCCCTGTGGAAGCTTTGCCCCCACATAGATCAGCCTTAATTGTATGTCTCAATACCCACTGCAGAGGCCGTGCAAGTGTTCATCCCCAGTTCATCTTTGCTTATATTGGCCCCTGTGTGAGCACTGATTGTGTTGTGTAAGCTTTCCCGGGGGATGTGAAGAGTTTCTTAACTCCAGATAGGGCACAGATAAAAGTCCAAAGAGATAATTAAAACCAAGACAACATCATTAAATCAGTGAGCTTGCCGGGATTATTTTCAGGAATATGGAAAAGGAGTTACAGAAGCATGGATGGCTCAAAGACAGTTGCATCACTGGAAAGTCTATTCTACACTGGGTGACAACTCATGAAAGCTGTGTCTTGGAGCTGCCTACACAACTTACAGGTAGCTCAAACTTTTGGAGAATTTTCCCACCCCTGCATTTGTTGCTGCTTACATAACTCTAGACAGAACTCTTGCAAATCTTACAGTTTTCATGACCTTCCTAAGCCTTGTAAGTTTCATTAACTTTCCTCCTCCCTCCAGGAAAGAATATTTTAAAAAAGAGGAGTGAGTCATATAATAGTATTATGTGGAAATTTATTATTAAAAACTAATCAATAAAAATAAATAATATTCCATATGACCACAGCAAAATGTCTGCAGGACCAAGGCACATGGGTTATATAAGCAACTTTAATGTTTTGAATAATCTAGTATTTTCCAATAGATATGGCTGAGGACCACTCTTACCGCATCTCAGAGTACATCCATATGCATATAGCAAAATGCTTCATCTGCCCCTGCAAATTGACAGGATAATCTACTCATCTACATACAAGAAGACTGAAATCTAAGGAATTTTAAGTCTTCCCAGAGGTCAGTTGGCAAATTTGTAAGAAAACTAGAATGACAAAGTAATAGCTTTTCCAGTTTGATAGTAAAATTTATTTTCCATTTTATTGTATATCCTTTCTCTTCATTTTTCTAATTTATAACTTTAAATTCAATTACTTGAGATCACAAGTATAGTTTTTCATACTTGGGGCTGCTTTTTCTAGTATCACATTATATACATAATTTTGTCTTATTAATTTACATGAAACTTAATATATTACATTACATATATTTACATATATATACATTATATATTTCATGATAAAGTTTTGATACATAGAAGGCATACAGATATAAATACAAACATTTATAATATAAGGTTTTTAACAATAAAAAGCTACCGCAGAAAATTTTTGATTCTTTATGTGCACAAAGTCATTATGTTTCCATCATCAAAAACAAACCACTTTGCACTTTAAGTTCTTTGCCTGAAATATGTAGTTATGCCCTCTTGAAAAGTTGCTGAACGACTGTAAGAGAATGTTAATCTTGACAGCTTCTGAGAAAGCACTCAGATCGGTCAGCATCAATCGTCTATAACATGTCTTGCCATTTTCAACCTGTGGCTTGAATTTAGTTTCTCAAATAAGGACCACTATGAAAAACAAAGTGGCTGATGATTGTCAAAACATTAAGAGAAATAACGGCATGTAACAAGAGATGGACACTCTTTACTAAAATGTGTTGTTGCATTTAATAATTTCTGAGTGTTTGTTATTCAAATATTATGGAGGAAATGTATACATGAGTCAGTTTTGTGTAATAAAAAATGGAAATTAAAGAATAATAGACATACAAGTGAATATATGTGGAAACATTCAATCTACTTGAATCATTTATAATCTTATTAAAATACGTGACTTTTTTAAAGCCTAAAAGGACCCAGAATCGCTATTCTAACTAAATAAGGTTTTTTTTAAAAAAAAAAAAAAACAAGGATGAGAATTGAACCCCAAACCTCATTCATTCTAGGCATTAACTCTTCCTCTTAGAAAATGTCAAATAAGTGTATGAAAGGCAAGCGATGAAACTACCAGATCTAATTTTTAAAAAATATTTTCTGAATCACATGTTCACACGCATATATATCTTTATTTACATTTCCAATTTGTCGTCATTTTATTCTTATTATGTTCCCATGATAATCTGCTTTCAAAAATAGGGTTTTATATGCAATGAGTTATGATATTTTTTCTGTTGTTTTCAGTTGTTTGTTTTTTGATGAGGATCCTCTTTATCCTAAGGTCACCTGGCTGTGTAGCCCAGGCTAGCCTCAAAAAGGAGTTAATTATTCTACCGCAGCCTCTGATTGACAAGATTAAAATCATGAGTCACCATGTCTACTTTAAAAATTTTAAAAACAGTTTGAGAAGACAGAACCAAAGAACCCAACCTGGCTTAACCTGCCCTGTTAAGGGAGTGCAAGGTTCTTCAATAGTGTTCTTCTTAGCTTTTACATGTGCAGAGCTTTGGATTCTCTCTAAGTGTAACACTGGCTACAAAGAATTAACAGAGACCAAATGATTACTCAGTAGAGTTCAACAGAGCACTTGATAGATCATCCTTGATATAAGCTAATATAAACCCCCAAAATAATTGAGGATAAATAGTAATACACCAGGGGAAATGGAAAGAGAAAGTCATTTATTTTACGATGTATAAATTATCTCCCAGAAAGCTTTCTGTGACTTGAATGCAATTCAAGGTGAATCGCATATAAGACTTCAAAGGAGCTCATAGGTGTTTTGGAAATGAAACAGAAAGGAGTACAAAAGCTAGCCTTCTCTTAGGAGTGTAGGTGACAGATCTTACCCACCCCGTGCCACCCAGTGAAAGGAATCATGTTCAAAACTGAACAGAGCAGAAATAATTTGCACTATGTTAACTTAATTTGCACAACCTCTGCAGAAACCCTAGGAAGTCATTCTACTGGAGAAAAGCTGAAATTGTATGTAGTGTATTATCTGTACAATGAACTTGAGTTATTAGAAGTGCTAACTAATCTGATCACCCACCTGTGGTTAGCAAAACTGTGAAATTCATTACAATATTTTCCCACAGAAAATTTTCAAGGAATTCAACCAAATGAATCAATTTCAGTTCTTAAGCTTTGGAGTACCTATTGTTACCCCTGCTAAAACATCGCGGTGATTCACAGCTGGGTGAGATTCAGGCTTTCCATGTTTCCCACCATCAAGGGATTTTCATTTTGTATAGAGACTTTCAATACAACACAAGATACACACACTCGTGGACTTGACAGAGAAATCAGGATTATCTAAGGATATGGACTCCCCATAGACAAAAACCTTAGTCTTACATGCCAGTGGATTCTCTCTTCAACTGTGAGGTCTAATTTATGTATTGAGTGACTAATTAGAAAACCAGAGAAAGGAAAGACAAATCAATGCTTGGTAAAACATTTTTTAAAAAATGCTTTAGCTGAAGAAGCACTCATACAGATATTATGTGAGCTGGCTGTTTGAAGAATGATTTTTACTGGGGGAAAGAGTATTTAAGAACTAGAATTCATCATAAATGCATCTTAAACAAAAGGAGGAACAATGCTAAATTCAGTGAGAAATATGAAGGACTTTTGACAGACAAAGTCCAGCATCAGCTACAATGGATAGTTACAACTGGGGGTAGCTGGGTTGGTAGAATGTTTACTTAACATGCTCTGTCCTCAGATTTGATTACCAGCACAAACTGAATCAAGCATTTTGATACACTCCTATAATCTCAGTACACGGGATGTGGGGAAGGGAAAAAAATCACTAAATAGCATTTTTACGGCCAGACTATGCTACCTATTCTTCAGTTACAATGGGTGTGATTCACGCATGAACACAGGGACTCTGGTAGCATACATAGGACCCACACAGGTCCAAGTTAGATGGGGTCCCAGTGCCGAGAGAGCAAATGGGCACAAGGGTTCATCCCTAATGAAAAAGCTATCTCTAGTTGACAGTAACCTAAAAAAAAAGATTAGTTTCCTTTATTGGAGTCTCACTGGGTGTACAAACTACACTTAATGGCAGGCCTCATACCCAACAGCAGATGGCTAAACCAAACAAACTTAACGGTATATTAGGAGACAGTATTTGTCTCATACTGCTTTGCTTGTGCCTTTTTTAAACCTTACTGGTCATTTGCTTATATATTTTGATTTTTGATTTTGTGTTTGTATAGCTTTTGGTGTGTGTGTGTGTGTGTGTGTGTGTGTGTGTGTGTGTGTGTGTGTGTGTGTGTGTTCTTTGCATATTTTCTATGTGTTTTTTATTTTATTTTGCCTGTTTGCTTTCTAAAAAATAAATAAAGTGTGGAATTAAATGGGTGGGAAGATGGAGAGGATCTGAGATGAGATGAAGGAGGAAAAAACCCTTGTCAGGATATATTGTATAAAATACTTTATTTCCAATTTAAAAAGATACTGAAACTATTCTGAACAATAAAACAAACAAACTAAAATAAAATTAGCTAGAAAGATGCAGTTTTAAATAATCTGCAGGGAGTATTCATCTGTTAGAGGCCCAGGCAGTAAATATTTATTGGATATTTGTTTTTATTTTTTCTGAACAGCTTTCTTTTACCTTATTATAATGAAAGGTCTCTGATACAATTGGGAATATTATCTTATTCCTTAACATTACTTTAAAAAAATCATGCAAAGCGAAAGGAGGGAGATCATGAGCAAGGAAGTCAGGACCGTGAGGGGTGCATTCACCCACTGAGACGGCTGGACAGAACTAACGGGAGACCACCAAGTCCAGTTGGAATGGGATTGATGGAACAGGCGACCAAACTGGACTCTCTGAATGTGGCTGACGGTGGAGGAGGACTGAGAAACCAAGGACAACGGCGATGGGCTTGGACTCTACAGCATGGACTGGCTCACTGTGAGCCTTGTCAGTTTGGTTGCTCACCTTCCTGGACTTAGGGGGAGTTGGGAGGACCTTGGACCTAACATAGTGAAGGGAACCCTGATGGCTCTTTGGCCTGAATATGGAGGGAGTGTGGGTATGGGTGGAAGGAAGGGGAGGGAAGGGGGAGGAGGAGGGGAGGAGATGGAAATTTTTAATAAAAAAAAATGAGGAAAAAAATCATGGGTGGCAGAAAAACTTGAATCAAAAATAGTACCTAACTAATATGATAATGAATTTTGCAGATGATTAAATATGTAATATTAGTGAAAATAAGGCTTCTGAACCCTTAGAAGGCTCCTTGTAATGGTCATCATGGACTGTCAACTTGACATTACGTGGAGTTACCTAGCAAATTAACCTCTGTGCCAGTCTATGAGAGAGTTTTTAGATCAGATTAGGTGAGGTGGTTTTCTACCCTGAATATAGTTGGCACCATTCCATAGATGCAGTACTGAAAAAGATAAAAAGGAAAAAGTGAATTGAGCAGGAACATTCATTTCCGTTTCCTTCCTGACTGCAAAATCAATGTGACCAGTTAATTTTTGTTTCTGCTTCCCTGACTTCCCGGACTTGATGGACTACACCCTTGAACCATAAGGAAAAGGAACTCTTCCTAAGATGATTTGGCAAGCATTTTAGCAGAGCATAACTAATACAGCTTGAAATCAGAAATGGTGATAAATTAACACAGAGACTCACAACTAGACAATGGGTAAAGAGCGAGAGACTTTGGAACACTCAGCCAAAAGCAAGATGGCTTTATCAACACCTAACACTCAAAGTTCAGCGGTCTATGCCAAAGGAAAAGTGGGAAGACTGCAGGAGCCAGAGGTGGTAGACGACTTAAAGTAGAATCTCTAGACACAGTGGAGCTAATACACATATGTACATACAGAGACTGTAACAGCACCCATAAGGCCTGCAAAGGTTGAAACCAGTCAAAATGACAGCAGGGATAAAGGGAAGTGAACACAAAATCCAGCCCCTTCACCAGGAAGCTGTTTGCAACTGATGGCTGCTGGAAGAGAAAACCCTTTTCTCCAACAGAGTGTCAGTAGGTACATCAACCCCATTCCAGGTCAGGTCCTATGCTAAGTGGTAGTTGTCCAACACGGAATAGACTTGGTGTTTTTGAAGTGGCTTTTGTTTTATTTGTTTTGATTAGGTTTGTTTTGTCTTGATGGTTTCTTGTTTGTTTGGATTTGTTTGGTTTTCTTTTGACAAAGAGAGAAAGAAGATAAAGTTCATTGGGTAGGGGGGTGGTAACAATCCTAGATAAGTTGTCAGAGTGTAAAGATTTTAAACAAAATATATTACGTTCAAAAATTAATAAGAAATAATGTAATGTCTTTATTAGTTGCCCATTTTTACTCTATTCAAGAATATCATTGGCCTCACCTTTGTTGTCATTATAATTATAAATATAATCTCTCTTCATCATTTTAGCCTACCTCCACTGATTTTGTCATGCTAGTGCATACAGCTCATTTTACTTTGCTCTGTGTACTACTCCATCATGTTTACATAGCAATCCATTTGCTCCATGGCTTGAGAAGATCTTTTTTGTTCTCAGTTTGAACAATCTAAGTAAAATAGGAACATTTTATTGGGGGTTAAGAGTTCAGTGATTTAGTTTGTAGTTACATTGTCAGCTCCAAAGACAGATTTTTTTTTAAGAATAAAATTCCTAAATCGCATATAGTCGTGATATAGTGTGGCTTACCTAAGTCCTGTCTGTACTTATTCTTCTGCTATAGTATTAATAGGGTCCTTTTTGCTCTTAAAAACTGATACGGTTTGTGTAACAAGCTATGTCAGTCATAGATTAAACAACCAGATTTTAGAGTTAGCAAATATAAGACCATCTAAAGTAAAAGATCAACAATAGCCAGTTCTCACTATATTAACAGTGAACAAAATCTATAAAATGCAAATTAATTTAAAGGTCTCCAAGGATTCCATGTATGACATGATGATCTTAAATAATTTTCTATTACTCTGGATAATAGGTAGTCATTCATAATAACTCTGAATAACTCTAGAACCTTATTATATGTTATTTAAAAAGTAGTTTCTAAAAATAAAATCAGGATATAAGTTATAAATAAAAATTAAAATGCATACTATCCAGAAGCAGTTCTGAAGCACTCTAAGGAAGGAATACATATCCATTTCATTTTTTCGTGATAATGTCATTTCTCATAGGCATGCGCCAACATTCAACTCATGAACTTCATCGGAACCATCAGCAGTATTTACGTATTCACTGCTCCTCCATCTTATAAAATTATCTTCGAAGCATCTGTTGAGTGTACTTGATCTGGTCATTTCACTTTCATGCAACACATTCATTATTAATGCTTCTGTAAATTATTAATGGTGCTATTTATTGATAGTCCTTCCCTAAGTGACTCAAATTTAACTTCATCCCCTTCATTCCTCTAAGCATTAATTTAATTAATGGTTTCCACATGAATTAAGCATTTCATTCATCACCAGCGAAGTGTGCACTAAAATGCTTGTTTTGAATTTATTTTTAACATATTTTATTTTAAGTTCAAATTTAAGTGTTGATAATTTGTACTATATATAAGAGTTTCACAAATATAATTTCTTACTATTAAAATGATGCTACTTAGGATCAGTTCACAGTCAGTTTTTGAATGTTGGCCTATATAGAGAGTACGGCATGAAAAACTGACAAATCGAAAAGTTTGATCTTCTTTAACATGGTGCTAGTGTTCATCCATAGCAAAGGTATTAAGTGGGTTTAGTGCCTCGGGGATGCTCAAAAGAGATGTAGATTAAAACAGGAGGGCAGCTAGACAGGAAATTAGAGAACTGTATACTCCTAACTGCCTCGTGATGAAAGACAAAATATCAACATGGAGATGTCTCTTCAGACAACTACATGGAGGAAAGGGTGTGTTGCTCGTTCAATAGAACATTCTTGACAACTCCATTTGTGACTTTGTTGAAGTCTTAGGTAAAAATGTCTACTTTCCCTTTGCTACAAATGCTTCTTTCTTAAAACAAGGCGCTAATAAAAAGAGATCACCTATAACATAGATATGTCAAAATGTAATATTTATAGAAGTAAATAGATAGCACCCCACATTACTTGCATATATGTTTATCACAATTATTTTATGGACATTTTTGAATTACTTACTATTTTATCATTTATGTCATTCTTATCTTATATACTCAAAATGATTAAAAAGCAATTTTGTGCTTCCAAGATTTCAATGTATATGTAAAAATGATTTTCTGTCTTTCTATGCTTTCAATAAAATCATTCCGTGCTTTTGTTCTGTATCTTGAATTTTACTAAATGTGATTTAGTTCAACAAATTTTGAGCTAAACAACTTGGTCAAGATTCCAGCAAAAGATTCTGGAAATCAATTTGAGCATGCATCCATCCCAAGCCTTTCTGAGTAGCAACGACATCATGATCACAGGCTGAGATATCTGGGGCTTGTTTGCAGTCATTAACTGACTATAAATAAAGGCCTCAGCTTGGTTAGCAGCCATCAGTAACACTACATTTCAAGGGGCTCTTTCACAGGGAATTTTTAACAGTGTGGCTATTAGCTCAGGCTAGCCCCTAAATCAGTATGTAGCTGAGGCTGATCTTTAATTTTTTGATCTTCCTGCCTCCACCTCCTAAGTGTTTGATTTATAAATGTATCCCGTTATGCCTGACTCAAAACATCACAGGTCATCTTCATCTATAAATTCTCCTATTGTTCCAATTTTTCTTCAACCTGTTCATATCTGGTTTTTTTCTCACTCTCTTTTATGGCAAGAATCCAGTCTCTCTGAGTGTGACTTGACCTTAGAGGTTAAAATGTTCTCTTGGTAAGCATATCAACAACTTGAACTTTCTTCAAGAACAATAGAGTGTCTCTAGGGAAGGCAAGATTTAACAATAAACATTAAAGTAATGAAAAAAGAAATTCCATTGGGGACAAGGTAAAATTAGATGGCTATGTTGAAAAAGTCTGAGTTCCTCAGAAAGTAAAATACAGATTTACTACATGACACACTTTCAACAGGGATATATCCAAAAGAAAAATAACTATGCATTCACATAAACTGTGCTTATTGAAGCAATATTAATCATAGAACCTGAAAAGGCAGAAGCAAATACATATGTAAAATCTGATGAATGAATAAATAAAATGTTCTACATCTACATGATAAAATATTTACCTAGAAATACAGACTAAATGTTGAACACGCTAAAACTAGGATAAATACTCTGATGCTCCATGAGGAAGCCAGTTACAATAGACTATAACAGTGTATTATTTCATTTGCATGAAGCCTACATGCTTTGGTTTATTTTCTATTATTACAGCAGAGTACCCGTGGTTTGACTTCTAAAGGACTGAAATATACTTTGGTTCATGGTTCTAGAAACTCAGAATATCAATGGACAGAGGAGAAGTGGCTATTTTGTTTCTGGCAAAGTTGTCTTGTGGTTTCGACTTACCACATAAAACAGAAGAGCAAGAAGATACACGGGAGAGAGATAAACAGCAGGAGAATCCTCACTATATAAATTGTAGTGGGATGAACATAAGTTCCTCTAAACAACCTAAGCACCCATTAAAGGCCATGCCATCCACATCGGCAGCATGATAACCAAACTCAACCAATCAAATTCTGAAGGAGACAAACAATATCCCAGTCCTAGAGTTCAGAACAGACAAAGCCACAGAAGCAAGAGGGAGGCTCCTTGTTCTCTTCATCTATAGATGAGAGGTGAAGAAGAAGGCATTCGACAATGCATAAAACTACTACTTAGAGTGACAAAACATTTAAAATGAATTCTCATGACTATTTATGAAAAGCCATCTGATTTATTCACTTTGAATGAGGATATTGCATGGAAAATGAAATATAACTCAACTGATTTGGTATCAAAGAGATGTAGTATGAGATATAGCTGAATTTACATGTATGGCATATACAGAATATACCAACAATAACTAGGTCAATATTCCCTTTCTATCTGTCAAGTATACCTTGCTGTATGGAAGGAGTCAATTGACTCAGAAATTATAGAATAAGGAAATTATATTTTTAAAACACAAAAGTAAACAACTCAAGCAAACGAATCTAATATACATATCTTTTTTTCTAAAACTTTTATATTCACTATTTGTAAATTTTTTACCTCATGAATCCTTGTCTCATTCATCTTCCTATCTCTTCATATCCACCCTGTGCCTTTGCAACCTCCTAATCAAAATAGAATAAAATAAAATTTAAAAGAAAAGAAGTCTCATTCATGTAAGCTACAGTGTGACACGGTGAGTCACACGGTGTACCCTTTAGTTCAAACACATTACTTGCAAGTATTTATTGCAATGAATCATTGGTCAAGTTCAAGTTTTCTGGCTTCTGCTACACTATCAATACTGAGCCATCACTGGGACTTCTGTTGAATATCCTGTTGTTGTCCTTTGTCATGAAGATCCCGCAGCTTTGAAACTTCAGGACCGTTCCTTTCAAATGCTCCAGTATATCACAGACAGAGTGGATGCTAGGGTGGGCTGATTCATAACCCTGATTTTGGACCTGGGTAGTAAGTAACTGGGGTGGTTAGTGTACAATCTGCCCCCATTGTCACCACCAGGATGACACACTCTCCAGCACTGTTCCAGCTAGATAACCCAAGGCATCTGGCAGTAAGGAGTGGTACTAGTTCTGCTCTCATGCCCTCAGGGCCAGTTCACCTACACCCACACCACTAGGGCCAGCTCTATTGTGTTGCCCAGGGAAAGTTTAAGATCCATTTCTCCAGTGTGCTGCAGCTGGTGAGGAATAGGGCTAGCTACCCCACTCTAGTGACCTCATGACCCCCTCTCCCACCTGGTACGATGGTGGTGAGGGATTCATTTCTCCCTGCTCACTCCACTACATGGCAGATGAGGGTCAAAACCAGTTCTCCCTCTCTGTCATCCTTGGACCCATGGAATGGCTTACATGAGGTCCTACCCAACAGGGACATCTCTACTGTGCTTCCCAGATGTGGTGCAAGGCCTGCTCTCTGGAGTGCTGCAGCCGGTGAGGGATGGGGTCAACTCTGTGCAGCCCTGTCTTTAGACCTTCTGTGGTAACAGGACAGGAGCCAAGGACATCCACACAGACCACAGCTGCAGCAGGGCCAGGGACTCAGATATGACCCTTGGCAGCAGTCCAAGCCAGGATGTCACCATGGCCCTACATGGCAAACACATCAGCCCATTTCTTACTGCCTTCACCCCTTCAGATTTCTCTCTCTCTCTCTCTCTCTCTCTCTCTCTCTCTCTCTCTCTCCCTCTCTCTCTCCCTCTCTCTGTGTTTCTCTGTCTCTGTCTCTCTCTCTATCTCTCTCTCTGTCTTTCTGTCTCTCATACCCAACATATATCTGTTCACCCATAATGGTGCCACAAGGCACTCGGTAGGCCCATGGTTTCATCTACCTACCCAGGGCAAGCCAGATCAACATATCTTGGATCCACTGGCTTATCATGCTGTAACCTTAAAATATGCATTGATTTCCTTTACCCAAAGACTACCCTGGATCAAGTAAACAAAACTTACAGAATAAAAGTAGTCAGATTATTTTTAGAATTTTATTTTGATCTGCCTGATAAACAAAGCTTTTTGTTGTTAAAAGTAGTTTCATTGAAAAAAATCTTTAAAATAAAATTTAAATCATGTGAATTGTATGTTCTGTTTATTACCCTTTGGAAACATGTGTGTGTGTAGTATGTATGTGTGTGTGCGTGTGTGTGTGTGTGTGATGCTAAAATGCACATGGGCACCTGTGTGTGGGTACATGAGCCCATGTTCACTTATGTCTATAGAGCCTGATATCTGAAGTCTTCCTGAGTTGCTTTCTACCTTATTTATTTAAGCATGGTCTCTTAATTGAACCAAAAGCATGCCATCTTGGTTAGTCTAACTACTTGCCCTGGGGATCCCCATCTCCACCTTCTGAAGAAGCTGGAATCACAGGTGGACAACCACACACACCTGAATTTTACAAAGATCCAAACTCTGATTCTCATATTTGCATAGCAAGCATCCTACTAATTAAGCCATATCTCTGTATTGTGACCTCATATTATTATAATATGAGGTTGTTGTAGGCAGAGACTGCTCTTTCGTTTCCTGACTGCCCAGACCTGAATAATCACACAGAAGCTATATTAATTATAAATCGTTTGGCCAATAGCTTAGGTATCTTTCTAGTTAACTCTTACATATTAAATTAACCCATTTCATTTTATCTATGTATCACCACGAGACTGTGACCTACAGGTAAGGTTCGGTGTCTTCCTCCTTAAGCAGATACATGGCATCTCCTTGATTCCACCTATTCCTATATATACATCGCTGTTCTTATTTCTTTTACCTGGCTTTGCTCTGCTAAGCCATTGGCCAAAACAACTTTATTTCTTAACTAGTGGTAATAAAACATATTCACAGCATACAGAGGGGAATCCCACATCAGGTTGTAAAAGGTGTGTGTGTGTGTGTGTGTGTGTGTGTGTGTGTGTGTGTGTGTGTGTGCATCATAGCATTCATTAACAATACAACAGAAGTAAGTAACTCTTGACACTTAGGATAAGATAGGCAAACACAGAAGGCATTGAGCTCTATGAAATAAGTCAGACCCAGGGAGGCTGATACTGTAAGATATCATGTCCATTAAAATAAGAATTTCAAAGTTAAAGGCTTTCAGAGCCTGGAAGTGGGAGGAACAGAATAATTTTGGTCAATTGTGAGTGGATCCTGGAGATGTGACATATAGCACAGAAGCTGCAGCAAATACAACTGGTTGAATACTACTAGATTGCTAGGAGGTAGACCTTAGCTCTTTTCACCAAGCATGCAAAATCAGTGTCCTTTAAAAAACAGAAAAGGGAAAATGTACATATCTCCCCTGTCCTACCTACCCATCAGTGAAAATATGAATGGTTTAAAGAATAATGAGATCTAGGGTCAGATGCACAAATAGTGTTTCTAATTTTGTATCTACAACCAGTGTTGTAAGTAACTTTTTCTATAAAAAATAAGTAATAAATACATTTTATTTCCTCCAGGTATGTCTTAATTTAATGGTTCCTAATAGTTTTCATCAGGAAACTTCATTTCAACCTTACGGAGCTACATACCAACAGAATCATCAATCCTTGGTATACAGATTGTTGTGTATAATTAGGACAGCAAAACTTGAGTTAGCCAGAAACACCTAACACATAGCTTCAACCTGCCTTTTTTGGGCGTTGTGAATATGGCAAGTTATTTTACCTTATTGTCTTATTGTCTGAGGCAGGTCCACAAAGTATTTATTCAATACCAACTTTTTCATTTGTCCTTTGGTATAATTTTCAATTTAATTGGGGCTTTAATGTTCATAGTTAATGCTCAGCTTTCCTTGATCTGATTTAGCCATTAGAGGTAAAGTACGTATATATCCTGAGTAGGGTTTGCTTATAAAGTTTCTGGATGGGGTGAAATCACCTGGAAGTCCATTATAGCCTTTTGTTTTCTAGCCTTTCCTTTTAATACTTTTTTAGATAGAAGTAATATCTGGAAGAACCATGTTATATTAGGCACGAGAAAGAATGTCATGCATTAAACATGTCAAAGGGAAGATGAAAGTCTAATGCAAGGCATCACATTGAAAACACACTAGTTCTGGGCAATATGCCTACAGACAAAATCTCATTGGCTTGAGCCCCTGTTTTCTGTTCTTGGAGAGCAGAATACCGTATCTAATGATATTATCTGAATGCCTTAGTTGGTGTTATTATTGCCATGACTAAAGCAAGTTAGGGAGTAAAGGGTTTGTTTTCCTTATGAAAAGGCTTATTTTCCTTCTCTTCCATATTACAGTTCATTATCAAAGGAAGTCAAAGAAGGAGATCAAACATGACAGGAACCCAGAGTAAGGCACTGAAGCAGAAGCCTTGGAGGAGTACTGCTTACTAGGTTGATCCCCATGACCTGTACAGCCTGCTTTCCTTTAGTAACCAGGGCTATCAATCCAGGGGTATCCCCATGCACTATAAACTGGGTCCTTCCACATCAATTACTAAGGTTCTCTGTGTATATATTATGACTTCCAATTTTGTGCTTTTTATGGGATTCTTGACTGTGTAAGTAAGAATCCATATCTGTTTCTTGTGCTTGTTCTTGAGCGCTTTCCCTTCTGTTTGTTTTGTCTTATTTTGATATGTCTGATTTGTTTTATTTTCCTATTATCTCTTATATTCTTGTTTTCTAATGAGAGACAGAAAGGGGAAATCTGTGTGGGAAGGGAAGGAGGAACTGTGAAAAGAGGAGGGGCAATTGTAATCTAGATATATTGAATAAAAATATATTATCAATAAAAGAAAAGAAAAAATGGCCTATAGGTTTTCCCACAACCCAATCTTATGGAAGCATCTTTTTTTTAGTTGAGGCTTTCTCCACTTAGACAAATTGACATAAAATTAGCCAGCACACTGACCATATTACTTGCACCTATTCCTGTGGAGCTCTTCCATTGTCTCCTTTTTTTCTGGTTCTTCTCTTTTCTCCATTTTCCAACTCCCTGAAAATGTTCAGTAACAATAAAGATTAAGTAGTAATTTTAATGACAGAATCTCTTACAAACTTTCTCACACACACACAACTGGCATGGCTAACATCTGACATAAGAGGCGACTCGAGTATAGAGATACTCACACTCATGTCTCAATAGCATGATAAAAGATTTGGTTTCCTGTTGCACTTCATTCATCTAGACTAGGTTTCTATATTATACACTTAACCTTGGGGGCCACTGCCATTTTCCCAAGGCCCTGAGGAAATCAATAAGTAATTGATAAACCTCCTGTCACTGGGGGCAATTAATAAGAGCTGCACAGCACTAGTTACATCAATTTTCCTGTATCTGAGGATCAAATAAATTGATTTCACCAACTTACTGGTGCATATTGATTCAACACCCATCCCTAGGCCATTTCTATTTAACACTTTTGTGCAATCATTGAGAAAAGTCTCAGGACTGTCAAATAAAATCTACTTCGGTGGAATTTGTATTCCTCTGCTTTACAAGTACTAGTGGCATCATAACACACTTGTATGCTGGAAGAAATGGAAAGCTCCCCTTTTAAAATGCTTCATCTCTGGGAAATAAGGATACATCAAAATAACTCATTTAAGAGCAAAATCTTGAGTGAGAGATTTTGAATGGTATCAGAAGCATATGTAGCTTTTTTAATAAATGGGATTTATAGGTAGAAAATTCTCTCTAGCATTTCAGTAACTAGTTTGTGATGAAGGGATACAAATACATCTACAACTTGGTTTTAGGGATTATTGTGTTTCATCATCTTCCAAGAAAAGTCTGAGTTTGTGAAGAGGAGAACTAATTGAAAAGAAAGGTATCTAACTTTATTGATAAATAAAATCAAATCTTAGCAATTCTTTATTCAAATAGTTCCTGTCAACAGGAAAGAATGAAGGGTAAGTTGTGTGCCAGGTATATTCTTTGCCTTGGGAATGACGGAGTAAGTCAGGCAGGGCCTTTGCCCTGAAAATCGATAGTCAAGAGAATCACAGATTAACAACAGAAGAAGACAGCAAAGAACAATTGTTTCAGCTACCATTAATGTTTGGCACAACATTCTAGCAGTAGGCAAAATAGAAAGTGGTAGAATGGAATATTGACTCTCAATACAGTCTGCTCCAAATTTCTTTGCAAAATAGATGAAAATTAAGTTGATGTTCGAATGATAAAGAGAAGACAGTGTGGTGAGTGCATAAAAATCATATTCAAAGAAGCAATGGCTTGTGCAATGCCTTGGGTACGAAAAAGAAAACTGGAGTTGTTCGTGTGCCAGGCAGAAAAGCTGCCACTGACTTCAGTCCAAGAGAAAATCCCTAAGCACTTTGATCTTAGACTCTTGACCCAAGGACAGTAGAAAAACACCTTGGTTTAAATCCAGCAAACCAATATTTTGTTATAAGACCTTGAGCAGAATAAAACACTTGAGTCTGTGGATTAAATAGGAATTGGTGGAGGAAGACAAGATAAACTGACAATAAACATCATGGTGGCTTCAGCCCAATATTCAGTAGAACTACTACATTCACCTTGATAGGAAATCAAGAAATTGGTTTCTAATTGTAGAAAGACTACCATTTTCTAAAACCTTCAACTCCTAAAACCAGCACTCTGGAAGATGAAGTTATAATTACTATTCTGGAATGGTTGTTAACTTGACTACATCTGGAATTAACTAAGACCCCGATGACTGGGCACACCAGGTAGGGATTTTTCTTAATTAAATAATTTGAAGTGGGAATAACCATTTCCAATCCAGATCTTTGAGGAGGGAAAATCCACCTTTAATTTGGCCCACATCTTCTGCTGGCAACCTATAGAAACAACATGGAAGAAGGAAGTTCTCTCTATTCTTGCCAGCTGGCTCTTGCCCTCACTAGTGAGTTCTTTCCTCCACAGTCATTAGAGTCTACCTCTTTGGGATTCCAACTCTCAACTGAAGAACAGCTGACACACACAGTCATGTGGACTAAACAACTACTGGATTCTTGGACCTTCCATTCACAGATAGGCACTGTTTGATTAGTTGGCCCACAGCCTTTAAGTCATTTTAATAAATCTCCTTTCTATAAATAGAGACTCATTATATAAGTTCTGTTACTCTGGAGAAGACTGACTAATAAAAAAAGCAAGCTTTCAACCATTACAGCCGTGTTGAATGGCATATACTAATTCTATGTATGCTTTCATTTCAGAATAACCACAATTATGGAGCAAAATTTATTCTCTAATTAAAACTTATTACTTTATTCCAAGACTTTTTCATGAAGATATAAAAGTATTTTGTTTCTGCAATTTCAGTTTTATGCTTCATAATTAATAACACAATTGGTGTGTGTTTTTTGACTTTGATGCATTACAAGAGTCTTGACAGTTGGAAGAGTCCACAAAATGCATTGTATTGCTTAGTACTTTATTAGAGAGCCTCGCTTGTCTTCAAGGCAGGTCTACTTGCTCCATTACAATAAGACAGTAAGTTACTTTGACAAGAAAACAAAAAAAGAAGTGTATACTTATAAATATAAATAAGAGCCCAGACAAAAGAGAATTTTAAATTATTCCATAACTTAGGCAATGATTGAGAATCCTGATCATCATAAGCATAAAATACACAGGCAGAGGCTATATTCCTCTTCCTTTGATATCTTTATGAACATATTCAAGGCTTTGATACAATCTTTGCTAGCCAATATTATCAACATTGTTAATGCTTATGACTCATTTCCATTTTTAGCATTTACATATCTTTAAAATGAAATGTCCCATAATTTTGCACAACTTAAATATTGTTAAGAGTTTGCCAGAACCTGTTTCTCTCTGTAAGAATAATGAAACAAGCATATTTTATAGTTACACATAACATCCTAGAATAAAATATTCATAAAATTGATTGTACTACATGATTATCTCATTCAGCATGAAGTCTAAAAACATAGAGGGAGGGCAGCACAATACAGCTCACAATAAATGCTCCGTTCATGAGAGCTGGGAATTAAGCAAAGATTTTTCACAAGAGAAGTAAAACATCCTTCATTTTTGATGGATTTTCATAGAGTTAAAATTAACCAGTTTCATTTATGAGGTTTCCAGAGAAACATTGTTTTATCAGGTTTATCCTTAAAAAATAATAGCTTATTTTTCTTCTGGCGATGGGCTTGGTCTCTACGACATGGACGGGCTCTGTGTGAGCCTTGTCAGTTCGGTTGCTCACCTTCCTGGACCTGAGGGGAGTTGGGAGGACCTTGGTCTCAACATACTGTAGAGAACCCTGATGGCTGTTTGGCCTCAAGAGGGAGGGAGTGGGGGTGTGGGTGGAGGGGAGGGAGGGAAGGGGGAGGAGGAGGGGAGGAGATGGCAATTTTTAATAAAAAATAAATAAACTGGAAAAAAAGGAAAACAAAAAAAACAAAAAAAAGAAAGAAGAAAAATTAAGGCATAGAAGAAAAAAGATAAAGAATGAAGAGGAAAAGAAAGAAGAATAAAGAAAGTGAGCAAAGAGAATACTGAAAGGGACGATTGAAGAAGGGAGTGGAGGAGAAAGAAGAGCGAAGAGAGAGAGAGGGGGAGGTGAAAACAAGGAGGTACTTGGACACAGTATAGAAGTTATTATATGCCCCACATCTTCTGCTCTGGGCCACATACCCAAAGGACTACACATCCTTCTGCAGAAATACTTTTCACCCATGTTTAGTGCTACTCTATTCATGCTAGCTTAGAGTTAGTATTGAAGAAAACCAATAGATGTACACATCTATTCACTGATGAACAGATAATGAACATTGCTAGATATATACAATGAAATTTTATTCATCTGTTAAAAACTGAAATTAGGAAATTTCTAAATGAATAGGTGGGACTGTAAAAACAACAACAACCATAAAAGGCAATACTGAGTAAGATTACTGGGCGCAGAAAAACAAATGTCACATGTTATCCCTTATATATGGATTTTACCTTCAAATTTCTCATTTTGTGTAATCACTTTGGAGTACCAGGGAACTAAGACGAAGCCATGAGGAAGAAGATTTCTTAATGGAGGTGAGGATAGTAGAACACAGGTAGTATAAAAGTAGAAAGGGAAAATCATTGAAAAACTGCTTGAAATTAGGAAGATTATGGGAGAGTTGGGGAGATGAAGAGGTAAGGGTGACAGATGACCAAAATAAAAAAGGCATTAAAAGTCATCCATAAATTTAGTATCTCATAACCAAATTTTAAAAATATACATTTATCATTAAAAAGTAGTTTGAAGGGAAATGCCTTGCATAGCTCAAAAAAACTACTTCTAGGAGCTGTGAGTTACTTAACAAAAACACCAATCTCAACCATGGAATACATTCTCTTGAACTGTACAGAAAGGTTCCAGAAACTGCCAACTCCCTTCTCCAGACACTAAATATTCTTCTTCTCCTCTTAGTCATTGTCTTAGTTAAGGTTACTATTGCTGTGAATAGACACTATGACCACAGCAACTCTTATCAAGGAAAACATTTAATAGGGAGCTGGCTTACAGTTCAGAGATTTGGTCCATTATCAGCATGGCAGGAAGCATGATGGAATGCAGACAAGCACGGTGCTGGAGAGGAGCTGAGAAACTGCATCTTGATCCACAGGCAACAAGAGTGACACTGGGACTGGCTTGAACTTCTGAAACCTCAGAGCCCACCCCCGTCACATATTTCCTCCAACAGAACGACACCTCCAATAATGCCACTCCCTATGAGTTCATGGGGGCTGTTTCCATTCAAGCCAGCACAGACATCCACCTAGACTATATGATAAAACCATACTTCTGTAGAGACTGCTCACCTTGGGTGCATGATACAGAAAAATTGAGGTAGATCTGCAGTGGAAATTTCCTCCCTCATGTGAAAAGAACCAAATGATAAACTTCCTTAAAATATCTGCCATTATTGTGGCAGTTAATTTTTACTGGCTACTTGATTAGGGTAGAAGTGCCTAAGATTTATCAATTCTTGGGTATGACAGTGAAGATGTTTCCAGTTACAATCAGCTAAGAAAGGAGGAATCTCTCTTTCTGAGTAAAGACCACATCATTCTTTAAGCAGGAAGCCAGGATGGAATAAATAAGGGGAATGGGAAAAGCCTGCTAGTGTCCGTATTCTCTCCTCGGCTTCCTGGATGTATGACTGTGATCTTATCTGCCACACTATCCGTGCCCTACTATGATGGCTTGAAGCCTCTGAAAACAAGAGCTAACCTTAGTCCTTCTGCCCAGTGTCTCTTATGCCTTTGGAACTGGTTTGGAGAATAGATGTGGAGGAGTATGGAGTCACATCCTAGTGAATCCCTAGAATGCCTTAAGACCAGCTTAATGAATGAATCTGATTGTATCTCCGTGCAGAAAGCAGTGTTTCAGGTAGGGTCAAGGATTTTATTGAGAATTGGGTTAAAAACAGTTTATTTTAGATTCTGGCCTGGGACTTGTTCACATTTTGACCTTTTCAAGCTGTGAGTTTAAATGTGATCAATCATTTGATGTGGAGAAGGCTGTTTCAAGGCAATTTGGGATGCAGGGTGCAGCATGCGTATGCTCAACTGCGTTTACCCAAACTTACAGTGAGAACTGCAACATTTAAAAGTAGAGTGAAAAGATTCCGAATGCTTTCTATGATCCAAAATAACAGACATAAATATGTCACAGTTTCTGAAGATATTAGAGTCATTTTTTAAAAAAAGGCAAATTATTTACATTGAGACAAAGGGAAAGACGCCTTGACGGTATCTCAAGTTTGTCCCAAATCCAATCCAATAACAAGGCCAACATCAAGTGCATTTGAGAGACTTTCTCTTGAAAACAGGGAGACCACTAGGGATCCTCTGAAGCATTTTCTTGCATTCAGCCATCCAGAAGACCATTTTAGTCAAAGGTACAAAGGTAAAAAACCAATGGCAGACTTGGTCCTCATTACATGATGCTGGTTTTACAGTTACATAGAATGCAAGATTTTTAGTGGATGAAGGATCCTGCCAAGATTTTAGAGAAAGGCCTAAGAGATCAAAAAATGTGTAGCAGCGTTAGAATACCCAAGGAGAGCCCAAAAGAAGGCTGTAGTAAGATTTGAGGATGAATTTAAGAATTCAATAATGAGAACAAAGAATTTAAGAACATGGAAAAATTGTAAAGTAAATCAAACTCCAAACACAGAGAAAAAGAGGGTAATGTGGGAGTCTTTTCTATGTGCTGTGATTACCATTGATTAATAAAGAAACTGTTTTGGACCTATGGCAAAGCAGAACTTAGCTAGGTTGGGATAACTAAACTGAATGTTGGAAGAAAGAAGGCACAGTCAGGGAGAAGCCATGAAGCCACTGCCAGAGACAGACATTCTGAAATGTTGCCAGTAAACCACAGCCATGTGGCAATATGCAGATTAAAAGAGATGGGTTAGTTTAGGATATAAGAGTTAGACGTAAATAAACTTAATCTACTGGCCAAACAGTTTTGCAAATAATATGGTTTCTGTTTGATTATTTTGGGGCTGAGCAGCTGGAAACAAACAAGTGACCTCCTACAACAAATTGGCACTACAACGTGTGATAGCTAAATCCACATGAATCCTAAAAGGTCTTGGAAAGAAATTCTAGATACTAAAAGGCAAAGTTCAGCCACATTTTTCTTCCGAATGGGCTTTGTTTGCCAGTGGCATGCAGTAGCTCCTTTAAGACAAGTCTTCCCAATTCAGCAGTAGCAGAAAAAAAGCCATGTTATTTTGAAATAGTGGCTTCCTGGGCCCTGCTGCCAGCATCAACTCTGACTCTTTCTGGAGGTCTGGCTATGGAACACTTAAATGGGGTTTGTGAGCAGAGTGCTACAACTTGCTTAATGGAAATATAGACCTGATACAACCCAACTCTGGATCTGAGGTAAGAGAATGGCTCTCAGAGGCAATGAACTGACCTCCTCCAACATGTTGGACTGGGTGGAGCCAAAAGACAAAACAGCCTTAGTTGTAGTGTAGTCACTTACCTTTTTAAGAAGCACTTCTGGTCAGAAAAGAATTACAGATTTACAGATATGCAATAAAGACAGATTCAGATAAAAAAAGATCTCTGAGTGGGTCAGAGTTTTAGATAAATGTATGTAGGCTTGGGAGACTAAAAGAGTATAGTCCTAAAAAAAGTAAATGGTTTTTTTAAAAAAATAAAGTCTTTAAAGAAACAGAGTAAGAAATAAAGAAAAATAAGCCACATAAGGATGGAATATAAACAGAGGGTCTGGAGTATGCATAATATTGTATTTTCTTTGAATTTTTGAATGTGAATGAGCTAAGTACATAGGGTCATTTCATTGTATGGACAGCTAAGCTTAAACCAACATGTATGTTCTAAAGGTTTCTTGACTTCCAAGTTTGGGTATAAGGATATGTTGCTTTGGAAAAGAAGTTCTTTTGTTTCCACAGAAGATGAGAACCTGTGAATTAATTCCACACTAATGTGGTTTCATAGACCAAGACCCCACAAAAAGTTGCTGTGATGAACCCCAGAAATTACTTGGCCAAACAAAAAGCAGGAAGCAGTTTGGAGAGAACTGTGCCCAAATTCCCAAATATGTCTATAAATGTTTGTTCACATTTAAAAGGGGATATGCTCTAAATATGAATAATTTGCATTGGTATGGATCTTGCTCTATTGATACAAACTTAAGATCAATTATATATATATACATATATATATATATATATTTCTGCTCTTGCTTAAGCTATTGTGCTTATGAAGCTCATTTAAAAATATAATGTATAATTAAGAAATATAGATTAATAGATAATCATCTATAATAGTCAGGCTTGAATCATGTAGTCATGTTAGTTAGGTTTTCTACATATATAGAAATATATTTCAGTTCAATAGGTATTTTTCAAATCTTTCAGGGACCTTTAGAATACGGCATTTAAAATGTTTTAATAACTTAGGACTTTTCATGACAATGAGACACATCTTTTCCTGGTAGCACCAATCTATTTCAAGATAATGGGCATCAAAGTGGCTCTTTATGGAGTTGGTTAGCCATTTGGGCAAGAAACTGCTCTTGCCTGGATTGCTTGATGGTATGCTGTAAGAACTGGGCATGTAGGACCCACAGAGAAATGATTGCTGAAGTTGCCTAAAGAAGGTAAAACAGTCCTTTGGGGTTCCTGCTTTATGAAAGAGTCTTCAAGACATTCTTAAGAACACAGAAAAAAGTGACTGACAAACTCCCAACATAGGCGGAACTGTCTTTGAAATTTCCTGCTTCATGGAAAAGTCTGCAGGATACTATGGCTCTGTAGGCTGAAGATGGATGCTCCAAAATGGTACAAAAGAACCTTGGGTGATTGTCCAGGCAGCAAGATGTCTTTGTCAATTCTAGAGTTTGGAAGTTGCTTACAATGCACTTCCTATTATCCTTCTGGAGTCTTTAATGAAGTTGAAAACAGATAGTTATAATTATAGTTTTCCTTAGTTATGACAAAAGATGAAGTACATATAAATATTGTAACTGTAATTCTTGCTTGGTACCTCTTTTGTATATGTAATTTTAACTATGTTAAAATTAAAACCTTCCTTTTCATTTAGACAGAAAAGGAAAGCTGATGTGGGATTCCCCTCTGTATGCTGTGATTACCATTGATTAATAAAAAAACTGCTTTGGACCTATAGCAAGGAAGAACTTAGCTAGGCAGAAAAAACTAAACTGAATGCTGGGAGAAAGAAGGCAGAGTCAGGGAGAAACCATGGGGACACCACCAGAGACAGAAATATTGCTGATGAGCCACAGCCATGTGGCAATACACAGATTAATGGAGATGGATTAGTTTAGGATATAAGGGTTAGCCATAAATAAGCTTAAGCCACTGGCCAAACAGTATTGCAAATAATATGGTTTCTATGTGATTATTTCAGTGTTGAGCAGCCAGAAGCGAACAAGAGGCCTCCTACAATAGGAGGGTATCCATGTATATTGACTTTGTACTTTCCCTACCTTTTAGTCCTCCCGGGGCCTGAGACTACGATGCCACTAAAACTCAGGGCAGGTCTTAGCTCATCCATAATTAATCCCCTTCAGACATTGTCTCACTGATACTCCAAGTGTACTCTACTAGTCATGTAGGTGTTTCTTAACCTAATAAAGAAGGCAAAGTTGACTACCACAATCATGTAGATGTGAGCTTTCAGCTGCCTATCACTGGCTACGATCACTCCACTATCATAGAATATTATACCACTAGAACCCTAAGCTCAGAACAAACACTTCTGTAAGTTGCCTTGGTCATGGTGTTTTATTACACAATAGAAAAGTGACTAAGATACCCTCTTATTGCTCTCTTTCCTGATAATGAAAATGCCACCACTGCGAATGTCTGTGAAAGCCTGTGTAAATGGTAAAAAACAGTTCTAAAGACAGACTTCATTTCTGAGTGAACAACTGAGTACTTAGCATCCCCCTGCACAAAGAATGGCACATGATATGATTTCTTTCTGCTTCATCTGCTAGTCCCTTTGAAGAGCTACACTTGACACTCAGTGACAAATTACCATCTTTAGGGCTCTTAAGTCACATACCATGATCAGCAGATGAGATTGAACCCCTGTGTGAGTGTATCAGCCTCTGCTATGCAGAAATAGGCTGTCCAGAAGTCTTTACAATCTCCTGGAAAGTTGAGGCTCTGAGCACCCTGCTTTCCTGAGGGAAGCCTTTAAAATACACAGGAAACAACTTGTCTCTCCCATCTCAAAAGAAAATTCATATCAACTGGACTTGGAACTCTATTTACTACATTTGCATCATGTTGTTTTATGTGTTTTTTATTGTTACTTATTTTTAATAATGCCCCTAATATATTTCACTGTACAGGGATTGACTGACAGAGTGCCTAAATAATTTCCATAAAAATATTTTAGTATTTCTGTTATTTCCTTCCTTAGATGGCACAGACTGTTTTTGCAGTACTGTGGGTTTATAAAGAACCATGTCATTATTTAGGTAGAGATGCATTCATAAGGAAAATCAACAAAGTCCTCATGAGTCTAATTGGGGTTATTTCTTTTGGCCCTGCCCCTTAAGAAGTAAACCTTGGAAAACATTTGTAGACAGTATCCCCAATTTCAGCATCCCCCTCACATTTACCACCTAACTTGATCATCTATTATAGCTTTCCAAAACCAATCTCTCCTCTATTTGTACGTGGAAGTAAGGCATTCCCTAAGGACATGTACAAAAATAAGGTGTTTCATGGGTACAGTAAGCATGGAACAGATGACTTATGGCCACCATCCAAAATGCACCAGTTTCTCATTTCCTAAGTCCATTTATAAATTCTGTTAGACTCTGGAGACATAACCAGGACCCTAAATGCAAGAGGATTGTGTCCAGAAGACACTTAGGGATGAACATTTTTATAAAGTAATAAGTTTCTCTAGACATATCTGTTGCTTCCAGGTGACTATAACCATGATGGTCATTAATATAATGTTTTCTGGAAATGCCCAAAATATCTTAATTGCAATTAAATAAAAAAGATGATAGGGGTTATATAAAACTCCCAAATCTCTAGAGTAAGCCTTTCTCAAGATTATTTGCATAAGTTTAGACATATGTGGCAAAATAAATTGATGATTTAAATAAGAACTATTAGCAAATGCTGATTCTTTAAAATATATTTAAGAGGGGCTGGAGAGATGGCTCAGAGGTTAAGAGCATTGCCTGCTCTACCAAAGGTCCTGAGTTCAATTCCCAGCAACCACATGGTGGCTCACAACTATCTGTAATGGGGTCTGGTGCCCACTTCTGGCCTGCAGGCATAGACACAGACAGAATATTGTATACATAATAAATAAATAAATATTTAAATATATATAAATATGAATAAACAGACTTGGTTTCTTTATATCAGAACATCACAGTTTATTGTCTTGTCTTTAATGTCACTTTTGATTTTAAAATAATATTTTTTACACTTAGGATATGCACCTCTTCTTACAAACTCTTACAGTGTCCCTAAACTACATGCTAGATAGATTCAACCTCTTTGCATAGAATTTAATATCTGACAAGCCTACTTAACTCCCACTGTAAGACTAGATAAGTTCTCTCTGTAAAACCTACTCATTGCAACAAGATCAAGATGGCTGCATCCCCTTCAAAGCTTGGCTCACATTATTCTTTCTGTTCTTCCCTCTATATTAGAAAGCCCCACCCACACAGGTTTTAATGATGACAAGGATATCAGTTGTCTTCACATTTCTCTGTTTGCAGTCAGCTCATCTCTGTTTGGAATATCTTTGTCATATCAGAATTTTCATCTTCAGTATTAAAATATAAACCTCAAGAAAAAATAACTTATATTCCTTATAATCTTCATTTATTCTGTTCACATACATCTGCCTGTGATGTTGTATGTTAGCGTTGACAGTGGGTTTTGACTGTGTAAGGGGCATCTGGGGGCAGACAGAGGCAGCAATGAAAATATCAACAAGCACTGTAAGAAATGATTGTCAAAGACAGACAAACTGAAGCTTAGGAAAGAGAAGGAGCTTAGTCAACTCCATGCGGTAAGTGCAAGTGGATTTACTGTGCCATGGTTCTAATTGCCTCTCACAACATAATACCACCCTATGTGTGCACAAAGCATTTATTCTCTACTTGCTACAAGATCACATGTATTGAAATTTAAACTTATATTTGCATCATTTTTTGTCAAACAAACTGTGAAAGTTTATAAAAATAGTCACCCCGTAATACATCAGCTACACCCTTGAAAAGGGGCAGTGGCAGGTTTGAGTCAGCTTGAAGTTACCTAAAGAGTCTCTTGTGTCATTATTCTCAATTGGTATCACAATAAATTTAGCCATGGTGGTAGTTATTTAATTTGTTTTGATATAATATTTATTAGTTCTTTTAAAATTTCAATATCTACCTCATCTATGAACTGATGGAGTAGAGTATGTGAAGAGGTCATATCAGTGGATCCAAAACTACAGGATCTCAATGACACAAGACAACAACAAGATATCCAATAAGGTCCCAGGATTGTTAGGGTAGCAGAAGCCAGAGACCTCGAGTCAGATCCAAGGCAAATAACACTTACAAGCTAATATATACGGACTAATAGATAATACTCTTGACTCACTGGGCCACACTACAGTTTCCATGCCAAGATATTTTTAATTTATTTTTAATACACTTTTAAATGTTTTGTTTTGTGGGGAGGTCACAGGGCAGAAGACAGAGGTAAAGGGACAGTGAGATGAATGGGATTGGGACACATGGTGTGAATTCCACAAAGAATCTACAAAAAGTTAAAAAATAATTTCATACATGCATGTTATTCACATCTTGCTATAGTGATTTTTAATATTTAAATAACATGAAGAATATCTGACTGGATGCAGCCAGCTCCAGATATGTTATATTAAATTTTTTCAATTGTTTTAAGTTATACCAAATTATTAAAACACAAGACTTATCAAAAGAACAAGTTTCCTCTAAACAAGAGGCTTCATTCAGATGTTGTCAGTTGTTCCAATAAAACATTCATTACCAAAGAAAACATAAGACCACAAAGTTTGTCTAATGATTATGTTCCTTTAGCCTCTAATTCAGTTAGTTGAACACTTACAATTATGTCCTTGATATTTCCAGCAAGTAAGGCACTGTGTGTTGTAGGGGATAACTTTTGTTTCCTGGCTGTCCAGCAGCTTAGACACAGAATAATCACACAGAAACTATATTATTTAAATCACTGCTTAGCCCATTAAGCTCTGGCTTCTCATTTGCTAACTCTTATATCTTAATTTATCCCATCTCCATTAATCTGTGTATCAACATACCAGCAAAGTTTCAGCACACCTGTCTCTAGTGACAGTTCCATGGCTTCTCTCTCTCTGCCTTCTTTCTCCCAGCATTCAGTTTAGTTTTCTCCGCATACCTAAGTTCTGCCCTATTAACAGGCCAAGCCAGTTTATTTATTAACCAATGGTATTCACAGCATGGGGATGAGAATCCCACATCAACTGTGCAGAAACACCCTTATTTTGAAACAGTGTGACTGATAATCCCTCATTGTTGGATACATCTTATACATCTTTGGTATGAATGGCTCCCAGGGATAAGATGATGCAATGCTCCTTTTAGAGCTTTGCTTCAAGAGTTAAGTGATGTCAGTTTGCACCTTACCTGGAAATAACTCTTTGCTGGTCAGTCCCATTTAGAAACTGCTTGGAATGGTTTGTGTCATGATTTTCTATTTCAAAGTTTTCACATTGACTTTGAATTGTTAAAGATCTTATGGAGAAGCAAATGGAAATTGTGTGAACATCCTGCTATTTGGTAAAGTTTCCTGACTGAGTTTAACAGCCATGAATAATTCTTGTCTGCATCAATTATTAGGACAGTGGCCAACAATAATTTTCTATTGTTCTCTTATTCTCTTTAGATTAGTTGCTTGAAGAAAACAAACCAAGAAACCAATCTGTCTTTTATTTATATGGTCTGTTGCATTACTTTGAATCTGTGGCACATAGTCAATTCTTTGAAACATTTTATTGCTGTCCTTTCATTATGATGCATATATACATATGCCCTACTGGTTGAGTGGGAGTTTCTTTAATCCTTTCCCTGAATCCTTTGGAAATAGTCATTTCTGGAGTACATTTAATATTTACCACATGCGTTCCCAGAAAAAAAGTCTACATCTTTATTAAACATTTTATAAGTTGGGTTGGTTGGAACCTCAATGATTGTGTAGAGCTGGCATTCTGCTTAAGTCCCTCAACAACTATTTGATGACTACCTCTGTGTATGACCTAACATCCTTATATCTATTAGGTAAATCCTCTCATAAGGAACCAGCATAGGACCAAACTAGACCCTCTGTATGTGGATGACAGTTGTATGGCTAGAGCAACAGACTATGGGACCACAGGCAGTGGCACCAGGATTTATCTGCTTGTACTAGTTTTTGGGGAACACATTCTGTTTGGATGGATAACTTGCTCAACCTAGATATAGTAGAGATGGCCTTGGACCTTCCCCAAAGCAATGTGTCTTACCCTCTCTGAGGAGTGGATGGGGTGGGGTTTGGAAGAAGGTAGAGGGAATGGGAGGAGGGGAGAGAGTGGAAACTGAGATTGTATGCAATATAAAAAGGCATAGTTTGTTATCTTTTAAAATACAATTAAAAATAAAAATGAGCAAAGGAATGTGGCCTGCCTGAGTACACATATTCCAACCCCACCACTTGTTGACTTTAAGTAGTTCTAAGCAATATATTCCATTTCTTATGCCTCCATGTATTCACTTGAAAACTCATACTGATAATACCCATACAGGACTATTCTACAAGTTAAGTCAATCTGTAGCTCATAATTAAATCTATCATCATTTTAAACATCCTACAGTTTTTAGACCATTTCCTTTTGTGTCTCTGCAGGTCTGACCTCCCTTATACTTAGAAATATTTACATCATCTGGATTATAGAGTGTTGACTGAATGCCTAATAGGAATCTTAAAACTTAACATCTACAGAGCTAAACATCTTTATTCATAGTGTGTGTATATTTGTGTGTGTGTGTGTGTATGTGTATGTGTGTATGTTTGTGTGTGTTAGTGGAACAGAGATATAACAGCAAGAAAAAAAGCAGAAAATAAAGACAAGAAACAGAAAGGCAGAGTCATGGAAGAGACAGAAACAAGAAAATGCCCAAGCAAGCTGGGGATACTGAAGTGTCAGTGGTGTGATTCTGGTTCACATGTGTAGACATGTAGGCTTGAGACTCAGGAAGCACTGTTTCCAATATAACACAAAGATGTAAAAACAGTGGATGTCCAAGCTCAAAATGAGTCAAACCAAAGGAATGCTCTCTTACACATGGAAGGTCAAGTTTTCATACATTCAGGCTGCCATCTAATTGGTTTGTCCCAATCACAAATTAAAGAGGCCCATCTGACATTTTTCAGGCTACTAATACAAATATCAATCTTTTCCAAAAATGCCATCACAGAAACACCCAGAAAAGTGATGGATAATACACTGAAGCCCGTTTAGGCTGTCAGATTGACATGCAAAGCCAACACCCAACATGCTCCTAAGGCTGTCTTGCAATAGCCTTCTACAGAGAATTTCTCTACCCTGTGTGCATTACAGCCACACTCTACTTACCTTGCTCTTCTTTATGCTTGAGTCTTATATAGTTTTATTAAAAGCTATGTGTACTGTTTTTCTTTCCTACACCCTGATGATTGTAGGTTTCATAAAACCATGCTGTTTTATTTACTACTCTATCTATAGTACCTGGAGCAAAGAGGACAAATAGAAAACAAATCCTGTAAGAATGGGTGAAGAAGCATTTGTTCACTTGCCATATACTCTCCAAATAAAGTAGCATCTCCCTACTTCACAAAGAATAAGACTTCCAGTGAAGGGCTCTCTAGCAGGCCCAAATATAACAAACATGGCTCTGGCAGGTCTTAGCCACTCCTGTTCCCTCCAACTTGCTAGACCACTGGAATACATTTTTAAAACTAGCACTGATCATGGGATCAAACTAATCCCTCTGAATGTGGCTGACAGTAGGAGCAGACTGAGGGGCCAATGACAGTGGCACTGGAATTTATCTCTACTGCATGTACTGGCTTTGGGGGATCCTATTCTCTTTGGATGTATACCTTGTTCAATCTAGATGTAGTAGGAAGGGCCTTGTACTTGCCACAGGGCAGGGTGCCTTGTCCTCTCTTAGGATTGGAGGGGAGAAGGGTGTGGGGACATAGGGAGGAAGTTGGAGGAGGGGAGGGAGTGGGAATTTGGATTGGTATGTTTTTAAAGTAATAAAATAAAATAAAATAACAAAAAAACTAAAACCCAAAATCTAGTCCCCTATTTGCCCACTTCCTTATGCCTGACTAAAACTCCAAAGTCTGTCTGTCGAAGGATCAAGGTCCAGTAAACAAAAGTCTTTATTTAGCTACAACGTCTATCATATCCAATCAGGATTTACCTATTCTTCATAGCACAGACTCAAACTTCCCCTTTTCTTCTTAAAAACCCCTCCTGCAGAGAGATCTGCTGCCACCCTAGTCTAATCCAGAGACACCCCTCACTCCACTTGTCCTCTCCAGGGTAAATCTCCTTTGTGCCGAAAATTCACCTACATATGGATTGTTTTTCTAGCATCTTCTATAAGACAGTTGTTGATGATGTATGCACACTCTTTATTGTTGTGGACAATACACATCAAATAAACTTCCTTCTTTTTTAAAAAAAAAAAAGGCATGGGCTGGAGAGATTGATCAGTGGTTAAATGTACTGGCTGCTCTTCCAGAAGACCTTGGTTTATTTCTCAGCACCCACATGGCAGCTTACAACTGACTGTAATTCCAGTTCATAGGGATCCAACACCCTTATACAAGCAAAACACCAATGCATGTATAATAAAAATGAGTAAATAAGACCTTTTTAACATTTGTTACAGAATACCACAAGCTTTAATGAGCTTTTTAGAAATTTGTTCTGCATAATTTTTTTAGAATTTTAAAACTATTGGTTTTTATCTTAATAAAAAAATTAGAGACTTTGGGTCTGGCTAATTTTGGTGTGTGCTTCTGTTTTATTTGCAAATTCTTTATAATAAACTTCTAATTAAAAATAAGGAAATATCACAACTGCTCTAATAACAGCTCACATTACGGTTTACCAATTACAACTTGTGATGACTGCAATTCTGGGTTGAAAATAAGCGAATGTGTTGATCTGCTAACAAAGAGTACAGACCTTGGCTTTTTGTTACTGCTTTCTTCACAACCACCGGCCTTCTGAATCCTGTACCCCCTATCTGTATGTGTGTCTCTGTCTGCCTAGCTGTATGTCTTTTTCTGTGTGCCCCTCTCTCTCTCTCTCTCTCTCTCTCTCTCTCTCTCTCTCTCTCTCTCTCTCTCTGTCTCTCTCTCCCTCTGTCTCTCTCTGTCTCTCTATCTCTCTCTGTCTCTCTCTTTCTCTCTCTCTGTTTCTCTCTCTGTCTGTCTCTCTCTCTGTCTGTCTCTGTCTCTCTCTGTCTGTCTCTCTCTCTCTCTCTCTCTCTCTCTCTCTCTCTCTCTCTCTCTCTCTCTCCCAGTTACTTTTTCTTTCTCCTACTTGCCCTTTTGGCCTTCATTTCATCTCATTTTAATCATGGCTTTTGTCATGAGCTAGAATTCTCAGTGTTGGATCTACGGTGCCTTGGGTCTCCATCGGTTTTGCTTCAGGGATATCCAAGTATAGTGAAGTGTCAGAAGGTGACTTTGCACTCTAGTAGAAGTTTCATTCTTTTTTTTTTCTGGTGAATGTTAAAGCATATATTTTTGCTCCTTCCATCAATCTGTTATTTTCATAAGCATTCTGGGGATGGTACATCCACATATGAGACTTTGATAGCATCCTCTATTATGTTCTTAACAAATGTAAAACTCGCTTATTTCAGATCTGTTCAATTAATGCTCTGTTGCTTTCTCATGCTGGTCAAACAGTCTTTTAAGCCCTTTGTAGCAATAACAGGAGATTAAACCATATAATGCTTGGTGTTTGGGGAGGGGGTGTGCTTTGAAAGGCTCAATTCTCTAAGTAAAGTAGTTCTGAAAACTGTTTTCATTTTCTTGATGATAATCCATCAATTTCTATAGCCCTTAAAATAATATAAAGTAGTTAAGCCATGGGGTTTCAAGACTTACCTACCACTGGAAGTAAGCTTAACTCCTGTTTGGAAGGCTGTGAAAACATTTTTATACAAAGAGAAATTAATAACTTCAAGCATTTGGATAAGGACAGAATAATCCACATGCTCTAATGTTTAGCTCTACTTAGAGAGCTTTCAAAAACTGTCAAAAATAGAGGAGGGAAAGCAAATAGTCCATAGTAATTTAAAAGAAGAATTCAAGAAATTAAATATTTTACCCAATAGACTACTATATTAGTTTAAAGACAGTTTCAAAAGAACCAAAATGAACTTTTCTAAGACACAATCCCAGAAAAATCTCTTTGGTCTTGTAATTTGAGGAACACACCATGAAACTAGACCCCAGACTCTTCTCATTATCTCAAAGATATTTTCACCAATTTTGTAAGTAGCTGCAGAATATGGTTGCAGATTAAATCCAGCATGGGATGATGACCTGCTATGGAATGGGCTTCGCATTTTTAAAGGGTCAAACAAAAATACAGATAAAGAGAAAGTGAGGGAGAAGAAAACAGTGAGTAGTATGTACCATGTGTTCTGAGTAGTCAGTAGAGACTGAAATATTGATTACCAACTCTTTCACTGAAAAAAAAATATGTTGCTCTTAATTCTGAAGTATGGCCTACAATACCAAATTAGGGTTTCTTTATCTTCTATCAGCAAAGAAGTAAAGGAGCACATGGAGAATTAGAAACAAGGACAGAAAAGCTGTCTCTAACATGCAAACATATAAAATATGCCTGTTTAATAAAGTGATGGGCAAGAGTTGGCTCATCCCTTTCTAGCAGAACCAACTGAGGAATTTTTAAGAAATGTGTGATTCAATTAGCAAACCATGACTATTCTAAAATTATGTCTCCATAGACACACAGACACTATCTGAATTAGCAAACATGGATTGTACTGGATGCAGGAAATTGTTTGTTTGCCAGAAGTTAGTGGCTAAATGCCCTTTCCATGAACTGTATGTAGAAATGCTCCTGCTCAACTCTGGACGGTCTCATAGAGATAGCAGTCAGTCTTTCCTAGTCAAGTCTTTTCACTGAAAATTCGTTCTCTGAAAGGTAACTTGCTTAATTTGGAATCTGTGGGCTTCCATTTCTGTAGTATTTCTGGCTGAAACCTTTTCTGTTATCAAATTATTTATTATTAATTTTTCGTTTGTTTTTCAAGACAGGGTTTCTCCAGCAATTTTGGCTGTCCTGGGACTCACTCTGTAGACCAGGTGGGATTCACAAAGATCCACCTGCCTCTGCCTCCCTAGTGCTGGGATTAAAGACTTGCACTGCCACCACCTTGCCAAATATTTTTTTTAATCAGGAAAATAGCAGTCATTTAAGGCATAATGAGTGAAATTGTTAATAAGCCCCAAAAGACATCAAAAACTTACCCAAGGACATACATTTTAGGTGTGCATTTAAAACTCCTAAAGAACAAAAACTAAAAGAAAACAGGTAAGCCCGAGGGTCTAGTATATAGCAGCTTCTACAGAATGTGCTTGGGAGGTTGCTGTTCTTATTACAAAACATCTTGAGAGCTCAAGGTGATGAGATTATATAATGCCATCTGTACTCTCAGGTGAAGACTGGGCATCTGAATGGGTGCCAAATCAGTAGAAAACTGTTGAATGGACCACCTAATATTTGGAATGAAGAAGAAACAAGGAAAAGTAAGGTTGATGCTGACTGACACTCTGAGAATTGTAGCATGGAGGGTTATAATTGAATGGTTTCTTTAATCACCTTTTCTAAAATAAAAAGAATTAAGGTCAAAGGGGCAGAAAGAATCATAAAATGAATTAGCAGAAACAAATTCATACCCTCTTAGAATATGAGCGATCATAAACAATTCTTCTTTTAAGAGATAAATGACATCCACAAATCACAAAGCTAGAGAGCATTCCAGGAAACAATTGACCTGTGAAGAGTCAATGACCGTCAAAGCACTAGTTGATGAAGTTCTATACAAAGATCTACTACATCATTAGGCAGAGTATCCAAAGAGAGAATTAAAAGAGGAGAAAGGGGCATACATTGAAGATTATTACAGTGCTAAGAATTTTTTAAAATTGAATAAATGAAATGGCCCTCACTATTTTTGTAAATGTTAATAATGTAGCAGAAGAAACCTAAATCATATTTCATACCTGGTGTCTTAGTTAGGGTGTCTATTGTTGTGAGGAAACATCCTGACCATGGCGACTGGTATAAAGAAAACATTTCATTGGGGTGACCCACTTACAGTTTCAGAGGTTCAGTCCATTGTCATCCTGTCAGGGAGCATGGCAACATGCAGGCGGTTGAGTGCTGGGGGAATAACTGAGAGTCCTACATCTTGTAGGCACCAGGAAGTTGACTGACACACTAGGCAAAGTTAAAGCAAAAGACCTCAAAGCCTGACTCTGCTGTGACACACTTCCTTCAAAAAGGTCATACCCACTCCAAGTCACACCTCCTAATAGTGCCACTCCTTATGAGATTATGGAGGCAATTACATTCAAACTACCATATTCCATTCCTTGGCCTCCAGAAGCTTACAACAATATCATGATGCAAAATGCATTTAGTGCAACTTCAACAGTCTCCATAGCCTATCAGAGGCTCAACAATGTTTTAAAGTACAAAGTTCAAAGTCTCTCCTAAGATTCATGCAATTACATGTAAAAAATCAAGATAAAAAAGCAGATCACATTATTCCAACATATAAGGGCACAGGATATACATTACCATTCCAAAGCATAGGGAAGGGAGGACAGTATGGGAATACTGGGCCAAAGCAAGACTGAAAACCAGCTGGGCAAACTACAGTTCTGCAGCTTGATGTCTGATGTCAAAACGCTCCTCAGATTGCCAACTATGTTCATCTTTGTTGACTACAACATGCTTCTTATTCTGCACTGGTTCCATTCCTTGTTAACAGCTCTCCTCAGTATGCCATGACTCTTACATTTCTAACATCTTGGGTTTTACAAGACAATCAAGGCTTAAACTTAACAACTCATGCAATAGCCTTTCCACTAGGCCTTTATTCAAGGACACCCCTGACACATGCCTGGCCCCATCAGATTTCCTTAGGTATGGAGGCAAATCCATAACTTGTTTCTTCTATCCTTAACTTTAAAGAAAGAACCATGTAGCCAAAACTGTCGAGTTCTACTGCTTTTGGGGGCTGGGACATGATCCCCTCATGCAATTACATCTTTACCAGCTTTCTAGCCTTCACGGCCTGTGCTTGGTGGCCCTGAAACTTGCTCTGTAGACTAGCTGGCCTCAAATTTGTAGATCCACCAGACTCTGTCTTCCCAGTACTGGGGTCAAACGTGTGCCCCACCACACACAGCTCTAAGATTTTCTTTAGTTTGTGTTCACAAATTGGAAATTTAACTGGGTGGGATCTTGCCCTGAGGTCATCACTCCCCTTATTCCCTTTCTTAATCTGTTTATCTCCTTGAACACAGAATGCAGCTCTATTTCACTTCATATTTTTTTCTCTTTAAATCTTACATTTTGTAATTTAGCCTACTCATCTTGCTCCTTTTCATTATAAATCTTCATTAGATTAAGCACTAACAACCACACGACAGAGTCTATATCATACTGATTTGAGATTTCTTCTCCCAATGGAATTCATCCAAAACTCTTCATGTTAGCCTTATATAGACTCTTCAGAAAAGGGCAAGAGGCAGCTACTTTTTTCAGCAAATTATCACAAGGCCAATCTCTAGATCATATACTAACATTACTCTTTTCTGAAAGATCTTGATTTCCACAGTTTATCAAATCACATTCACCACCAACTTCATTCAAACTGTAGTGAGAGCTGTGGGCCTCTTCCCTCTACCCAGCTCTCAGCTGCCTGGCTAGCTTATGCCCCGAAATAACAACACATAAACTGTATTCATTTAAACACTGCCTGCCCCATTAGTTTCAGCCTCTTATTGTCTAATTCTCACATCTTGATTAACCCATTTCTAATAATCTATCTAGCACCACAAAGTGGTGTCTTACCAGGAAAGATTCAGCATGTCTGACCTGGTGGCTGGCTTCATGGCGACTGCCCCAGAGAGGAGAGGCATGGCGACTGCCTGAGCCATCTACCTCACTTCCTTCTTCCTGTTCTGTCTACTCCACCCACCTAAGGGCTGGCCTATTAAATGGGCTAAGGCAGTTTCTTTATTAACGAATGAAATCAACACAAACAGAAGACTCTCCCACTTCATCAAACGATCACATTTGGAAACAGTGAATATAAGGACTGAACAATAAGCAGCAAGTGAGAAAGAAATAGTTACTTTAAAGGGGGTGGACAATTATATGTTTCTATATGCTCCTGTGATGGGGGGAGGAGAGAGAGAGAGAGAGAAGCAACCTCTGGCATCTCCCTCAGGCCTACTATCTACCTCCTTTGAGAAATGGTATCTCATTGGCAGGAAGCTTTTATTCTTTGGGGCCTGCCACCCAGCTCTCAAATAAATACATGGAGATTTATTTTTATTGATGAATGCCCAGCCTTAGCTTGGCATGTTTCTAATAAGTTTTTCTGGCTTAAATTATTCTTTTTCATTGTAAGTACATTTTGCTTCTGGGGTTTTTACCTTTCTTTATTCTGTATATCTTTCTTTCCTTTATATTCCATGACTGACTGTGTGGCTGGGAGGATGCTTCCTAGCATCCTCCTCTCCTCCTTTTCTCACTCTTCCACTTCTCTTGAGCCTAGATTTCTCCTCCTATTTATTCTTTCTGCCTGGCATTCCTGTTTATCTCTCTCCCGTCAAGCTATTGGTCATTAAGCTCTTTATTAGACCAAAAAGGTGTTTTAGACAGGAAATGTATCAGCTTTACAGAGTTAAACAAATGCAGCCTAATAGGATGCAACACATCTTTGCATCATTAAACAAATATTCCACAGCATAAATGAATGAAACATATCCTAAGCTAATATTCCACAACACTATGAATTTTGCCAACCAGGCTTGGCTAGCCAGGCCATTTTCTGTCTCTGTAATTCTAGCATGGGATTATAAACATTTCCCACCATGAATTCATTTTCCCATGTAGGTTCTGGGGATACAGATTCAAAGTTAGTGATTGCAAAGTCAAGGCTTTACTGACTCAAACATTCTCCCAGCCTCAACAATTACATATTTCTTAAACTTTTTAGTAACAACAATAGTATATATGGAAATTGGAATAAACCAATGAACTTAAAAAATTATTAGCTCTCTCTACTTTGCTAACCTTTTATTTTAGATTACAGGACAATGAAATTTTCACCAAGAATAAGAAAGTGACATAGAGGGATGATGTAAGAACTACCAAAGCACATAATTCATTGGAAAGAAAGTTAAAGCCGGGAGGAAAGAAAGAGAAATGAAAGTTGTGCGTTTATTGCAGAATCTACAGAAGCACTAGTGTATGTATTCATATTATACGGCTTCTCTCAAAGTTGGTGGCAGGACTAGCTTCTGGAACAACCATTCTCCATTCTTGCATCTTCCCACTGTATCCCCACAGAACTTTATCATGGGGCACATGTGCACACCACACCTGATGTCTCTTCACTCCTAAGAGTGCCTTTTTGATCACACACATGTGATACCATAGTTCAAACTCTTCAACTTACATTTTTTATTGTTTTTACAGGTGTTTTCCAAAACTATAACATATTCAAGGGTTAGCATTATATAACTAAACCTTTCCACAGAGTGTAAAAATGACCTTTGAAGGCTACTCCCCTCTCCTGTAATTGCCCATTTCTTTCCCATACTTGAGAAATTTCTTCCTATGCTACAACTGCAAGAAAACCAAGTCATTTCTATTAGATCCTTCCCCCCTTTCATCTGCTTTTCTTACAAACCAGAAGCTAACATGAAGAATATCATCTCTGTGCATTTTTCTTGTTATAATTTCTCATTTGCTTTGATAAATTTTTTTTGGAAAACAGCTCAGCCTCAGTTACATGACTTTATTTCTCACAACGAAGACCATCTGAGCCTGCTTTGTATCCCTCCTATCCATCCTGCTTTCAGGGGTTGTAATACATTTTATCTTCTACCAGCTGTTCTTGTGGTGTATAATCTGTACTTATGAGACAGATCCTGCTCACAAAAGAAGGATGCCACCCCTTCGCATGTGGTAAAACATATTCTCCACTGGTTTCCTTATAAGGACTTTCTCTCACTCTCTGTTGGTACAACATTACTTGTCTTGCTACTTATCTTCAGGACATGCATCTGCCACTACAGTGAAAAAGCACACCACCCCATATGATGTAGGGAAAGGTGAGCATATTGAGATTGTCCCCACACCTAGGGACTCCACATCCACACAGGTTAGCCACGGTTGTGTTCGTCATCAGAACTCATTCCAACTGCCATGCTATTGCTCCTCTTCAGCTCTCCATTGGTTTGATCAATTCCTGTTTGGGTGTTAATTGTGTCGTGCGACTTTCCTGGAATGTATAAATAAAAATCTATTCAGGCATTATCCCATATAAGACAATGATGCCATACCAATGAACATTTCATCCAAGCCTGTCTTGGATAGCCATTGAGTTTGTTGGAGTTTCATAAAGGAGCATGGGCAACTCAAAGGCAGCTGCATCGCCAAAAAGTCAACGTCAGTACAAATGATGACTCATGGAAACTATAACCCTGATTTCCCTGTCCTGCTTGTCGCCAACCTTTTGAGAGAAAGTGATCTCCTCTCCCTTGTAAATGCTGCTGCTGATGGAACCTTAAGGGGCAGACTTGTGGCTCTTCTAATTTCCTAAGCAGCAGAACCTTGATCAGCTCTATGACTTTCTTGAGCCATGTGCAACTTCTTAGCTTCTTTTTCTTTGAATATTAATATGATTTGAATTCCATTCAAAGTTCATATGACTTCTAAGATAGTTCTTTTTTCTATTTTTGCAGAAATAAATGCTGTTGATATTTTCATATGATTGTGTTGAATCTGTAAATTTCTTTATAAAATCATTTTACAGATACTTTAACAATATTAAGTCTGACAACATAAGAATTTAAAGTCTTTGATTTATTTCCCTCTTCTTCAAATTCTTTCATCAGTACATAGTGTTTTTCAATGTGTAAATATTAAACTTCTCATGTTTATTTCTAAGCATTTTATTCTTTCTAATATTATTTTTAATGAGATATTTTTCTTAGTTGGCATGTCTTTAAATGAAATAATTTTTAAATTTTATTTAAAAAGAAATAGCACTTCTGAAAAAATATTTTAAAATCTTTTCTATGTGATCACTATTTATGCAACTCATACATCAAAGACCCTAAGACAAGAGTTCAAGGACACATGATTTATTTGGAAAATAACCTTCAGAAGCCCTCTAAAGGAACCAGGAACAAGAAGTATTCATCTCACAAAATTTAATCAGAGGATGGTAGTCTACACTGTTCTGGAAATTTCCTTGGTTCTAGTCCCTGAAGAGTTGAAACTGAACACCAGTTTAATACATTGTCTTACAGTCATTAAATCTGCAGAAATATCATTGCCTGAAGATTCCTACCAGAAACAATAATTCAGTTTCTCAAGCAGATCTGTGAGTGGGTGAAGGGGTAGACTCTAACTGCTAAAGAGAATCTCTAGAAGGAGAGAAGTTCTGTGCGATAGTCATGGTGCCTGGAGGCTGTACAGATTTCGGGTCGGCTTTAGATGCCTTGACATATATTTAGTGTCATGTGCATGATCTTCTGTTGGTCCAAAGTTGCTCTTGCCTCCTCTCCCTCTTCTGCCCTGGTTGATACACTCCAGATTGTTGTAACTGCTTAGGATTTGAAGGCAGGCTTGTGTTGAACAGAAAATCATCCCAAGGCTGGAAAGGGAGTAGCTGAATCGCTGTAACTGCTGAATTCCTGTCCACTTCTGCTTGTTTACACAGAAGCATATTCTGTTTACAAAAACACTCTAAATTTTTCTTTGGAGAGTTTCATTTCTACCTCCACACATACTGTCAAGCCACATGAACCAAGATATGCATAGGCAGTTTATTCAGAAGTTTAAAACAGTCAGCTACAGTGAGCATCAAAAAAAGTTGTAATGAGACAGCAAGTAATATTTCAAATTTTGTAACTTACTAGGTAAGAGGTAACTAGTTACATAACAAGGTAAAATGCAATAACTGAGGATTTTGTTTTTAACAAAGGCATACTAATGAAAAAAGTTAGAAGATTAGAATGATTTTGTTTGGGGGCAGGGTTAGTATTTCACTTAAATGGAATTAAATCAATCTTTCTCATGATCAAATTCAGCTATTAATTTTCCTCTGTTACTGTTGATCTATAATGAGATTTTGCCCATTTCCTCTTTAAAAATGTCCTTTCATGCAGTAGACATTACCACATACTGATATTAATTCATAAGCATATAATTTTAATTGAGTATATCCATCATCGGGAAGGCATTTATAAATTCTATTAGGTCCTTCTCTTTGATACCTGCCTTTCAGTATGTCACTACAGTGTTGATTAATCACTTCCAATTAAAGATTAGGTGGAAGTTTTTCAATTGGGTTTTGATATATGAAAATTCTCTTTTTACTTGCTCTATAGCTGGAAAATGTGACAAGAACTGTATTAGATGTATTTGGATAGTGCATTGTTACAGGTTTGTGCCAGATTAGAGATTTTGCAGTTCACTCTTTTACAGAACAGGAAGTAGGAATACTGGTTGACATTACTCACAATTCTAGGAACTTTAAGCTATTGCTAAGGTAACTTCACAGTGGCTTCAACTTAGCACCAACATTGCTCTGCTTTGTAAATTTCTCTTTAATTCATTCCACCATGGCATCACGTCTTCAGTAAAAAGAAATTAATTCCTAAAGAATGCAATATTCTATAACAGCAAAAATTTATTTTTCTTGTTGAGAAAACTTTTGACATCAGGCATAAGCTCTAACAATTACCATGAAACGTCATCTTTGTTAAGTTGTCAGGCTTGCTATGGTAGGGCAGATCAGGATAATCGGCCAATGCCTGTTCATAAAGTGGACAGCGGTTCATTTCAGAACAATGAATGATGTCCAATTGACACCACCAGCGTAATAACAATTGATAGATTCATATTCTTTGCAATGGCTGTACAATTTATAATGCAATGAATAGCCACATGCTTTACATATCTGGCAATTTCACGAGTTTTGTCTCACAAACCTATTTCTCTGCACATCACTCTCTTCACAGATAACACATCTTAGTGTATTCCACTTCAGGCTATACTAAATTGTTTCCCTAATTTTCTCAAAAAAACCATTACCCTATTAGTGTTCTATAAAGATGGTTCTTCATTCTCCTCATGCCTGGGGCTGACTTCTTAAAAAAAAGAAAAGAAAAGAAAAGAAAAACAAACAAAACAAATACACCAACAAAAAATAACACAGCAGTTTGGTAACATCTGTCAACTTACCAGTAACCAAGTTATCTATTCAAAATTGTTTTCCTTATTTTATTGACTGTTGACGTTATTCCAAATGTTATTAACTTCTCAAGCAGCTGTTGCTTCCAAAACACAACAGTCATAAACAATCTTTTTTTCCTTAGCACATTCTTTGGTTATTGTCGCAAAACGTGACTTAATCAACTCATGATCAGTAGGCATAATTTTTTGCTGAGTTGACAGATACACCATTTGCAAGTTTATTTTGGTTAGAACTTCATGTTCATTTCTCACTGTTGGGAAAAATTTCAGCAATAATGAGATATTTCTCTTTAAATTTTTCTGGTTTTCCCACGTATTACTTTCTTGTGCTTTGGCAATATTATAATGAATATGTATTCTGCCAAAGTAATTCCATTCACTATCTGTTGTATTTTTTAGACAACTGTATTGGAGAGTAAACACAGTGTTTTGACACTAAATTCAATAATAAATAATTTACACTCTACCATGTTTTAAAAGTGAGACATAATGTATTAGTTTCCTGTGGCTATTATAATAAATTGCAGTAAAATCTGTGGTTTACAATAACACAAATAATTTCATTCTCATTTGGGGAACAAGAAGTCTGAAATGAACTAAATCTAAGACAGCTATAAAGCCAGTTACTGCTATGCCCTTCAGGCAAGATTCTTCCTCACCTCTTTCCACTGTCAGAGTTGTTAAAACAACTCTGCTCAGGCTTACATCCCTCCACTCTGCTTCTATTATTACATCACTTCTCTATTGCTTCCCCATGTCTCTCTTATAATCACCATTGTAGTTTCGTCGAAGACACCAGATAACTGAGTATTATCTTCCCATCTCAAAATCCTTAATTTGATCACATCTGCCATGTAAGGTAACATAAAGTAATTAGGACATTAAAAAGTCTTCAAGACATTCAGACTCTCACAAGTTTAAGTATACTTTTCTCATTCTGTCATAATGAATGTACCCAGAGAAAGGAAACGGACAGGTCATTAAAGAACAAGAGGCTTTGAAGTGCTGACATGTTACAACCACCTAATTTCAACATGCCCTATTCTGACCAGAATGGTAATAAGGTATATCTTATAATTCAGTTCGACTTAGGTAGTAAGAAAGTTGCCAACAGTGACATGCAAATGAGCAGGTATGACTTTATGTCACATTGAAATCTAAATTTCATAAAGATTTTGTAGATCAAGAAATGTTGGATGGCTGAGCAAATGACTTTGTTAGTTAAGTACCATTACATGTGCCTGAGAACCAATGTTTGATTCCCCATGCCTATGTTAAAAAGCTGGTATAGTGCCACATGCTTTTAATCCTAACACTTTGAGGGTTAAGACAAAAAGGCAAATTCACTGGTCAGTTAGTCTTGAACACCCAATTGACGTGGGATTTCCCTCTGTTTGCTGTGATTACCATTATGAATAAAGAACTGCTTTGAGCCTATAGCAGAGCAGGGCGGGGCGGAACAGAGCTAGGCAGCAAAAACTAAGCTGAATGCTGGGAGAGAGAAGGCAAAGTCAAGAGAAGCCATGTAGCCCTGCCAGAGACAGGTGCCAGAACGTTAGTAGGTCTAGCAATCAGGGAACCAACAAGTGGTTCCTTCCTACACCCAATTGATAGAATGCTTGCTCTGAACCTTAGAACCCACAATTAAAAAGTCAGACATGGTGAAAGAACATTTGGAATCTCAGCACCAGAGAGGCAGATACCTGGGACTTGTTGGCTCGTCAGCCTAACCTACTTGATGAATTACAGACCTGTAAGAGATTCTTTCTGGGGGGAGGGGAGGGAGAGAGAGAGAGAGAGAGAGAGAGAGAGAGAGAGAGAGAGAGAGAGAGAGAGAGAGAGAGATAACCTTATGATTTTTCAAATATTATTATAGTACAGAAATTTTTCTATTTCCCAAGCCACATACAAATAGCTCGTAGGCTGCTGTGGTTTGCATATGAAAAGTTTGAGTACTTGGTTTCCAGATGGTGGTGATGCATCAGAAGTCAAAGAAATCCTCAAGAAATGGATCCTTCCTTGAGGACATAGTTCAGTGGGTGTGGCCTTGAAGATCTATAGCCTTGCCCCACTTCTGGTTTTCTCTATGCTTTCTGACTGTGGTAGCGATGTGACTGACCACACTCTGCTCTGTGCTGTCCCCATCATGATTAAAAGCATCAGTTTAAAACATAAGCCAAAATGGGTACTCTCTCCTTCATGGGGCTTTTTGCTAGATTATTTGGTCATAGTAATAAGAAAAGAAACCATGACACAGGCTGCAGTTGACCATTGGGGCCTAGTTTCCTCACTTCCAAAATAAGCCTCCAGATAACTAAACAGCCAGACTCATAGATTCTCTTAAGAACACCACTGAGTAATCAATAAATAATAATCTGACTGTGGGATAATGTTTTTATACACTTGAAGATGTGTCTCTGACAAGGCACCTTCTGAATGGATTGTTTTAATAAAGAGTTGATTGGTCAATAGTTAGGCAGGAGAGAATGAGTGGGACTTCTGGGAAAACATAGAAACTCTGGGAAGAAGAGAGGTAGGATTCACCAGCTAGACATAGAGTGAGTCAGACCAGACATACATTATGGAGGAGAGGTAGTGAGCCACATAACAGAATGCAGATTAATATAAATGGATTAATTTTAGTTATAAAAGCTAATTGGGAACAAGCCTAAGCTAAGGCGACCACTTATACCTAATAAGAAATCTCCAAGCTGACAGCCCAAAGAAAGTCTGACTACATCTTAAAAATTACACTTAAAAATTAAGAAAGTTTACATGAAAACTTTGCTTTATTATTTCCTCCTATTACATCTGAAGATCTGGCAACTATGGGCCCATCTGACAATATTCCCATAATGTAGTGTACCTTTTGATGGAAAACAGTATTTTAAATCTCTATACTATTGAATATGTGACTCGAGTTTCTTAGCCCTCTAAATTTCCTGTTCTTCCTCAAAATATTTGTTGTTGTCTATAATTACTTAATCTTCTGTCCTACTAACCCTTTCCCTCCTATAAAATAGTACTGTACAATTACAACTGTCAAGTTAAACCACACTAGGATGTAAACATTTATGTGATGCTTTGGAAAAGAATTCCAACATTTAGGTCTTGCCTTAAACCAATTGTAAAAATAACCACTGGGAAAGAACCTCACATGTCAGTTCCTGTATTAAACATGCATCACCTCATTTTAGTGTGAATCCAATTTGGAAATGAGGGAATTACAGCAATAGCCGTTATACTATCTTGGGCTGTAGTCACGCTCAGCTGTTTTGAACTTTTAAGCTGGAAATAAAAAAGAAAGTAAACTTGTACTTATTTAAGATAGGTAGAAATTATGAAATGTTCTGCTTTATTATTTCACATTTTCCTTTGTTTTTGATTCAACAAGAATCAAATCTAATCATCTATTATTGTCTACTACACACTAAGTTTGATTTGATAACCACAGTGAGAACAGCTTAGTTAACTCTCATTTTGACTTGTCAACCTCATAGAGTTCAGACTATGAACAGCTGTTGTCTATTGAGCATTAGCCCAGGTGACAGACTTTGGGCCAGGCATTCTTGGTGAATTTCTGCTTGATCTTATAGCAATTTACTGTGTATATTTCTATTCATTATTAGCTCCAGAGTATACATGATGATTCAGAGGTTTAATAAGATTAAAAATTTCTTCATAGTTACCAACCAATAATTATTTTGTACAGGTAACATTTGAACCAAGATTCACAAGCTAAATTCATTATTTCTCTGTTAGACTATTCTAACATTAGATAGCATATAATTCATACTACATAGAGCATCCTTAATACAACAAAGCACTTATGACCTTGTGGTGCTTCTGGCCCAAGACCAACTTTGTACAAGGATCCTTTGGAGAACATACATCATTATTTTTCCTAGGATAATACATGTGAATATTAAATGTTTGAGCAAAATTTTACATATATATGGCATGTATGTGTGTGTTTGTGTGTGTGTGTGTGTGTGTTGTGATGTATGCATGAGTGGAGTGCAGGCATATGAGGTCACAAATATGCCTGACTGAAGATGTGAAGATCAGAAAAATACTTCCTCACATCAGTTTTCTCTTCCACTTTTATTGCACTTATTGATTTTGAGGGGCATCACTGCTCAGTCCCTGCTAGCCATCCTACAAGCTCCAGGCAATTCCTTCTGTCTCTGGCTTTCATTCTACCTGAGAGTGTTGCAATCATATATACATGCTTCTCCATCACACTTTTTATATGGTTTCAAGGAATCTAAAGTCTGGTCATTATGCAAGTGTGGCAAGCACTTTTATCTGCTGACCCATATCCGTGGCCTCTGGGCAAGTAGATCAGCAGACACACTTTCACCCCAAACAAGTGTTTGGTTTAGACAACGAATTACATACTCACCCAAGTTTTCCAAGACTGTGCACTCTAAGTGTAAAGTACCTATACACTTCACGGATCAAACTTCCCTTTGTCATTGATGCTATGCAAATAGATGAAAGAAGGTGAAAGACAAGAACATGTATTCAGATTATGGCCCTCCAAATCATTTTATCAAGAAAAGTTACTGACAATCACATGTTCTTTACAAAATTGCAGCTTATGAACACTAAGTATATGAACAATCAACTCAGTAGAGTATTGCAACCCATGGAGAGAGATATCTAGCTATTAGTCTGGCTCTTGTTTACCAATAAAATAGAAACTATGACTAGGATTAATTTTTAAACTGGGATACTTCTAGATCTTTCTGCCCATTGATCATGTCATAGTCCTTGAATTTCCTCATGTGACCTCCGAGATTTCGGCACAACCTTATTTTCTGCATTGTGGCCAGGGAGACAAGTCAGGAGACAAAGACTTCTCACTCACTTCTGTCCTGGACCTTGTGCAGCACACGTGTTATTTTGTGCAATGGAGAAGGTCAGTTCTCAGAGGTATGAAGTCACAAAGACAAGTCAGAGATTCACAAAGGGTTTCAGACATTCCTCATAACCTGCCCTAGATTGCACTGTTCATTTGCAAGAGGGTTACAAAAAAATCACCACCAATATGTTTCTAGTCTAATTATAAGTAGGCAATAGTGGATGTGCACTTTTATGTGACTATATTTGTTCATGTTCCAGTGGAGGTTTGTTATGCACTAAAACTGCATTTTTCAGAGTTGCAAGTTACTGAGGAAAGCATCGCTACCCATGCCACATTACCTTCTCTAAAACTGCCTATGCTCGCATTTGACTTACATTTTCTACTGTGTGGCTACAGTTACATATATATTAAAACATAATAAAAATCATCCCCAATTGAAAAGAAATTACAAAAAGATAATGTTTCTCTCGTCAATTCTGATTAGCTCTAATCTGGCTCTCCAGAAGGAAAGGACATGACATTGAACATCGAATCTCTATTCAGAAAGCCAATCCTTAATAGTGCTGAGAGGGGAAAAAAGGATTCTTTTGATCTTGTATTTTAATCTTAAATTTTAATTTGCCCATAAAAATTTAATAACTGTCCTCTAGGTTTCAAAGTGAATAGAATTAAATATTTTGCCCACGCTGCATATTACACATGTAACTTAAGATTCTTTTGTGTCTGTAAGAGCTTTGAAGCCTGTTATTAAATTAGTAATGACCACTGGTCAATGGATGACAACCTTTTTGTACACTTTTTAGCCTTGACCAAATTCTCCTTTGTTCCAAATCACAACATAATGATATGATCATGATTTAATAAACTCCGTGTTTCATATGGCATTGTAAATAATTACCTCTTACTTTCCTAGGCTCTGTGTATCACATATGAATTAACAAAGGCATCATCAAACAGATTATACTTTTCAACAGAATAATGATCAAACTTATAGCACCATAAAAATACAGGAGTTACTCATCTGTGGAGACTATATCCCCAAATGACCAGTGAGTGCCTGAAACCATAGATAGTAGTAACTCTATTCATGCTGTTTTCCCCTCTGTGTTCTCCTTTTTCTTATACATACATTCCTATGATACAGCTTAATTTATAAATTAGAAACACTAAGATGTTAACAATAACTAGTGATAGAATAGTAAATTATGACAGCATGTTGTACTAAAAGTGATGGTAATGAGGCCTCTTTGATACTTCCCTTCTCTCCTGTTGTAGTAATAGAATCCAAGTTGAGCAAAACCACAACAGTGAACATGAAAGCAAAGATAGCTACAGAATGGTCCAAAGGAGGGTAGCATATACAGTGTGGGTACACTGGACAAAAGGAAAACACATGTTAGAAAGAGTCGTGTGGCATGAGATTCCATCACACAACTAGGGGCAGCACACAACACAACCTCCATTGCTTATTTCTGAATTTTCCATTTACATTTCTTAGATGACAGGAGACTAAAAATAACTGAAACATGTAAAATAAAACTACACATAAATGGGGGCACTACAGCAGCTTGACCCTATCTGTGTAATCCTGAATTAAAAGTTAATACATATAATGATGTGGGAGTCCCCTCTGTGTGCTGTGATTATCATTAATGAGTAAGGACACTGCCTTGGCCTGTTGATAGGGAAGAATTTAGGTAGTCAGAGAAGACAGAACTGAATTCTGGGAGGAAGAAGGCAGAGGCAGAGAGATGCCATAGATCCATTGCACTGCCACATGGCAATACACAGACTAATAGAAATGGGTTAAATTAAGATGTAAGACTTAGCCAATAATAAGCTATAGCTAATGGGCCAAGAAGTGATTTAATTAATACAGTTTCTGTGTGGTTATTTCAGGGCTAAGCTAGCAGGGCAGCCAGGATGAACAAGCAGTCCCTCCCTACTATAGATTGGTGCCCATGTGCCCAACTAAATCCATGTAAAACCTGAGAGGTCTTGAAAATGAATTCTAGACAAAAAAAAATAGAGTTTAACACAGCTTCTTGATGTTTGCTGGTGGCTTGCCACAGCTCTTTTGAGGGAGATTTTCCTGATTCAGCCATAGCAGGACAAAAAACCATGGCCATTTTAAAATGCCAACTTTCTGGGCTATGCTACCAGCGTGACCTCTGCATCTTTCAGGAGACAGAGCATTAGATGGGGGTTGTGAGCAGACTGCTGCAGGTTCGTTGATGGTAACTTCAAACAGCTGTGTGCCTGAAAGTGGGGCGGTGGGTGACTCAGAGAGGCAAGCAGCTAATCAGGCCAGACTGTGCAGAGCTAGCAGGAAGTACCATATATATCACAATAATAGTGCAGCTTAAGTGTTAGACTGGGAAGGCAAATAGGTGGTACCATATTACCACTAACAATTGTGCAGCTGAAGTTTTTAAGAAGCACATAGCATTCTAATAAGTGTTCCTGGACAGTAAAGAATTGCAGATTCACAATAGGACAGATGAAGACAAAAAGGACCTCTAAATGGGTCACAGTGTTAGATAAATATACATAGGCTTGGAAGAGAGTAGGAAAATAATATAGAGTGTCATAAAATAAAGTTAGTGATTTTTTTAAAAAAAAGTAAAGTCTTTAAAGAGACAGAGTACAGATAATCATAGATTAAAGAGAGTTAAGAAAAACAAGCCATATAAAGAAGGAAAATTCACAGAGAGTCTGGATTACATATATTATTTTGCTTTCTTGGAATTTTTAATTGTGAAACAGCTAAATACAGAGAGATGTTTCATTGTATGGGCTGCAAATATAAACCAGCATGCATATTATAAATGTATCTTGACTTCAGAATTTGGGTCTAAGCACCAGCTTTGGAAAAGAGGTTCTTCTTTTGTCTCTACAAAGGGTGAGAAACTGTGAATTCATTCCAGACTAATATTGTATGATGGGCCAAGACCCCCTGAAAGGTTGCTGTAAATACCCCCACAAAGAAAATACCTCACCCAATAAACAGCAGGAAGAAGTTTGGAGAGAAATAATTATGTCCATATTCCCAAATATTGTTTATAATTGTTTGTTTACATTTAAAGGGGGATATACTATAGAGATTTGCATTTGTATGAATCTTGGTTTGTTGATACAAATTTAAGGTCAATTTTGTTATATGTATATGTATTTCTGATCTTGATTAATGTATTGTGATTGTGTAGCACATTTAAAAATGTAATGTATAATTAAGAAATACAGGTTAATAGATAATCATCTATAATTGTCAAGCTCATAGTCATGTTAGTTAAATTTTCTAGATGTACAGAGATATATGTCAGTTAGTTAGGTATTCTTCAAACCTTTCAGAGACCTTTAGAATATGGTATTTAAATGTTTTAAATATTTAGGGCTTTTCATGACAATGAGACACATCTGCTCCTCGCAGCACCAATCTACTTCAAGAGGAAGATGGGCATTGAAGAGGCTCCTTATGGAGTTTGTTAAATGAACTGGACATGCAGGATCCACAGAGAAATGACTGCTGAACTTGCCTAAAGATGAGATGATCTTTCAGGGTTCCTGTTTCATGAAAGAGTCTGCAGGACATTCTGCAGGATAGAGAAGAAAGTAACTGAACTCTCTTTGAAATTTCCTGATTCATGGAAAAGTCTGATGGGCACTATGGGCCTGTAGGCTGAAGTTGGATGCCCCAACAGTACAGAAGAACTTTGGGTGACTGTCCAGGTAGCAAGATGTCTTTGTCAATTCTAGATTTTTAGAAGTGCTTACAATGTACTTCCTGTTTACTTAGGTAATATTATATCCTTCTGGAGTCTTTGATGGAGTTGAAGGTTAGTAATAATATAGTTTTACTTAATTATGATAAAAGATAAAGTAGATATAAATGTTATAACTGTGATTATTGCTTAATAACTGTTTTGTTATATGTAATTTTACTATGTTAAAGTTAAAGCCTTCCTTTTTATTTAAACAGAAAAAGGGAGGTGATGTGGGAGTCCCCTCTGAGTGCTGTGATTATCATTAATGAATAAAGAAACACCTTGGCATGTTGATAGGGCAGAAATTAGGTAAGCGGGAAAGAGAACTGAATTCTGGGAGGAAGAAGGCAGAGGCAGAGAGATGCCATGAATCTGCCACCAGAGGCAGACATGCTTTGCCAGTAAGCCACTGCCACATGGTGATACACAGATTAATAGAAATGGGTTAAATTAAGACATAAGACTTAGCCATTAAGAAGCTAGAGCTAATGGGCTAAGCAGTGATTTAATTAATACAGTTTCTGTGTGGTTATTTTGGGGCTAAGCTAGCCAGGCAGCCAGGATGAAAAAGCAGCCCCTCCCTACTACAATATAACATGGTATACAACAACAATCCAAGTCTAATTAGGCAGGGTAGTGTGCTTTTTTGATTTGCTTTTCTATTTTCTATGAAGATCATCAATTAAAATTTAAAAATGTGTTTTAAGATATTTTCTCCTATACCTCTTAACTTTATGAGAGACAAGAAGGGTAATACACTGCAATTGTTTACAATATAAATATATATTGCAATTGTAATACACACATAATATGTATATTAATAACATAATATATATTACAATTCATTCTGTAAGGAACCAATATTAGGCAAGAGTGTATAAAATATATGAGAATATTTTTATATTATTCTATGAAAGAATATATCTGTTCCTTAGTTCACTTTTTCATCTGGCGATGGATGGAGATAGAGACAGAGACCCACACTGGAGTGCTGGACTGAGCTCCCAAAGCCCAAATGAGGAGCTGAAGAAGGGAGAATATGAGCAAGGAAGTCAGGACTCCTAGGGGTGCGCCCACCCACTGAGACAGTGGGGCTGATCTAATTGGAGCTCACCAAGGCCAGCTGGACTGGGACTGAAAAAGCATGGGATCAAACCAGACTCTCTGAACATGGTGGACAATGAGGGCTGACTGAGAAGCCAAGGACAATGGCACTGAGTTTTGATCCTACTGCATGTACTGGCTTTGAGGGAGCCTAGTCTGTTTAGATGCTCACCTTCCTGGACCTAGATGGAGGGAGGAGGACCTTGGACTTCCCACAGGGCAGGGAACCCTGACTGCTCTTTGGACTGGAGAGGGATTGGGAGGGGAGTGGGGGGAAGGGGGAGGGAAATGGGAGGTGGGGAGGAGGCAGAAATTTTTAATAATAAAAAATTTAATAAAAAGAACACATTGACCCCTTCTCTATTTGGTAGAGAATTTCTGTGTGGAATCAGTCACATGAGAGTGTCACATGACTGGTGGAATACTAATAAAGATACAGAAACAAACCAGAACAAATAGGACTGATTACTGCCTTGAGGAAGCAGGAAGTTTCAGGGAGAATATCACATGAGAAACTTACCAAAGAGATTCCAAAGCAATCTTGAGGGATTGGAATGATATGGAAATTGGAATGTAAGACCCATTCAGGGATTCTAAGCCTTGAGATAGTCCTTCACATATTTTCAATATAATTGTTCAATATACGAGTTAGATGCTCTGCAAAATACTCTCTCAGCCTATAATTTTCTATTTTAATGGTATCTTTCATGAAGCAAGTTTCTAATTTTGATGGAATCTAATATATCACTTTTATTTCTTTTATAATTTTGTTTTGATGTTCCATCTAAGGAAGATTTCCTAACCTGAGATGATAAAATTTTCTTTTATATTTTCTTCTAAGGATTTTAGAGTTTTAGGCTTTATGTTTATGTTAAAGAATTGTTGAGTAACTTATAAGTGTTTATTAACTGTAAAGTAAAAGATAACCATGCTACAATTCACAGACTCAGAGAGGCTAGGTAACAATGAGGGTCCAAGGGGGCATGAATGGAGCTCCCAGGGAAGAGGAGAGAGAATGTGGGTAGGTGGAAGTGGAAACATGAGGGATCATGTTGGAAGTGGATGGATGGAGAGAATACTGAAAGAGATGACTGGAAAGGGGGTACTCTGGGGTCAGGTAGAAAGCTGGTGCAAGGGAAACTCCCATGAATCTAAAAAGGATGACCCCAGTTTAGACTCTTAGCAATGGTAGATGCATAACCTGAACTAACCGTCTCCTGGACCAGGTAGTACTTTCAGGGGAGGAATTGGGACCTCTACTGGTCCAGCCACACAGCCTATTAGTTATAGTCTGTCCTGCCTAAGGGAAGTGTGGAGGATTGGGGGTGGAGTTAGTGGTAGTGACAAACCAATGAGTGTTCTAGCTTCAGACCCATCACTGATACTGACTGGAGTGCCAGGAGCCAAAAGTTGTATGGCCCTGAGACCTAGGATAGAACCAAAGTTTGGGTGGGGGGATGCCAATGTAATGATGCCTAACAATATTCTGCTATACTCATAGATTGGTGACTACCCCAATTGTCATCTGAGATTGATCCTTCATTCAGTAACTAATAGAAACAGATGCAGAAGCCCACGACCAAGCATTGGGCCATGCTTAGGAAATCTTGCTGAAGAGAGGGTGAAAGGTTTGTACAAGCCAGCAGGATCAAGTACATCAAAAGGAAATCCATGAAACATCTGACCTGGTCTCACAGTAGCTCAAAGAATCTGGACTGACAGCCAGGGAACCTACATGGAACCAACTGAAGCTCTCTCCTTATGGGTGATAGCTGTGTGTGTAGCTTGGTCAATTGGAACTTCTAGTAGTAGGAGCAGGTGGTGTCCCTAATGCTTTGATTGTATTTTTCTTGAAAACCTATTCCTCATACTGGGTTGTCTTGCCCAACCTTAATACAAGAGGAGGAGCTTAGTCCTACTACAATTTGATAATGCCAAGCTTTGTTGACCCCTGTGGCAGGCCTGCCCCTTCTGAACAGAAATAAAAGAGGAATGTATGGGGACAGGGTGGAGGGGACAGGAGGTGAGGAGGGACTGGAAACTGTGCTTGGGAGGTAAATTAAATGCTCATTTTTTACATAAAAACTTAAATCTTATCTGAATGTCTGAAGCTGCAGGAAAGAAAGTGTCTGCAATGCTTTTGGAAGTTGATCAATATTTTGATTTTATAATTGCCAATTCTCAAAACAGCCTTTATATAAATACATAGTACAAAATAGCAGAAGCTAAGAGCATTCCAGAAATTGTTGGAAATTTTTTTCTAATCTCAAGCCATGGTCAACTTAATGATGATTTTTATTCAACTCAAGTAAATTACTCAAACAGCAATGTTTACAATAAATATCCTACCACAATACAATTCAAAGACAGACAATCTAATACTGGCATACTAAGGGATAACATATAAAATCTCAAAAATTCTGTTTTTTCCTTACTATATAAATATGTTTCTATAAGAGAAAAAAACATTACCTATCTATGCAGGAGGGGGCAAACCACAGCAATTCATGATATCCCACAGTCTTGAGTATGAGCTGAAATGTTTCAAGTAGCGCTTGCTTGCATTGCCTGGTGTGGCAGCAAGTACAAAGCAAAGGTCACACACATGTTTTCAGAACAAAGTCAGAAGAGAACTTGTGCAATGCAATACGGTCAAGGACTATCCAAAGTACTTTAGATTCATTATGTGTTTGATATTGGATTGGTCATTGTGTATTCTGCATTCTGAAGTCTTTTTCTGGAGTTACATTTTTTTATGTCCACCACTTTCAGTCATGAAACCCCAAGAGTTCATAAAGCTGAGGACCGGAGTTCCGGAGGTTTGGCTCTAGAAATCATACTTGTTTGCTGAACTGTTCTTCCCAAGTGTGGAGGCCAAAAAGTGTGAGCCCATTTCCACCTTGCCTGAAGGTCAGAGAGTTGGAACTTACTTCTATTCCTTCAAGGTTATTCTCTATTTCTGCCTCAAACAAAGGTCCTACCTAGATTTAAATCCAAGAGTTCTACTCTCGCAAGGTTGTTGCCATCAGGTGTGGCTATTATCCAGACCTTGTATTTCAGGATTAGAGAAGCATTTGTTTCTACCCAAAAAAGTCTAAGAATCCAATTAAGTTCCTACTCCCTTAAGGAGATAACAATGGATTCCACCCAGGGAGTAGTTTGCCTACAGAATGTTTTCGTCTAGGGTGAGACCATTACTTATCTTGTTCTAGCAACAAAATGTTTAACTAAGAATGTAGTCCATAAACTTCAACTGGTGTGTTCATTTCCTTGTATCTGTTAATGCAGTTTTTTTTTTTTATCTTACCCCTACCTTTTAAGGTGGGGGCGGGGTATTTTAAGCAATTAGAAATTAAATGTAGCAATTTCATTATTCATTGGAACTCCCTTCCAGTACTATCCTACATTTTCTGTTTTATTATTTTCACACATGTCTTTGCTCTCTTTACTATTTTTCTAATCCTCATGTCCCTACCCTGGTAAATTGTATCTTTGTCAAAGCTGGTCTCTGACACCCAAGCACCTGGGCTATGTGTGTCCTTCAGAGATACTATAGTAAATTCTTTTTTTCTGAAGATTCATTGACTTAAACTGAAGCTGAAACGTTATTGCAAAAAAAAATTAGCCTAGAGGATTTGACCCATGTGGGCACATCCATGAGATAATCCAGCATACAGCTGGGTACCATGGGATGGGACAAAAGCTTTCACAGAGAATCTTCCTCCTGCAGCAGATGGGAACTAAAACAGAGACCCACAGCCAGACATTACAGGAAGAGAGAGAGAGGGAGAGAAAGAGAGAGAAGGGAGAGAGAGAGAGAGAGAGAGAGAGAGAGAGAGAGAGAGAGAGAGAGAGAGAACACTGGAACATTCAACTCTAAGTGGGATGTCTCATTCCTCACCTCCTCCGTAGAGTCCAGGGAACTCCATGGAGGAGGAGGCAGGAAGACTAAGAGCCAAAAGAGATAGAGAACACAAGGAGAACATGGTCCTCTAAATCAACATAAACAAAAGTCATATGAACTCACATAGACTGAAGCAGCAAGCACAGGCCATACACAGGAATATACCAGGTCCTCTGTGTATGTATTAGGGCTTTCATTTTAGTGTTTTTATGGTATTCATGAGTGCAGGAATGAGCGGTTTTGTTTCTTGTGCCTTCTCTGAGGCTTGTTTCCTTCTGTGCATTTGCCTTGTCCAACTTCAATGTGATTCTTTCTGTTTTTCTTATTATATTTTATTTTTCTATATTTTGTTGCTATCTCTTAGAATCCTTGTCCTTTACAGTGAGACACAGAAATGGAGTATATTGAATGAGCATATTATATTTTTCTGTATTTTGTTGTTACATCAAGCCTGTTTTTTTTCCAGTGGGAGGGAAAAACAGAGTATATCAGATGGTGGGTGGTGTGGATGGGGTTGGGAAGTCTGTGATAGGGATATATTGCTTGAGAAAATAATCTGTTTTCAATAAAAGGGAAAAAATAAAATAAAATAAAGACACAAATTATCCTCCTGAGTGAGAAGAAAGAAAAAAAGAAAAAGAAAGGAAAAACTTCATGGACTCACAGTCCATAACCAAATTCTCAGGCAAATCCTATTGAAAGGCCACAGTATTTTCTGTCTTTAAAGGTATTCATATAAAAATTACATTCCTGTTTTATACACTGTGATTCTCCTTTAATTTGGATTGTAATTAAAAACAAAGGTTATTCACATGAATAACATTTTTTAACTTGAAAATTGTTATTTTGTTCTTTATTCATCAAATTGAAAGAAGATTCTGAAATGGCTTTGTGCCTTTTAATAGGAAAACTGTGTGTGTGTGTGTGTGTGTGTGTGTGTGTGTGTGTGTGTGTGTGTGTGTGTTTCCTCTGGAAACCTCTCACGCAGAGAGCATTTTAATTTTCCATAGTATTGCTATCTTGACCTCTGAGACCTTGCAAAGTAAAGTATTTATGATCCTGAGCTTTTTTATGGTATTGTCTCAATATTTTTGTAACATTTGTATTTCTTGCTGATGTTTTTGGCATTAAAAATCACTCAAGCTGTGCTGAAATATAATGGTATTCACTGAACCATGCCGAGGAAGGATAATTCAGTTCAGCGAGGTCATTCTTGCTCATCATGTACACAAAGGATTGGAAGAAGTTGTTGGAGATCCTCAGTTCTCCACATAGGCAGCATTGAGTCTCCTTTCCCCCGCTAATAACTTGATGGAGAAAAACCGCCACGCCAATATAGAAATGGCTAGCTTTGAGCCTTTAGAATAAACCAAGGGAAAAATACACTGGCTAAATTTTATGATATCAAAGTGTGGGTGATCAGTTTGTGCTCTTTGACTAATTTCTTTGCCCTGTGATCCAAACAGAAATGCAGCCTAGACATTAGGACTAGAGCTGTATCTCAGTGTTCAACCACTTACACACTCAGCATGTGCAGCGGCCTGAGTCTACGTCCTAGAAGATACACACAAAATTTCCTGATGGCAGAAATTAAATCTCAGTAAAGAATAAGCCTTTATTTCCAGTTTTGACACATCTACCTCAAAGCCCCAAATGATGCTTGTTAGTCTTAGAGTAGTGGGACACATTCTCACAGCTGTAAATAAGAAATGATTTTGTATTGAAGATGTTTGCATTGTGGATACTCTACAGTCAAATTTCTCTTTTATATCTGGTCCAATTTCTGTTTATTTTTTAATATCTGTGCCAAGAACAGGTAAATGCTGAACCTTTCTCTCTTATAACATACAGCAGTCCCTTCCTTATTCTATTTGGCTTTTTAAAAATTTCATTATTTGTTTCTTACTATTCAAATTTGGCCTTGATTCTACCCCCAAAATAAAACAGATATGCAAAGCCGAGTGGCTGAAGAACTAATATCCTCATGCCTTTCATGTGTCCTCTTCAGTTGCCCAGAACAGGTAATATTCTGAACAATAATACATCACTAAGCCCTGAAATTTAGTGGACCTACATCATAGATGCTGTATCTTCCTACTATAAATGAAAGCAGAACTTCTAAGCTTGCCTCCTTGAGGAGTGGCCTAAGTAAATACTGTATGTTTTACAAGCAGAATAACATGAACACATGAGGTCAGTCTTCAGAGCCAAAACTGGTGTGAAGGGAGCTCCTGCGACAGCGGCTGGGTGAACTCGGGTGAGTTATCTAGTATCTATAGTTCAGTGTTATCGTTTGAAAAAATGGGCAAAGTATTCATTTTTATTCAACCTCATATTCCATAGCACAGACTATAAAATAATATTGACTAAGACAGAATAGAAGTTTATTTGTCTCTCAGTGACGATCCAGTAACACAGCTTCATGTTGCCAGGGGCTCATTCTATCAGGCTCATCTGCCGTTAGCAGCTTCATGTTGCCAGGGGCTCATTCTATCAGGCTCATCTGCCATTAGCAACACTTAGCGTCCATGTTTTACTGAAAGAAAAAAAAAGGAAGAGGAAGAAAGCTTCAAAATTGTGTGAGAGAATAAATAAGAGAAAAGATGAGATTCTTTGCAACATTCTCCACTGACCATGTCTCTGTGTGCTCACAATGTGACTTTCCACTGACATCACTGAGCAGTTTCTCTCTTCATCTTTTTAACATGTGAGACAAGGCTCATTTTACTTAAGAGAGTGCAGCAACATAGTTTACACAAGCTTTGATTCTGGGTCTCAAGATGGCCAATACTCCTTTGCTCTTTTGGAAAACTGACATCATTTAAACAGGCCTGTCCTCATCCTCTGCATGAAAAAAAAAGGAGAAAAGAAAAGAAAGAAAAGATAAGAAAAGAAAAAGAAAGAAAAGAAACCCTCATTTTTCCATGGCAATGGTCACTGCACTGTCTAATTCTACAGATGATCACAGATGCATTGTATTTAACTGAAGGCAGGAGAGCCTATTAGCTAGTCACAATCCGTGATGGTTAATATCATTTGTTAGCCTGACAGGAGCCAGAATCATGAAGGAGACAAACTTCTAAGGAGCATCAGTGAGTAAATTAGGTTAAGAGATGTGAGAATAATGACTATTCCTTGGACTAGAGTCTCAGGCAGCATGAGAAGGAGATAATGAGTAGAGTACCAGTGTTCATGTCTTTCTGCTACCTGACCATCCCTGTTGTAATGATCTGTTCTGTCCCTTTAAGAGACAAGCCACAGCCACCCCCTCCCCAGTTCACCTAGGCAAGCTGATCTTCAGCTTCCAGACTGAGTCCCTTCTCTTTTCCCTCTTCCCCAAGAGGCAAGGTCTACCTTACTCCATTCTCCCCCCTTTTCTCCTTACCCTCTCTCCCCAGCCCTTCCATAACCCACTAAATAAATATCAAACCTCATTCTGCATGGTAAGCCTATCCCTGTCTCTATCTCTCACCTGCCTTGCCCTGTGGCTCCCTGCCTGGAACCAGCTGCCTTTGGAGACCTGTGGCATGGTCTCCTGGTGTGCTCACCTGTCTGCCCATCATGGCCCATTGCAGCCAATTGGGTAATTGCACTGTGCACCCTTCCTACCTAGGACTGACTGCTCTCAGGACCCACTGCACACTGCTATGGCTTGGGGACCTGCAGCGTTTCTGCCACGGTAGCCTCTTGGGGATTCGCAGCATTTTTATGGCCTGTTTCTCTCTGTAGTAACTCGGGAACCTGCAGCATTTTACTTAATACATTACTCCTGTGTTGATGGGTTGTGTGTGTGCTTGTATTGTGATCCATGGTAAACCCTTTCTTCCATAAGGTGCTTTTGATAGGTATTTTATCACAACAGTAGGATGAATAGTTCCTATGTAGCCAGAATTGGAAGCCTGCATAATAATAAATGAAAATAAATTGCTCTAATCCACTAAATTTGGGGATAGTTTACTTTTCAAGTAATTAAAAGTAAATATCACTTTGGATTTAAAGCTCAGAGTCTGTGCACATCACTTCTGCTTTTGCACTAATAATGAGAATTTAGTCATTTCATACTGGCTGCAAGAACAGCAATAGCTAGGCCCAGTGGTCTCATGTAGAGCTATGGCAAGGTCCCTACTATTAAAAGAAACAAATAAGGAACTGTGTTGTAGAACTCTGTGGACATTTGTAAACATTAAATATGAAATAAATTTATAAAGTCTTTGGTACAATGATTAAAATCCAGAAAGATGCCAAAATGTTTACTTCCATTAATTAATACGATCGGGATTTGAAAAATACTTTATTGAAAAGGGGCTCAGAGAATGGTAGTATCAAAAAATTCTAAACAGCCTCTTGTAGCCTTCCCCTGGTCCCAGATAACCCCTCCCTTCTCTCAACCAGTGGCAGGAGAAAGGTCCACAAAGTGCTCAGTACAAAGTGCTGAGCAGAAACATTTTGCCCAACAAAGCAATGGTGTCTATGAGAGAAGATTAAACAGGCTGTGGTAGAAAGTAGGTGACAGGAATGGAAAAAAAGTCTTTCCATTTTATTACCTGTCACTATATAATAAATGCAAAATGTCCGCAGAAAGCTGTCAAATGTTTTCCCTCCCTTTTTTCTGTTTTTGGTACTAGATGATTCATTAAACAAATATGAAAATGGCAATGCATGATAAACCATCTTGGCCTGGAGGAGGGAATGCAGGAACAGAAGTCATTTCTTACAGACAATTTATGTCTCTTTTCAAATGTTTAAGCAGAAAAATGAAAGACAAGAACAGCATGGGGGATGACCTATAGAAAACTGGAGAAAAAGAAAACTATGTGGAAATCATGTAGGAGCACATGATAGATGTATATAACTACCTCCACCCATAAAAGATGACCAGCACTTACTAGTCTTTCCCATGGTTGCCTAGTGGTAACTCAGAGTAAGTCAACAGCCTGACTTATTTAATAACAAACCTTAGTCATGGACACGCCATTGCCTGTATCTTTAAGTGGGATGCCTTGGGTTATCCCTTGGATGACTGATGGCATTTACTTGATAGACAGTTGTCACTGTTAGAATCCATGTGTCATCTCTTTCCTTCCAGTGTTGTTGCCAATTCCAAATCTTCTATTACAAGTCAAATTCTGAAACAACCTGAATAAAGTTTAACTTTGCAAGACTCTGGACTTAAGAAAGATTAAATATCAATAGATAAATGACTCGGGTACAAAAGAGTCAGACAACAGTGAGACAGAGGGCAGGTGTCAGCCACCTTGGGGGTGGCAACATTTACAGGACACGTCCAATTGAGATGCAAGGAATGACTTTAGATCAACAGCAAGCAAACTGTGCCAGTTGCTACACCCATGTAGTGGTCAACAGCTAAGCATGAATGTTCAAGAAACCCAAAGAACACGGCACACTAGAAATGAGAAAAGAGAAAGTGGTTATAATCCAGGGTAGTAGCACACAAACAAGAAGGAAAAATCCCCAAACAATACCTTACTAATGTTATTTTATTCAAAAAATTAAAAAGCAAACATTTGGAGGCACTGCGGGTACATCATCAAAAATTAGAAACTAGCATAGGAGGTATGAATTACAGGTTAAAGAGTAGTGGGCAGTTTCAAGGTATGCTAGCATCATCTGGGGGTAAAAGACATTACCCAACAAAAAAATTAAAAGAAATTGGAGGTTCTTATATTAAGGTAACTAAGCCAGTCAAGAAAGGCAGGCACTGCCTGATCTCACTTTTATGATGAATCTTAAAGTGTTGGTATTGGCTATTGAGAATCAAATAGTATTGATCAAAGGATAAGAGGAGAGGGGAGATGAAAGGTAAGGTTGGGGCGAGGTAATTTTCAGTTAGACAGGACACAAATCCCTAACATCCTACAGCACAATGAGATACCAAGAATAGCAGTATACTATATTTCATAACAGCTGGAAGAAAAAATTATGAATGAGTGAGGAGATACACACGCTCTCCTGATTTAAATATTATACAGAACAGATGCATATTGAAGTATTACCAGATGCTCTATAAATACTGGTAATTTTAGTGTCATATAGAAGTAAAAACACACACAGTGATGAGGGCTAGACCACACTGATGCTGAATAAGTCTCTTTCCTGGTGAAAACACTGAGCTTATGAGCACTGTGTGGATCCAAATGGGAGTGGGTGGGTCATACCTGTGGTCCTCACTCACCACCTCTACTTTCCCCGGGCAGCACCATGCTGCTTGCACTGGAATTTTATGTTTTTCATAATACTCTAGTTACACCTTCCTTTCCCCATGGAGTGAACACAGGACCTCATTCAAGCCAATGGGGTTTTCCCCAAAACGTGCAAAATTAGAGCACATTCGACTTATCTTTAAAAATAAATAAAAGCAGTGTCACATAGCGTCAGCACTGTGTTCCCTTTTTTGTGCTTCTCTCTTTTCAAAGCTAGGTGATTTAGGTTCCCTTTGATCCTCTGAGGCCTAAGCTACCCTATAAACTCCCACTGAATCCCATCTAGGCTCCTTGGTGGACATTTCTTTATGTGTATTGAAATCATTCTGAGGAAAGCACCCCCAACACTTCACAAATGCATCTACCTATATATTTTAACTTGCTTTTGGCAAAATAACCCACCTCCATGCTATCTACAGAGCACACACTGCTCTAGACAATAAGAGGTGGGTTGTGGAATATATTAAGGGAATGTAAACTATACAGGATGCATATATCCAAGAAATCACCAAATATGGAGCAATAATACATCTTTCTCTAAATGTTCTTGTCACCAAGAGCATTAAAACTGCTTTGCTAATGAAAGTAAAGCCACATCACAGAGGAGCTATATGAACATTAAGACCATCAGGGGTTAGATGAAACATAGTCTAGGGAAAAGGGCAATTTCCTCAGCAAAGAATAGCATTTATCAGGCCACAAAATCAGTATGAAAAAGGACCTTGAGTTTATAGAGGCAAGACCCACCTGAGAGCCTAAGTCTGAAAAAACGAGGCAGGCACTCAGTCTCAGGAGCTAATGTTGATGTGGTTTGTATATTTTTGAAAAGGAAAATAAGTCTTAAAGTATATTCACTTAAGAACATTAAAATCATCCTAATGTAAATTCACAGTATCAAAAAAAAGCACTTTCAACAGCAAAACCAAAAGGGAAGAAAATTAGAATAGTACTAAAAACACACACACAGGGCACAGTAACTGCCTTTATGTTTCTGTATCATGTCTGTAACAACAGATATGGAAATACAACAAAGCTCAGGATAATAAAAGTGAACGATAAAAGTATAATTTATGCCCTATGCTTTTAATATTGCAAACCATCCTCACCATTAGGCAGATCCGAAAGCCAAACCAGGAAAGTGAACTCTCACTAGCCTGACTCTAAGTATTTCAATTACCCTCAGCCTTGTCTCTGACTCTAACTTAATCATCTTTCTCCAGGTCTCACATAACTACAAATGCACCACAATCCATGGTTGTGGTGATTCAAGAAAACCGGGTGTACCAAAGAATGCAAGGACCACTATACACATGCCACACATATTTAAAAAGATATCATGCTCCCAAAACTGGGAAGACCAGAGTTCAAATTCCCAGAACCTACAAAAATGCTAAGTGGGTGTGGCAGCTCACCTGGAATTCAGCCTTAAAAAGGAGACATAATGAGATCCCTTGAGCAAACTGGTTACAAGGATAAGACATATCAGTGAGCTCAGGGTTTGACTGAGAGACTCTGCCTCAATTAGTAAGGTTGAAAAAGGGGCCAAGATGATCAGCCTTGGGCCTCCACGTGTGCTTGCACACTCACATGCACACATGCATGTGCACAAACATGCACATTCACGGACTCACATGTGTCCATACAGATGCACAAACAAGATACACATGTCAAAGTGGAAAGAAAAAAACTAAATAAACAAACAATGCCATAATGTAGTAGTTTGTAGTAATAATGTAGTAGTTTGAATGGAATTGGCCTCCCATAAGCTCATAGGGAGTGACCCTGTTAGGAGGTGTTGCCTTGTTGAAGTAGGTGTGGTCTTATTAAAGGAGGTGTGCTATTGTGGCTGCAGTTTTGAGGTCTCTTTTGCTTAAACTTCACTCAGTGTCACAGTCAAATTCCTGTTACCTCCTGATCAAGATGTTCTAAGCCAGACTGCTTGTTCATTCTGGCTGCCTAGACCTGAATAATCACACAGAACCTATATTAATTACAACACTGCTTGGCCTATTAGATCAGGCTTCTTATTAACTAAATCTTAAATTAACCCATTTCTATTAATTAGTGTATCGCCACTAGGCTGTGACTTACTGGTTCTGGCATTACTCCTTTGGTAGCTACATGGGCCTCCTTGACTCCACCTACTCTCTCTCTCTCTCTCTCTCTCTCTCTCTCTCTCTCTATATATATATATATATATATATATATATATATATATATATGCTCAGATTTCCCACCTGGCATTGCTATGCTACACCATTGGCTGAAACAGCTTTATTCATTAACCAATGGTAATAAAAGATATTCACAGCATACGGAGGGGAATCCCACGTCCAGATGTAACTAACATAACTTCTGCCTGCACATCATCATGCTCCTTGCTGCGACGATGATGGATTGAACCTCTGAAATTGTAAACTGCCACCTTCATTAAATGTCTTCCTTTATAAGAGTTGCCATGTCAAGCTGTCTCTTCACAACAATAGATGTCCTAAGACAAATGACTAGTTAAAAATGGACATAATTTGAGTGATACAGTGGACAACAGACACATGCACTCAGAAACAGAGTAAGGGAACTCTTGGGGAGGCATCTTTCTGCAAGTCTTCAGATCAGTAGGAGCAGTAAAAACAGAAATGTCTGTTAAGGTATTTTGTGCCTGATAGAAGTTCTTAGGACCAATTATGTGGAATATGATTGGCTGGGATGGGATAGTAAAAAAATAAAAAATAAAAAAAATAACCTAAGCCAAAAATACGGTGCAATGAAAATAAAGGTGAAAATACACAAAAGACAACCTGAGCCAGCTGTCAGCCAGATGTGCGAGCTAGCCCAGATTAAATAATATAGACAGTCATCACCATCTCACCATGGAACACATCTGTTTATTAAGATTATTAGTCTAAATTACTTTAATTTTTCTAAAATCTCATCTGTTATCCATGTAAAATGTGGATATTGTCTTTCATGGATGTGGTGGCTTGAAATAAAATGGTCTCCAAAGAGAGTTATATACTATTAGGAGCTGTGCCCTAGAATAGTATGCATGTCTTGTTGGAGGAAGTGTATCACTGTGGGGGTGGACTTTGGGGTCTTTTCTCTCAAGTTTCACTCAGTATGACACTGAGACCACTTCCTGTTGCCCTCTGATCAAGACGGCAGAGCCAGAACCGTATCTGCTTCCACACTACCAACTCCCCACTATGTTGATAAAGGACTGAACCTCTGACCTATAAGTGAGCTTTCTGGCTGTTCACCTAGTTCCAGCTTTATTGGGAGACCCTGTCCAAGTGAATAAGCCAAGAATAATAGAGCAGGACATCCTACATTTTCCTTTGGTGGCCTCATACACACATGCCTGTGTGTGTGTGGACATGTATGTGTGTGTGTGAGAGAGAGAGAGACAGAGAGACAGAGAGACAGATGGAGACAGAGAGACAGAGACAGAGCCAGAGACAGTTCTCAAAAGATGAGAAAACTAACTAAGATAAAGGCATCCGTATAACTGATTCCCAACTCATTCAAGACACAGGAGCAATAAGCATACATGTAAACATCACTGAACCTTTGTGCTTTTTTCCTTATTTAGTAGTCTCATGGTTATAGTAACTGATGATCTCCTTTTGAAAAATTAGATTCTTTTTAAAGTTTGGAACTAATTCACAACTTACAGGAAATGCAACACACTTTAAATAATCATTTCAATGATTGCAATTCTGCTCCCAGGTCATTGTTTTGTATTCTCTGTTCTGGTTTATTCCCTTTATTTTATGGTTGTGAAAAGACATTCATTGACATAAATATGTCTTCCCCAAAGCTGTGTATTTTAACCTCAGGGATGTTGATTCTTCTAATTCAGCCAAATTTTGCAAAACATCTCAATGACATCATTTGGGTACCTGGATACTTCAAAAATGACTTTGTTCTTTTCTCCCCATTCTTCCTGCCACCTAGCTTTTGTCCAGGGGCTGGATCCCCACCAAAAAAAAAAAAAAACTGCTGAATTCTTCTCTACAAGCCTTCTCTGAACTCTGTCAGCTATCATATTTTGAGCCAGAAATTTGAATTTCCTGCTCCCAGTGAAGATAATACATCTAAAACTATGCTTGAGGCCACAAACTTGGTATGTTATTTTAGCATTAAAACACCACTTCCCCCACAAAACAAATGAATAAATGATGTTTATACTTTAAACTGGAAAAAATAATATACAGTGCTGACTACAACAATATTCCCATGTAAGCTATATAATGCTAGTCTTAGCCAAATAAAAGCAAAGAGAATAAAAGCAGAGAGACAAATTCTTTTAGGGTGTGTGTCCATTTGCTTTGGAAACACAGTTTCCCCATCAGAGAGCTGTTAAAACAGAATCCGTATTGAAAGCTGTGAATATTGTTTTAGCTTAAATTCATAAAGAGATGAACAGCTGCACTCTTTATTAGACCTAATCTAAATACCTGTTCTTTGTGTTTTGTGCTGGGAGATATTTATGTTATCAATTCAAGTTTATTCTAACCATCAGGAAGAAGACTCCATGCAGCTCTGCTGACTCAAAATAATGACTTGTAAGGGAGCTCTAATGACAGAACAAGGGGCAATTATAGACACAGCATGAGTCTTGAAATAAATGTGTGATGTATTCCATGCACTTGATTGACCTCATCTTCAAGTTCGTTTGCGACTCACTGCTGTAGACATAGCCTATGCCTCTGGGTATATGCCTTGTTAATTTCAATATAAGAAGACAGAATGGATTAGATTCAATGGCTCAGAAAAAATACGGTGTGCCAGTACTTGGCAGAAAAGTGATGACACATTGGGGGTCTACCAGAAGGAACCATCAACAGTCTTTTAGGGAAAGATAAAAAATTGTAATAATCAGCATGGAGTGCTAATGTATTTCTGTTCTTGGGATAGCTACAACAACGTGTTTCCTTTTATCTGACATAACTGTGGTGGCTGCTGGGAAACTTAGAATTCCTTATAAAATCAATATGAAAGCTAAGAATAAAAGTGTATTATACACAGTAAGGTTACTAAGGTGTTCATAGATCATGTTACTTTAGAGTCATTTGGCCGACTTTTCTAACCATGTCACTTTGAAATACACTACTGCTGCATTGTAATTCATTGAGTGGGGAAGAGGAGTCTTTTCTGATGGTCTAGAATCCCAGTTCTATTCGAGTTTACTTAAAAGATGGTGGTACAAGAAACAGAGAGTAGGAGAGAAACCATTGTTAATATTTTATTGATGTTAGTATTTACCAAAGACACACAGAGAAAGAAAACTCTTGTTTCATTGTGCACAAAATTATAGAGGGAGTTCAAGTACGTACAATATTGCAGGCTGTCTTGAAAACAACATGGACTAGCCAATAGTTATGGAATTTCTCAGAGGTGTAGCTTTGATTCTAATTGACTGAAAGAAGGCATTCCTAAAGAGCCGTCTCACCAAGCCACGGTTGCTTGTTAATAACACCATCTAGTCAGCGACACCTGCCCTTCAAAAGTAGTTGTTGGAGAAGTCTACAAACACCTTGGTACAAACTTGAATTCGATGTTCTCTGAATGTTACCGGGAACTACATATTTGCACTTCTATTGTTAGCCGTGTTATCTTTGAGGAAGAAATGAGTAACCTATAATATTGGATGAAGAAACATCTCTCTCATAAACACAAAGAAAGTACAAATCAAACTGAAAACACAGGCAAGCACTACAGAGTGATTAAAATCTGGAATACATGAAACTATTCCATGGTTACCCTCTCCTCCACATTTTAGTCTAAACTACATCCTACCTGAATCTATATGAACGTAAGAGTTACTGTAAAGGCTTAAATTCTTGGCTGTTTGGTTTTTGAAACAGGGTCTTATTATCCACTACAGATTGATTTTCAACTTCTGGTCTTCCAGCCTCAGTCTTCAAACCATTTTTTTACAGGTCTATGTCACCAAGCCCAACTAGATTCTGGTGTTCTTTAAACCCCCTTTTGCCTCAAATATTAGAGGAAGAAGGAAGAAGGTACATACTCAACCACAAAGTGCTTTTAAAGAAATTGGTTGCAATAGCCTGCTTGAAATAAAAAAAAATATTTGTAGGTTTTCTTTAGGACACTTATCAAATATTAAGTGCTGATTATAAACAGTATGTAGAAGAAGCCTACATGAATTTCCAGATTTCTCTGAGAAAACAAACCCAACTTAAAAGTCCCACCGTTTGAAAGATGTTCTTTTTCACTGAGGCCGTGTTGTCAACATAAAGCAAGAAAATGCAGTGATTGCTAACAAAGCAAACACAACAGAAAACTGTCTGCAATTCTCGATCGTTGATTTTCAGTTTTATTTTAATTGCACTACCACTGGGTCTGAATAGTACACTGAAAGAACTCTAAAAAATAAGACAATGCTACTATATTAGTAATATTTGTTTTTGGAAGAATAAATTAGTTAAATTGAAAGTCAGTGAGTTATTAAAAAAAGAAGTTACTTTCACAATACCTGTAATTAAAAATAGATTGATTCTGAGAAGAGTTTTGTCATAGGACAGTCCTTGCTTTAAGCGGTTTTCAAAGTATACTGAAGTTGTTGCATGTTGTTATGTTGAAGTATATTAGGCTAGATTTTAAAAGCCTATTATTTGGAGGTACTCTTGCTAGTCAGCATTTATTTGTCTTTCCTCCATGAGGTAATTTCCTTTTGAAGCCAGCTACAAACATTCCATTTATGGACAAAGGTATGTTCAAGACTCTATTCCTGGCGCATGACTCAGATCTGGCCAGTCAGTTTATTTTTCAAGGATTTGAATTTGTACATATCTGGCCTACAGTTGTTAGCAGCCATCTCAAGACAGTGAAAGTAAATTCTGACACATCCAATTATTTGTTAGTTCATTTTTCAACTATTGCTTGAGCACTTAGTACACCAGGATATCCATAGTAAAATAAACTCACAGATTCTATATTAATTGCAATACTGTTTGGCCAATAGCTTAAGCATATTTCTAGCTAACTCTTACATCTTAAATTAACTCATTTCTAAAAATCTGTGTATAACCACGTGGTTGTGGCCTACAGGCAAGTTTCTATCCAGTGTCCAGCATCTGTCTCCTGTGGTGGCTACAAGGATTCTCCCTGACTCACCTTTCCTCCTCTATCTGCTTGGAATTCCTGCCTTGCTCTATTCTGCTAAGCCAATGGCCGAAACAGCTTTATTCATTAACCAATAAAAGCAACACATGTACAGAAGGACTTCCCACACCATTTTCTCCTTTCTGTTCAAATAAAAAGGAAAGTTTTAACTTTAACATAGTGAAATTACATATAACAAAGCAGGTATCAAACAAGAATTACAGTTATAATATTTATATCTACTTTATCTTTTATTAAAACTAAGGAAACCAATATTATATATACTTTGTTTTTATTATAACTAAGAAAAACTATAACTTTGACTATTTATTCTTCAACTCCACCAAAGGTACTAGAAGGATATAATATTACCTAAGTTAACAGGAAGTACATTGTAAGCAACTTCCAAACCTCTAGAATTGACAGAGATATCTTGATGCCTGGACACTCAACCAAAGTTCTTTTGTAACATTGGGGCATCCAATCTTCGGCATACAGGCCCGCAGTACCCAGCAGATATTTTCATGAAGCAGGAAATATCAAAGACAGTTCTGCCTTTATAGACAGTTTGTCGGTCACTTTCTTCTGTATCCTGCAGTCTGTCTGAAAGTCTCTTTCATGAAGCAGGAACACTGAAGAGCTGTCTCACCTTCTTTAGGCAACTTCAGCAGTCATTTTTCTGTGGGTCCTTCAGGTCCAGTTTATACAGCACACCATCAAGCAGTAAAAGCAAGAGCAGTTTCTTGCCCAAATGACTAGAAAACTCTGTAAGGAGCCTCTTCAATACCCATCTTCCTCTTGAAGTAATTTGTGATTCCGGAGCAGATGTGTCTCATTGTCATGAAAAGTCTTAATTTCTTAAAAACATTTTAAATGCTGTATCCTATTAAGTCTTTGAAAGGTTTGAAGAATAACTATCCATCTGAAATATATCTCTATACATCTAGAAAATCTAACATGACTATAAGCTTAACTATTATAGATGACTATCTATTGACATGTAATTCTTAATTATACATTAAATTTTTAAATGAGCTGCACAAACACAATACCTTTCTCAGGTTTTTACGTAGATATAGTTAGTCCATGTTGGTGTGTCAATTTGTTGGCATAGACGGCTCATTCATTCCCAGCTGCCCAGACCTGAATTTAACTCACAGAAACTATATTAATTGGCATACTGTTTGGCCAATAGCTTAAGTGTATTTCTAGCTAACTCTTACATCTTAAATTAACCCATTTCTATTCATCTGTGTGTTGCCCCGTGGTTGTGGCCTACCAACAAGGTTCTGTCCAGGGTCTGGCGTCTATCTCCTGTGGTGGATACCTGGCTTCCCCCTGACTCCACCTTCTTTCCTCCTCTATCTGCTTGGAATTTCCACCTTGCTCTATTCTGTTAAGCCAGTGGCTGAAACAGCTTTATTCATTGACCAATTTAAAAATAAAAAACACACATATACAGAAGGACTTTCCACACCACAACATTTTTCTCCTTTTTTAAAAAATTTCTTCTTGACTGTTTATGCTACCCCAAATACTCTTGAATGTGTGGTCTTTGAATAAGGGTGTTCAGCTTACCAGAGGCTTCAGTCTTAGAAAACAATGACTCTTTCACTCCTAGTCATTTACTATTGCCAGTAGCTCCATGCCTAGGAGTGGCATTGTGTGCCCAAATTCTTGCACCTTGTTGAGATTTGGTTTGACATGGACTTACAGATATTTCGTGCATGTTGCAACAACTATTGTGAGTTAATCTGTGCATCGGCCCTGCTGTGTCCAGAAGACATGGTTTCCTATTTGTCATCTACTTCTATTAGCTATTCAACCTTTTCTGTCCCCTCTTCCACAATAAATTGCTGAGCCTTGGGGTCAGAGAAGGTTCCGTAGATACGTTCCCTTTAGGGATGAACTTTCTGCAGAATCTCTTTCTCTGATCCTTAGCCAGCATAGGTCACTGTAAAAATCAACAACTCCTAAAATAAAAGCTTTTTCGATGAGGGTTAAAAGATGCATTTGTCTATGGGCACAATAGTAAATCTTTAATAACCATTTTAATATTATGTTCATTTATTCAGTTCTGCTTTAGAACCTATGAGCTCTCTAGCTATGGACTCTTATTCTAATAATGGTGCCAGATATAAGTTTCATCTTGGGACTGTGACATAAATCCAATCAAAAAAGTCATTAACTACTCCAATGATGTATGTGCCACTATCCCACTAGTTGGCATTTCCTGCCTGGACAGCCATTATTTGAACTGGATTCATAGCTAGTTATGATATGTCTTTCTTCTGGAAATACACATAGTAACACAAGCCCAGAAAGACAAATGTCTTTACTTTATTTATCTGTGAATATTATCTTGGTATCTTTAGGAATGTGTCTTTCATTTGGAATATCTATAGAGGTCATGAAATTGCTGATTGATCATAGAGGGGAACTTTCAAGGCAGGGGAGATCGAATGTACTTCTATTAAGGGTTAAGGGAAAATTGAAGTAGGAAAGGTTAATTCATGATGGAGTAGTAGAGGATAGGGTAGAGAATAGCATTCTGGAAGGGATAAAAAGACCAAAGTCCTTTCAAAAATATATGTGTAAATCTACTGTTGTAGAGGCTTGCTTTACACAACTGTTACACATGCATATTTATGCACATAAAGAATTACTCTACAGGAGGAAAATACCCCCACTAGACTCTGGTGACGAATAGAAGAAGAAGAGAAGTGAGGGAGGAGATGAGGAGGGGGAGAACTAGTACCAGGGATGTAAAATGATGTCCAGTGAGGTCCCATAAATATTCAAACACTGCAGGCTATTTCCATTGCTCTTAGTTACCATCTATAATTTGATGGAGGGTATTATGAGTGTGTATAGACCATATGACTGAAGATACCATATACACGAGTCATAGAACATGAGAAACCTGGAATTTTTATCTCTATTGGCAAGTTTTCCCGCTACAAACTAACATACACAGAGTAAAGAGGGACTGGTTTCAAAATACATTGGGTGATGTGAGATTCCCCTCTGTACACTGTGAATATTTCTTATTTCCATTGATTAATAAAGAAGATGCTTTGGCCTATGACAGAGCAGAATAGAGCTAGGTGGGAAAACTAAACTGAATGCAGGGAGAAAGAAGGCGGAGTCAGAGAATTGTCATGTAGCTGCCAAAGGAAAAGGGTGCCACAACCTTACCAGTAAGCCACAGCCTCGTGGCAATACACAGATTAATAGAAATGGGTTAATTTAAGATAAAAGAGTTAGTTAATAACAGCATGAGATAATGGGCCAAACAGAGTTATAAATAATATAGTTTTGTGTGATTATTCAGATCTGATTGGCCAAGAAACTAAATCACTATCTCCACTTACAATTGGGAGATGAGAGTGTAGTTCAGTGGCATAGTATATACCTAGTGTGCAGGAGGCCCTAGGTTTGATTTTTACTTCTGGAGAGAGAGAGAAAGAGGGGGGGGGTAAAAGAAAAGCCAACAGAGGTATAGAGACACTATTAATTTCACTGGTATCAGAATGACCTCTGCTAACAAACCACCGTGTTTCGGGTGTCTTACCATAGGCTCACTGCTTCTGTCCTCTCCAAGTTCATATACCAAATACACAACTTCCTAAGAATGATATTGGAAGAGGGAGAGTTTTTGAAGTCCACCACCAAGTTTAGGTGACATCTTGAGGTTTAGATTAACTATGTCCCTCAATGTGTATTACCAAAAGGAACCCATGCGATCACAGTGACAGACCTAGCATCTAGAAGGAGGGAAGGATATCCTCACTTTGAACTACAACTATCCAAACTCGGTTTGGGATTTTCCTGTAAACTGAAAAAATGTCTTACGTGTATATTTGTCTAAATTTACCCAAGTAGTTTTCATCCTGTGGGTCATATATCAGATAATCTTCATATCAAATATTTACATTATATTTACAAGCCATAAAAGTAGAAAATTACAGTTATGAAGAAGTAACAAAATGCTTTTATGGTTGGGGATTACTACAACATGAGAAACTGTATTAAAAGGTCACAAATCAGGAAGGCTGAGAACCACTGATTTAGCCAAAGGGTATGAAACACATTTCATATTTACATAGTCATTTAACCTGTCAAAGAGACATGGGCAATGAAGCCTAACTGATTTAATCTGCTATAGAGACATCATAAGATTTATCAAAGCTAAACCACATGCCGGCAGTGAGGAGCAGAAAGAGGGAAGCTAATAATTACAAAGAAACCAGCCAGGAATAGTGACAAATACCTATAATCCCAGCTATTTGGGATAGAGAGGGAAAAAGTTTAAGGACCACAAATTTAAGAACATCCTAGGCTATATAATGAAATTCAGTGTCAAAATCACCAAAATAAATGAGGGACAAGGCTGGAGATTTAGCTCTGTCACAAAACCTAATTTGTGACATGCAACAAAGCAAAATAAGAAACTAGACATGGTAAGAACTTTCAGGCTAAAGAAAGGAATTTAAATTTGATTCTAAGCATGCCTTAAGAGTTTCTGAATTACGCATACTATTCAAAACCTTCTAAGATTTATGAACAAACACATTCTTATTCCTACTCCTATCTCAAAGATCCTCAAAAACAGATTCCCCAAGATGACTAGCTGCTAAGTAACAGTATTTTAATGCCATACCTTGAGGATAGGAGAGTATTCCATTAAAAATATACAAGATAAACTGTAACCAGTTTCCAAGTTCTGTACGAATATACTTCCAATGGCTAATTGCACTAGTGGCATCTATTACATCAGTATTTGGTGCAATAAATATGTCAGTGTGGTCAGTATTTAGCATCACAATTTCAACAGTTGTCTTAGTTTCTTGTGGCTGCTGTAACATATTGACAAGCTAGTAGTTTGAAACAAAGGAGATTTATTCCTTCGCAGATTTCAAATCCTAAAGTCCAAAACCAAATTGCCAAAAGAAAAATTTTCTCTCCAAAGTTGTGAAAGGTGTGTATCGTCCAGATTCTCAGAATCACAGCCAACCCTTGGAGCTCCATCAGATATCCACTCTGTCTCTATCCAAATGACCTTCCTTTCTTTAAAGTCCTTCATGGAGGTATTTGTCACTGGATTTAGGAGGTAATAAATGCATATAGTATATCATCTCAAGATCCTGAATAACATTTGTGGAAACTCATGGTCTTTTCAACAAAGACCAAGAATTGGAGTTGAAACTTATGATAGCCACCACTCATGTATACCGTTTATCCATAATGCTCAAACTGTAAGTCACTTAGGAAAAAGCCAAACATTGTGGAATTCCAAAAGTAGCATTACAAGTAACCAAGTGTTAAAAGATCACTAATTCCAAGTTATATGTTATTTAAGTGTGTTTGTGTGGGTGTGTGCATGCATGTGTGTTCACGTGTGCACTAATATGCTGACGTGTGTATGTGTGTGTATGTATGTGACGTGTGTATGTGACATGCATATGTGTACGAGAAGTAGACATCAGATGTCTCCTCTGTCACTCTCTAACTTCCTTTCTGAGGTAAGGTCGTTGCTGAATCTGTCACTCACAGAACAAGACCAGCCAGTGAATCCCAGTGACCTAGGATTACGGGTATATGTCGCCACACTCAGACTTTTACATCAGCGATAGTGACTCACACTCGAGTTGCCTTGCTTGCATCTTACTTAAGTGCTTTACTGATGGAGCCATCTCTTTAGTCCCTAATTTTATTTTTCATACTCCAGCGTTACACTTTGGTAAAAATGAAAACTCGAGCTTAAGGGGGATCAATAGATATAAGGTCCTTAATAGCTAATATTTTCTCTATTTGATACTCATGCTATCAGCCTACTTAAAACATTTGTAACGATTAAAAAATAAAGTCTCAGTGCTACAGATCATGATTTCCATCTGCACGTATAAAAAAAGTCTTATTTTTTATCTTGCTTTCACTTTCACCATTTCTTTTATCCATTTACAATGTGAATTACAATTTAGAGTGCTGCCCTACAAGTCTGAAGGTGACTCAGTGGGGAATAGAGGAGGAAATCGCTGTGATGTGGACAAGCGTGGTGATATCTGTCACACAAACAAAAGAGCATCTGGGAATGCAATTGACTCCTTTCAATGATGCATCCGGTTAAACAGTTGAATAAAAATATCATTGCAGAAAATAGTCATTAAAACAATCCAAAAAGCCACATCAAATGATAGTGTCAATTGAAAACTACATCTAATAGCAATTTTATTTCTGCCTATAAATGCAAATAATAAGTTTAAACTTTTGTTATAGGGAATGCCTATGTATTCTTTTTATTCACCCGTCTGACACATACATGACTAACAGTATCGTTTTATTTACAAGTTTCCTGTTACCAATGTAGACAACCCAACTCAAAACTGATGTAGAGCAAAGATACAAACAACTATATATATATTTGATGCCTTCTTGTGGCTTCAGTGGGCACTTAATACCTGTGGCAAACAGATAAACATGCAGGCAAAATACACATACACATAAAAAAATAACTGTTTTTAAAAACCCTTTAGGAAATTACTTTAAAAAAATCAGAATTTCAATTATCAATAGAATTAGGCTCTTATCTAGATATGTCTCCATAACTGTTGAGGCTAGAAGGGGGTAACCAGTGTACTGCTCCATCACACTTCGCCACAGTCCTGTGATAATGCATCTGTCTTTGAACTTAAAGCTGGTCCAGCAGCCAGAAAAAACAGTGATCCTCCTGTCCCCTTTCCTCACAGTGCTGACATTATAGACTTACATGTATAGCTTTGTGTTTACATGGGAGTTTCAAGGGTTCCAGGAGTGGGTTTTCTGTCAATTGAAGAATGAAAATTAAGAAAGAAAATTAAGTATTGCCAACACCTTGGGGCACCTCAGTGGAGCTATCATATGATATTAGGAGAATTGAAGTTCTGTCTTGGGGTTATAAGTCTCCTGATAAAATAATTATAGGGCAGACACAAACAGAAGTTCTAAGACAAAGAATCAACCCAAAGGGAAACTTGAAACAACTTAATTAGATTTTAAAAGGAAAACCCAAGGGCAGACAAACTGTACATCTTACAGCTGCCTAGAAGAGGGGAATGCAGAAGATACACTGGCAGTGAGGTAAGCCACATGATGACAGGCCATGTGTAAGGGATTTCAGGAGACAGTATTAGAAACAGAGTAAGGCATCCTAAAGCCTTAGTTTAAAAGCTTAAAAGGATACCTAGGCTCTAGTCAGATCTGAAAAGGAAAGAAAGAAGTAGAAAAAGAGTTGTTTTTCTGAGTCAGAATTCAGTAAAGCAGACAAACCCAGCTACATCATACTGTCACTTGCAGGAACTCCACAAAGCAGGCAGGAATTCCAGGAAGAAAAAAATCATTATCTTACTATGAACCCATTTTCCTAAAGGTGGTTCCTTATCTCTCTCTCTCTCCTCTCTCTCTCTTCTCTCTCTCTCTCCTCTCTCTCTCTCCTCTCTCTCTCTCTCTCTCTCTCTCACCCACACACACACACACACACACACACACACACAAATATAAAGAGCTCTAAAAGTCTTCCTTCTGCTGGAAATACATAAAGAATAGATAGATGTTTTTCTCCCATGTCCTCCAAAACTCTGTATTATTTAAATTGGATCATAAGCCTAAACTTGAGGGAATCAGTGCAAGTAAAAAGATAGCCTGATTTGACTAGCTAGAACAATAGACCCTCAGGAATCTTGAGGAATACTAACTCACACCGTGGAAAGTTAGTTTATTCCTGTTTCTTTGCTTCCATTGTATACTGGACAGCTAGAAATAGTTTATCTAAGTTGTTCTAATGATCCTTGATCATTTTAATAGAATAAATTCTTAAGAGTAGTATTACATGTCTGAGCATATATATATATATATAAGTATATATATACACACACATATATATATACAACTTTTAAGAAATATGCAATATTGTCTCTCAGAGAGTGGCATCGGTTCTTGTTTCAGTGGGTAGTGTATGATTTTTATATTACAATGTCTCATTTTCATAGTTAAAGACGTACACAAAACTCAAGTTCATATGGATTAAACAAACTCAGCATAAATCAGGCACACTGAACCTGATGGAAGAGAAAGTGGGAAGTAGCCTTCAATGCATAGGCAAGGGGAACACTTCCTAAATATAACCCCAGTAGCACAAACACTGGGAGAAACAATTAATAAATGAGACCTCCTGAAACTGAGAAGCTTCTGTAAAGCAAAGGACACAGTCGATAAGACAAAAAGGCAGCCTAGAATGGGAAAAGATCTTCACCAACCCCACATCAGACAAAGGACTGATCTCCAAAATATATAAAGAATGCAAGAAATTAGACATTAAAATTCTAAATAACCAATTAAAAAACGGTACAGAACTAAACAGAAAATCTCAACAGAAGAATCTCAAATGGCCAAAAGATACTTAAGGAAATGTTCAAACATCTTTAGCCATCAGGGAAATGCAAATCAAAAAAATTCTGAGATACCATCATACACCTATCAGAATGGCTAAGATCAAAAACACTAATGATAGTTTATGCTGGGGAGGATGTGAAGTAAGGGGAAACTCATTTATTGCTTGTGGAAATGCAAACTTGTGAAACAACTTTGGAAATCAGTATGGCGGTCTCTCAGAAAATTAGGAATCAACCTACCTCATGATCTGGAAATAACACTCTTGGTACTCAAAAGAAGATGCTAAAGCATACCACAAAGTCACTTGTTCAATTATGTTCATAGAAGCATTATCTGTAGATGCCCCACAACTGAAGGATGGGTAAAGAAAATGTGGCACATTTACACATTAGAGTAATACTCAGCAGTAAAAAAACAGTGACATCTTGAATTTTGCAGGCAAATGGATGGAATTAAAAAACACTATCCTGAGTGAGGTAACCCAGACCCAAAAAGATGAATATGGTATATACTCATGCATAAGTAGATACTAGCTATAAACAAAGAACATTGAGCCTATATATAGTTCATGATCCTAGAGAAGCTAAGTAATAAGGTGAACCCAAAGAAAAACGTATATATATCCACCTGGAAATTGGAAATAGACAAGATCACACGACAAAATTGAGAGCATGGGGGTTGGGGGAGAAGGGAGGGTGGAAGTGGAAGAGGAGAAGAGAAGGGGAACGTTTAGGAGAACTTGAAAGAATGGGCTAGTCAAGATGGAGGAAGAACAGAGATGAGAGCAAGGAAAGAGATATCTTGTTTGAGGGAGCCATTAAAGGGTAAGAAGAACCTGGCTCTAGAGAAATTCCCAGGAATCCACAATGATGACCCCAGCTAAGACTATAAGCAATAGAGGAAAGAGGGCCCGATCTTGATTTGCCCTGTAATCAAACTGATGAATATCTTAAATATCACCATAGAATCTTCATCCAGCAACTGATGGAAACAGAGGCAGAGACCTGCATCAGAGCACTGGACTGAGCTTCCAAAGTTCAGTTGAAGAGTGGGAAAAATTAGAATATGAACAAAGAGGTCAAGACCATGATGGGTTCACCCACTGATACAGTCTACCTGAGCTAATAGCAGCTCACCATCTCTAGCCAGATTAGGAATGAACAAGCATAGGACCAAACTAGTCCCTCCAAATATGGATGACAGCTGCATGGCTGGGGCAGACTCAGGGGCCACTGATGAATTGGCACCAGGATTTATCCCTACTGTATGTACTGACTTTTGGGGAACTTATTCTCTTTGAATGCATACCTTCTTCAGCCTAACTATAGTAGGGAGGTCCTTGGGCCTTCCACAAAAAATGTGCCTTACTCTCTCTGAGGAATGGAGGGTGGTGGGGTGGGAGGGTATGTGGAGGAAATGGGAGGAGGGAAAGGAGTGGGAACTTGGATTGGTATTTTTTTAAACATCTAATAAATTTTAAAAAATAAACTTTGATAAAATTAGTTTACTATATAAACTAATAATTTATATTTTATGTTTTTAATTGCCCATCAACTGTCCATTATAAACTTTTTGAAACCAAGAGACCTGTCAAGACCATGAATTACACTTGTATAGCATATCACTCATTAATCTTTAAATGAATTCTGCTCTTATGACTTTATCAGTGACACAGGTACATTTGAGGATAGCTTATTATGTAGTCCTTCAAAGAAGGTATGGTTTGATTCCAGATGCCTGGCGATCCATGCTAAGTACTTGGGTAAGAACATTCCTTGTATAATCTAAGCATACCATCATGACACCACAGCAAGCACATTACAACATTACAATCCCATTGCTGTCGCTAGTTTTTGCTCACTTAGTGAAGATGATACATTTGTATTTGCATTGTAAATTGGGATTTCTCACCTGCTAAATTAGCATATGTGTTAGTGAACAGTTCCATGTTTTCAGAAGGAAATGAGCAAAAGCTTTCCCATAAATTTTTTCTCCCTATCTGGTTTCACCTATTATTACTGTTTTCAATTACTGTGTTGCTCTTGTTACAATCAATGAATCAATATCTAAACAGTGTTACTTACTAAAATGCACACTTTGCATTATGGTTTTCCCTTTGTGGTATTCATATCCACAAGTTTGACAAGTGGATAACTTCATTCAAGTCCTCAGAACAGAATGCAGAATGTTTCCACTTCCTCACTCTTCCTGAATCCCTACTGAGTTAACCCTTGATCTTCATTATCACCACAGTTTTGCCTTTTTCACAATGCATTGTAATTGGACTCACTTCAAGTGACTACAGTTGTTGTTTATACATTTAGACAATTGTGAATACAGCTACTATGCCCAACTGTATGCAGACCTTTGGTGGGCATATGTTTCCAATTCCATAAGTAAACACTAAGGAGTTTGATCGTGATGCCATAAGATATTATCATCCTTAGCTTTATAAAGAACCATCAAACCATCCTTTATCTTTGGTACTGGTTTTCATCCTTACCAACAATGAGTTCCTGAACTCACAAGTTCTCCTGTATTTCACTGTTTTTAATGTTCTAGATGTTGATTATTCCAATGGATAGATAGTGATATCCCATTTGTTGCTTCAATTTTAATTTTCCCAAAGGTACATCATACCATTACTGTCACATAATTATTTTCTGTATGTTTTATCTGTCCTTTAGTGACCCGACACCCCTGGACAATGCTCCTCAGTCATTTTGCCTTAGGCGGGACAGGATGGCTGCAGGTAGGAGGAATTAAGTATTTTCTCTGCCCCTGCCATGAGAATATGTAAGAGGCTGTTTCTCTCCTATTAAGAGAGTAAGGCTTTGTTTTGGGGCATTGACGAGTACCTCCAACAGTACAGACTGATCTAACATAGTAGTTTCTTCTAAGGGCAAATGTTCTGGAACTTTTAAAGGGGTCCCTCATCTCCACTACCTTCCAGAAACAAACAGCTATTTGACTCTGAGGCACTGGTTGAGCCACTGAAGTCATAATTAATTTGGCAGTCTATAACTGGGACCCTGGCAGTTCTTGCTTCCGTCCTGGGCTTCCCTTCCCATCAGTGATTACCAGACGTTTCTGCCCATACATTCTTGCTTCAGTAAGTGGATGCCTCTGTTTGTTATTCTAGTTTAGGAGAAAAGGCTTTGTCCTATAACCTCAATGCTTTATATATTTAAGAATATGCTTATTTTTTCATTTCATTGAGTTTTTTACTAGATATTAGGATTGTGGAAATAAGCTCTTTAAGTGCTGGTCCAGAAACTCAAACCACTTACTTTTTTTTTCCAGTTTATCATTTCTTCATTTTTAACATCTATTCCCAGATTCAATATAACTCTAGAATATGGTCATCAACTTTTATTAGGTTGTTTCCCCATAGCAGAGCTCCTGAAACAGACCAGGAGGTTATTCCTAATCACTGTCATTCTCCTGCTACAGTTGATATTCTCCACTCATAATAGAATTGTTACTATGACATCTCACCTTTAAAGAGGTGGCTCCCCATCCAATACCAGCACAACTGATTGGCAGAATTTGTAAACAGGCAATTAAATGATGTAGGGTTGAAAGCACAGGACACAGACAATGAAGCTGGGTGTTGCCTGTTGTTTCCTTTATTGTTGATACACTTGCAAAGGACACCATTTTCTCTTTCTCTCCCATCAGAAATGTCAACATCGTTGCCAAGCCCAGCACTTGTGCATTCAATGTAGCATTATCTCCCATGTCAGACCCAATTTCTTCCTCAAAGAGAAGAGCTTTGAGTTACCTACTCTTCATGGGCCTCTTCACACTGGCACAGTGAATGGGATCTCAGCTTCATTTGAGAGAAATCTCAAATTCAATGATCTTATGCCAAAAAGCAACTTATTGGCACTTACGCGTAGCAAGATTGCAACCACAGAACTTCTTCAGATGGGCTTTGATATGACACTGTGCAAACAGGATCTGCTCTCTCCGCAGGCCATCTTTGTTTTATGGAACTCTTTTGTATTCAAAACACCACATTACTTTCACAACTTTTCCAAACCATAATTCCACACACATATCCTTCCAGGGTCTCTGGAATGATCTCGCTTCATCACTGGTTCTGAATAGGCCAGGGCCTCACCCACATACAATTACTGTTGCCCAAGGAAGAGAGATGCTGGCCAGTTATGGCAGGTCATATAACTCATCATGAAAAAGGAATCAAGCCAAGGCCCCTGGAAGCTGAAATCAAAATGGTGCTAGCTCAGAAGAGAATGGGGATACAGTCAGCCGAAGATAGATGACTGGATAATAGGAAGCCAAAGCAACATGCTGTCTGCTTTGGAAGAAAGGAACAATTTCATGGCTACCCATGGCATCTAATCGTGCATAAACAATTCAAAGATTAATTTAGTGAATTTGTGGTTATTTTTTCTCTCTTTTTCTCCAAATTGTATTGACAGGAATACCAGGTCAGAAAACTGGCTTCATTCAGTTTATCATATTGTTTTCCAATTACATTTATAATGCCTTACTTATGTATTGCAATTAATAATTTCTGTTAGGCAAACGGATACTTTGAGTTGATAATTCTAGGAAAATCTAAAAATCTAAAAATAGAGGGAACCTACGTTTTGTTGTCCTGAAATCTCTCCTTGATTTTCAACAACAGTTATGCATATGTGTATGCAATTATTTTTAAATCCCTCTACCATCACAAAAATATGCACACACTTTTCTTCATTTTTCCCTAGTACATACCCTAAGATATTTACTTATTTATTTATTTATTTATTTATTTGTTCATTCATTCATTCATTCATTCATTCATTCATTTATGGAGACAAAGTTTCTCTGTGTAGCCTTGGCTGTCCAGGAACTCAGTCTATAGACCAAGTTGTCTGTGAACTCAGATTTGCCTGCCTCTGCCTCCTGTATGCAGGATAAATTAAATATATGTACTATTACATCCAGCACCTTAGGGTGTGTATAATGGTTAATGATATTTTATAAATTTTGATTGACATGAATTTCATTTTACCACTATTATTTTTAAAGCAAAGTAATAAATATTAACTAGCTGTATGTTTTAAATATCAATATTAGATCTACAAAAGTACAAGTGAAATCAAAAATAAACTTGCCACTCCTGTCCTCTACGAGAAATAAAATAAGAAATCATACAATAGATGGCTCAGAGGTTAAAGATACCTTTCAGTAATTCCCATCGTAAGGTAAGGAACAATAATTTCAATTTAAAAAGGTTTCTAATTTTCAGTGTCATTTGTGTAGTTAAAAGTTGTAGAAATGACAGGGTATAGAATGAAGCAAAAGAAATCACAACTGACAAAGTCCGGAGTAGGGGTCATTAGTGTTAAATAAATATTCATCGTTCACTTTCCACCCATATTGAAATGCTGGCAGGCTGAATCTCAAAGGCTCGGGAGACCTGACTCTCACAGAAGTGCAGTTTTGAATTAACAAAATATACGGAGCTCAGGAAAAGTGCTTCAGTTCTCCGGCCCTGGGGCTATTTGAAGAAAAAAAAATGGAAATATGCAGAGATGTCTTTAAGTACTGTTCCTCTTTTCAACCCATTAGAAGAGAAAGTAAGAACAATCACGTTGTCTTGCCACTGTCTGAATCTTTATGTCATCCCAAATAAGTATATTGATAACTACAGTAATAGGTGGGCCCTCTGAGAAGCGATTAGGCAATGGGAGTGCAATCCTCACAAATGATATTAGTATTCTTAGATGAGGTCAAAGAGAAACCCTCATTCCCTCATAGCAGGTTGCCGTGAGAACCTGTTTATTAAGCAGAAGCAGGAGGAAGAGCACAACACACATGGAAGTAGTTAGTTTATACCAAATCCTGGCCTACTTACTCTCCTACTTACTCTTAGAGAAATAAGTCTCTTTTTGTTTTTTAACTTCATTTTAATAAAACCTTTTCAAAGCAACCCAAAACAAACTAAAAAAAAAATCTTTTATAAGTCAATGAACTATGTAAACTTTGAAAGTATTTATAGGTTACTAATAAATAGCAAGTGTAACCTCTAGTACAATTTATTGTTTAAGAGTACATTCAGAGGTATAATATTTGTCTAATATGTGGAAGGACCTTGGGTTCAGTTCCCAGCACGTGCACGTGCGTGCGCGCGCGCGCACACACACACACACACACACACGCCTGTAATCTTTTCCATGATTTCATAATGAGTCTGACAAACTCATTTTAAAGCAGTAGGTTAACAAAAGAGGGAAAAGTCAACATAGCCATAAGTACAGAGAATGCCTTTTCTAAATAACAAGAATCCTGGTGTAGTGTGGTGGTATAGGAAGAACAAAACACTTGGAGTAAGCAGACTTGGACTTGAATTTTTTTTTCCGGCTACTATAGCATGACTTAAGATATTTAATAATTTTTCTCTCCCCATCTTCCCTTGGCCCAGTCTCGCCCAACCCTCAAGTTCCCAATTTTGCCTGGCGATCGTGTCTACTTCCAATATCCAGGAGGATTACTATATCTTTTTTTGGGAGTTCACCTTCTTATTATCTTTTCAAGGATCCCAAATTTATAGGCTCGATGTCCTTTAATTATGGCTAGAAACCGATTATGAGTGAGTACATCCCATGTTCATCTTTTTGGGTCTGGGTTACCTCACTCAGAATAGTGTTTTCTATTTCCATCCATTTGCCTGCAAAATTCAAGATGTCATTGTTTTTTACCGCTGAGTAGTATTCTAGCATGTATATATTCCACAGTTTCTTCATCCATTCTTCCACTGAAGTGTGAAGGGGAGAATGGGGGGAGCTCGGAGGAATGGGGTGCTTGGGATATAGGAAGGGTGGATATGGGAGCAGGGAAGCATATATCTTAATTTAAGGAGCTACCTGAGGGTTGTCAAGAGACTTGACCCTAGAGGGGTTCCCAGGTTTCCAGGGAGACGCCCCCAGTTAGTTCCTTGGGCAGCTGAGGAGAGGGAGCCTGAAAAGGCCAGTTCCTATAGCCATACTGATGAATTTCTTGCATATCACCATAGAACCTCCACCTGACGATAGATGAAGAAAATGACAGAGCCCCACATTGGAACACCGGACTGAGCTCCCAAGGTCCTGATGAGGAGCAGAAGGAGAGAGAACATGAGAAAGAAAGTCAGGAACGTGAGGGAACCTCCAGCTGGCGACAGATGGGGAAGGTGACTGAGCCCCACATTGGAGCACTGGACTGAGCTCCCAAGGTCCTGATGAGGAGCAGAAGGAGCGAGAACATTAGGGAGAAAGTCAGGAACGTGAGGGGTGCATTCACTCATGGAGACGGTGGGACAGAACTAAAGGGAGATCACCAACTCCAGTTGGAATGGGACTGATGGATCATGCGACCAAACCCGTCTCTCTGAATGTGGCCAACAGCGGGGGCTGACTGAGAAGCAAAGGACAATGGCTCTGGGCTCTGATTCTTCTGCATGGACGGGCTCTGTGGGAGCCTTCTCAGCTTGGTCGATCACCTTCCTGGACCTGGGGGGAATTGGGAGGACCTTGGTCTTAGCATAGAGTGGGGAACCCTGATAGCTCCTTGGCCTTAAGAGGGAGGGAGGGGAGGTATGGGTGGAGGGGAGGGGAGGGAAGGGGGAGAAGGAGGGGAGGGAAGGGGGAGGAGGAGGGGAGGGAGGGGGGAGGAGGAGGGAAGGAGATGGAAATTTTTAAATATAAAAAAAATAAACCATGAGGAAAAAAAAAAAAGAACAGGGCAAGTTCTGGATGGAAGAAAAGAAAAGCAAAAAAAAAAAAAGATATTTAAATAATGTTCTCACCTGATAGTACCTTCAAATCCTTTTATCTCCACACACTTGATATAGTCCTGATATTAGAGATTTGAATATTGGATTTGAATCTTGACAAAAACCAGTTGCTGGTTGAAAACAATGATTGACTTGGGGACCAGTCTGAGATTTGGAAAAATTATCCACAAAAGGAGTTAATCATTCTAACATCACACATTTACTTAAATAAATTACTCTTAAGCTAAACTTGGGAGAGATAATTCAATTATTATATAATCATATAATCAATATAATCAATAATCATATAAAACTGTAACTATAAATATATATGCTTATGTTTTAATTTGTGTGGTCAACACTATCATTCTTCAAATTAGTACATTATTATCTCCTAGTAAAATGAACTAGCATATTGCAATGTAGATCTTTCGATTGGGTATATTTTAAACACATTATGTGTAGTATATGTGGTAATTTATCATCCATCCTTCTATTTCAAGGGCATTTTAAAGTCTCTTTTTTTCTCATGTATGCTTTCAAAAGACAAGAATCGACATACCCCTTCATTTATGGGTAACAGTCGAGGATTTGGAGCAGAGAATCGTAAAGGCGATATCTTGCTTTACCACAGCACTCAAGAGATCATTTTCACTATGTCTAAAACATCTTATAAGGAGGAGAGGGAAAAGAAACTTTTCCATTTAATTGTCTCTTTGATTTGTATCGGCTTCTTTAGTTTTGTTGCTGATGCGGAGCCTAGTTAGACGAGTTGGAAAGGTGAGAGATAGCAGGATAGCAGCTTCTCTGTGGCTTAGGGATGCAATGCAAAGCATCGTTATTGATATTCTTTTTAAAGGGTTCACTGGGGTGCAGCGCACAGTTGTCGCGTGGAATGGAAAACAGAAATCCCTTTGAAAATAAGAGATAGAATTCAAGGTCAGTCTCCCACTAGTCAGTATTCCCTCTCCCCTCACCTTTTTTGGGAAGCTGCGAATCATTTATCTGGGTTTGCTCACTGCATGCTGATGGCATCATACCTTATCACTCTCTGAAACAACACTTCACTGGCATATTTTAAAACAACAATTTATCTTCTCCTGTTCCCAGAGCTAATTTGAACCCAAGAAAGTCCCATTGGGAAAATAATTGTAAATTATAATGCTTTTTGATAAAGTTAAAAGCTTCTCATATCTGTTGTTCAAAGTTAGGTTAGCAGGTATGTTCTGTCTTAGATGGGCCCACTGTGCCTACTATAATTATGAGTTTCAGAAAACATTCACAGCAGTCAAGATAAGAGGGGAATTGTTGTTGCATTTTTACTATAAATATGCAGTATGCTCTTCATTGTCTGTCCTATAAGTCTTACATTCTGTGGTTCTATGGAGAGAGAATCACTCATGATCAGTTGCAGACACTATCACATTGCCATACAAGTTGGTGACTGTGTAAACTGGGAGTAAGAATGGAGAGTCTGTATTTTTCCCAGTTTCCCAGAGTGTTCCACTGACCCGGGAATCACAATGTGGTAAACTCATTAGCTGTTGGTACTCAGATCTTTAGTATAGATTTCTGAGCATAAGGGGGTTTCTATAAACGCCTGAAATGGAGACATACTGAAGACAATAAAATCAGCGACTTTCAGTTGCTGGGCAAAAGGTAATTATCATGTCAGTTTTAGTCTTACTTTGTCAAACTTTATCCAGGTATGAATTTATTCTTTCTTCAACTGAGTATTAACAGATACCATTGAAAGCATCCATGACAATATAGACCAAAATATATCTTTTGGAGAATAAACAACAAAATTAAAATTTAAATGAGTGCTAAAAGATTAGACAAATAGTAACAAGAAAAGAGCTGTTTACAGAAATACTGAGCTAGATTGGATTATTAATAATCATAAGGTAACTATAGGGGCAGTAAACATTTGCCTCTGAAACAAACATCTTAAATAACAAGTAGAGAAAGACAAGGCTCCCTGACTCTGGCTAAATGAAATGCAAGAGAAACCAAAGTGATGAATAGTCCTTCCAAAGCTAGAATTCAATATTTTGCATATTTTAATACCTGCTAGTTTGCCACCTTACAGAATCCAGTATGATTTAAAGTGTCCTAAGTGGGGAGAGTATGAAAATTCTAGATCTATAGTTAGATTGTGTGATTTATTTAAGCAAAACAAAATTCAAGGATAAAATAACTATATTTAAACTCTAGTGAATAGTATTCAGAAAACTTAAAGTCGATTGGACTTAACTACAGAAAGAATCGAGTTCACTAACTTCCAGCTCAGGAATCTACATTTAGAAATGATCACAATGGAGTGTTCAATCCCTGAGAACAAATGCAGTCTTTAGAAGGGTCTTTTCTATTTTCTCTCTGACTGCAATACCTTCTCACCATGACTGCTCACTAGGACCTTTTCCTGATTGCTAGACTGGGATTTATCTACATTATTGAAAATAAAGTTACACTCTACACAGAGCCTCATGCCTCATAGACACTGGGCTACCGGAAGTGACTTCACATCAGCTTCCAATGTTGTGTTTTTTTTAAAAAATGAGTCAAAGACTCACACAGTTCAAAATGGATCTTTCGCTGGAAAAGAACCAGATTTGAATACGACTTTCCCTGCCTTCAGCACTGAAGCTCACCGGGCCTGTGAAACCCCTCACTTCAGTTTCTAACACCGCTAGTGTTCTGAGATTTCTGTAGGTCATCCCTGGCTGTCTATGTGGGAAGCATTAATATTGATACAAAAACCATACCTGCAGAGTTGGCCTCTGTTTTCAGTGGCGTTCTACTTCCCCTTTCCATTGCACTTCCAGTTTTACTGCTGGTACCATTCACCTCTTTTCAGAAAAAGAAGCAAGGCATCAAGCAGCCATCAAATTCAAGAGTGACTCAAGGGTAAACCCAGCGTGATCCAACTTCCCATCACCAATGCCTACTCTAACACTGAGAAGTATTCAATAAAGTCTTTGCAAATGATAAATGAAATATTATTGGAAGCATTACCCCAGCCCCTGACCTGGGACTTGCCTTGAACCGGACTCCACCCCCGGGAAAGCCCGCCAAGCCCTGACCCCTTTCTGGTGAGCGTCAGGACCATTCCCACAGGGTATTTAGGCAGCCACCCAGAGAATGAACGCATGGTTTCAGGTTTTACCCATCTTCGCCCATCAGCTGTTTGCTATGCTTCCCTGACCTCTGCCACCAACACCAAGATCACCCTGGTCCCCTCCCCCTCTTTGCTGTTTGCTGTTTGTCTCAAACTGGAACTGTCTACAACGTATCTGTTTCCCCCTGCCTTCCACTCTAAAACTGCATGAGACGTGTTTTTCTGGTTTTTGCTGCCCACCTACACCAAGATTTTTAAATTGGTCAGCAGACACAGGTTTCTAAAAATGTCCTATTTGTCCGTCTGTTAAAATAATGTGGCCACAGTATATTTGTGTGAGTGTGCAAATGTGTTTCCGTGGTGTGGTCAGTTTAAGTTTCTGTATGCACATATGCTTGTTTAGGGCCAGTAAAATTTATATTTCCAGATTACATCAGCTTTGGAAAAATACAAACATGTGGGTAGCCACCATTTTAACCTCACAGCCATCTTTGGTAAGCGTACCCATGTGTGCTAGTCCACCATATTTGATAAGGGTACCCAAGTGTGCTAATCCACCATATTTGATAAGGATACCCACATGTGCTAGTCCTCCATCTTTGGTAAGGGTACCCACATGTGCTAGTCCACCATCTTTGGTAAGGGTACCCACATGTACTAGTCCACCATCTTTGATAAAAAGTATTCATATTTGCTCGTATTCTTTGACTTATTAAGATATTCCTTTTAATCTTCTTACATTTACTAGCATTGGTAAACTGTAATTAAGTGGATAAAATACATACCTAAATTTAGCTTATATGCCCAGATTAAATAACAGGTAATGGTACCTAGTTCTCAAATGCCTTTACAGATCTGAGGGTATGGCATTTTAAAAAAAGAGTTTCTAACACAGACATGCCAGCTTCCGCAGCACACTTTAGCTCCTCCAAGAAGACAGCAGACCTTCCACCTCCAGACCTTGCCTTTGGGTTTGGCAAATCCACCCACATGGCAAAAAGTGGCCTTCCACCTCTTCAGCTTCCTGGATGCTTCACTCAGGGAATAGATCTCATCCTGCCAAGACAAATAGACTAACCCCACCACCACCACCACACACACACACACATAGGAAAAATCTTTGGGCCTCTTGTACTCAGAAGCTAACGGCAAGCACTGCTTCTAAGACTGACGTTCTCCGAGGACCAAGGAGAAGATTTGGGCTTGCCTGTGAAGCTAAGAAAGCTGTCTCATTTTTTTTGCTCATTTATCGCTCCCAGATCTTTCTAATGGCATTTAAAGGTACTGGTTGCTCATTCCTTTATTTGTGAAGTTTCCTGCTAAAATACAGAGAGGTATCTCTCTTCAACAGGCTTCATAGTTCAAGATGAACAGATTTCAGGTGTATAAAAACTAACAGTCTCCAAAACCTTTTGCTAACCCCAGCCAGTTTCAAGCATATTTTACAGGTCACTCCTGCTGTCTGGACCAAACCAACTCACAAATCACTCTCCAGACAACGCTGAACACCTACAACAGCTCCTGAGACCTCACCATTGGAACCAACTCTCCTAGATCAAGCACTCGTGCCAAGTAAAATCTGGATTTATCTGCTATTGTGTCCCATCCCATGGGTAGCCCCATTTCACAGGGCCAATAATAGCAATATTTTTTTTCTCCTAGCCACCTGTCTTCTCATCTCCCTCAAAGAGCAGCTGCCTGAGGACTCCAGGATGACAGCAAACCAAATGCCGCTCCAGCCACTCCTCTCACTGAGCACGAGCACACCACCACTCAGCTCTCTCCTCTCCCATGTCTACCCATGCCCACAGGAAGTAGCCAAACTTAATCTGACACCCCTATATACAAGGACTCTGGGATGTTTGATTGAAAGTGAGTCCTCAGGCCCCTAACACCCCTATATCCAAAGAGTCTGGAATGTAACATTAAGTTGGAAGCATCACCCCAGCCCCTGACCTGGGAGTTGCCTTGGGCCAGACTCCACCCCTGGGAAAGCTCGCCAAGTGCTGACCCCTCCTTGGTGAGGGTCAGGACCACTCCCACAGAGTATTTGGGCGTCCTCCCAGAGAAGGAACCCATGGTTTCCGGTTTAGCATATGCTTCCACTCTCTGTCTCCCCCACCCCCACCCCCGCCATGCTCCCAGCCACCTGAGAGCGCTGCATTTATTAAATGCAGGTATTTTTAATTTGGTCTAATCTGGTTTAATTGGAGTTATTTTGTGTCGGCGGAGAGGCTCTTCTTAAGATTGTTCCTAACAATAAGGTTTGGAGGACTATAAAATACTGCTTTCCATATGCAGCAGATAAGTTATTTTCTTCTGTGGCTATACTCCAAGCAGTTTCCTCTGACCCCAGTTACACCAAATGCACTTTTAAGAAAACCCATCTTTAGATTTTCAGTCACATGCAAGGAAAGTTTCTCCTCCAGGTGATATTTGCAAAATAGTAGTTCTCGAATTTATCTGTCTGAGGGCGAAGTGCTGGAGGAGAGTCCCACTGCCTGAGGGAAACAAATGCACGCAAACATTTGCATAATTAAAGATTAAGATGCATAACTCCAGTCCTTCTGGTGTCTATCATCAAAGATGTCAGTCAGTCAGTACAGTCAGATTAAGTTCAGACACATTCCTAGTGCCTAGTGGCAGTCAAGAAACATTGGCCAGCCATTCTAACTGTGGAAGATTCTTCAAGAGAGAGGACAATTAAACAAAATTCTATCCTCAGATAGTAAAAAGGGAACACTACAGTCTCTTAAGAGTTTTGTTTGTGTGTTTGGCTAGTTTGGGTTTTTCTGTTTTGTTTTGGTTTTTTGGTGTTTTTTCCCAGTGAAATGGTCTAGGAAGAAACTCTGCCCCCTTGCTAGAAATGCAAATCATAGACATACTGACAATGTTTAAAAATTCAGAAATCAATGCATTCGTTATCATGGTTTCATACCTCTAAAATATCCAAGAGAGAAAAGCCTTTTTTTTTTGGATATTTTAGAGTCACTAGTAGACTTTTTTTTTAATTTTTTTTTTTTGTCTTGTAGAACATATAATACCGGACATGGAGGATACAGATCCCACTCTCATTAAAAGTACAAAAGTGACTTGTTAGCTGGCAGGTCACATTGCCTCTTCTCTGCTTCTTCATCTTCTCCATTTAGTCTACCAGACAAACTTCCTTACACAATCCAGTCACCCACTAATAATGGCAACCATACCAGAAGCATCTTTTGAAACACGACCTTCTAATGAGACTTTCCTGAAACTCCTTCGCTTCAAATCACATCACTCATATCTCATTTCCTCCTGGAGCATCAAGTTCAAGAACAGCCCCTAGCACCCCAATCACTTCCCATTACTTAAAAGTTTTTCTTCCTTCAGCATCTTGGCTCCTGTTACTGTGTGGGAAAGGCTGATGAAGAGCAGAAGGGTGTGGATTTTCCAAAATCTTTTTACTTCAGCATTGTAGGATGATATAAGCCAGTCAAGTTCTCCCAAAGCATTCAAAAAGCACTGAGAATCTTTCTGTTGTTTCTTCTGTCTTATGTCTCATCTCTCCACAATGACAGCAGGCTTTGACAGTGTGCTCCGTTCTGATGTCAACACCAGTGAATGGGATAGCTACAGCAGGGCCTTAACAGTGATTCAATCAAGATGAGGATGAGTTCATTTGGCAAAAAACTCCTGGGTGAATTTATTTGATTAGTTCTTAATAATATGGAGCGATTTACTTGATTATTTTGGTAGTACTTTCTACCATTAGAAGTTTTGTATTTGTTTGACTTTGAAGCACAGGGTTTTTTTTTCTTTCTGCCTTAACCCTGGCTAGTAAACTAGGATAATTTCTTTCTCGGGCTTCAGTGGGACCACCAGATTTCCTCCATGGATTCCTTCCCATTTCAGTTGCAAAATGAGTGATTCGTCTCTCTTGAGCATCCCTAAGGTCAAGGAATACTGGTCAAATAAATGAATACACAAAATAAATTTTAATTTTTAAATTTATTTTAATGTATTGTGTTGTGGGAACAGAAGGGTCGATGAAGGAAGGAATAACAAGAAAGAAATTCACAAAGGAAGATAAGTCACATCAATATCTCTACCAAATATCTTAAAACTAAAATGCCAGTAAGACATTTTTAAATACCTGCCTAATTTGGAAATATGAACATCAGATTTTCATTTGTCCATAAATTTTCCCTGCTGCCTCTGTAGCATTTGCCATTTCTAAAGGGGAATTTCTTTGCTGTATTTATTTAACTTAATCTGTATTAGGTGCCCAAAACTAAAAGTATGGCATATTCCTTTTAATTTAGCTGTTTAAAACATTCTCTAATTTCTAAAGAAGAAAAAGAGTGAAGTTACCCATTTTTGCCCTGATTCAACAGTCCCAAATCAGCTGGAGTTTATACAAGGTCTAGACAGCTCAGACCCAATCAGAGCAAGGCATTTTCCCCTTTCATTCCTGACTGTGAAACCTGGTGCCAGGTTATCATTTCCAGAAAACATCTACCCCAGCACAACCTGCAGATATTTTTTTTAACTTTTCTGAATTGTTAGTTGGTCCCCCAGCACATTTCGAATGTAACCTTTTAATCCCCACATTGGCAATTAGAGATTAAAATTCCATTCCAGGAGCCATTCTGCAGATGGCATAGTATGAAAGAAAAAAAAAAGAAAAAAAACTGGAGGTATTTTAAAATTGTATTTATACAGAACACCAGATGAATTTGCCAGGCTGTTTCTTTCTGGGTTTATGCATTCTCTCATGAAATTGATTAAGATGTAGATTTCATTTGCTGTGACTTAACACTTTTATAGAATTTCAGAGTATCAATTAATCCATCTCTTTTGTTCAACACAGTTGCCATAAAATGTAGAAGTAAAATCTATATTTAAAGAAACTGCTTGAGAAGATTCAGTCACCTTAGCACAGGTCACCAAGCTAGGTTGAGAAAGGTCACATGATAATAAAATGGACCGGCTGCAGAAGCAATGCACCTATTGAACAGAAACCCTGTCACATCTAAGCAATTTAGGCAGTTGGATTCTTACTTTTTTCCTTTAGTATGCTCTGAGGGCTTTAAAAAATACTTATAGTTTTTAAACTTTATTTGGCATACATGCATATATACATACATGCATGTGTGTTTGGCACCAAAAAGAATGCAGATCATAAATGTATAACTTGAGAAAGCTTTTTAGAAGGAATCATGAAACCACCTTGCAGATTGAAAAGTAAGAACATTGCTGGTTCTCAGAGCTCTGTTCCCTCACGCTTTCCTTTCCAGGAAGTTGCCTCCCCAGGTGACCACTATTTTACTTCTGGCAACAACGGTTAGTTTACATCATATCCAATGCTTCATAAGACTTACGTCTACCCTTTTGGGCCTGAAGCATCTATCCTGCTACATGTAAGTGTATAGTTCTTATTGCCAAATTATGTTGTACATTTGATAAATATCTCATACTCTGTTCATTTTATTGCTAGTGGGCATATATTGCTAGTGGACACCTGAGATGCTTGTAGTTTGGGATTATGACAAAGTGTATATTTGTGATCATCCACATATATCCATTCTTAGTGGATAGTCCCCAAGAGGTCTGCTCTCTACCCCACTACAGAAACAGAGGAGGAGTTTGGGGGGCGGGGGGGGACTGGGAGGAATAGAGGGAAGTGAAACCGCATTCTAAGTGTAATGTATGAGAGAAAAATAAAAGAAAAAAAAACGGAAAGGAAAGAAAGCAGGCTGAGCAAGTCATGTAGAACAAACAAGTAAGTGAAACTCCTCCATGGGCTCTGCATCAGCTCTTGCCTCATGCTTCCTGCCTTGCTTGAGTTCCTGTCCTGACTCCCCTTAGCCATGGACTACTACCTGGAAGTGTAAGCTGAAATAAACCCTTTCCTCTCCAAGTTGCTTTGGTCATGGTATATTTGATTACAGCAATAGACACCTAGGACAGCTGGCGAAGATCATTTAAGATTAGACTTACCAAGTAAGACATGACTAGTAGGTTATGGTACACCAGTTCCCACATACCTTAGCAGCAACGAGCGTCCCCACTATTTCATATCGTTTACTCACTCTTGTGAGTATGCAGTGTTTTGGGATAGTAACTTTGATTTATACTTTCCCAATAAGTAAAGCTGACCATAGTTCCATATGTAGCCACTGGTTCCTGGGAAGATGACTATCACAGTAATTTAGCATTATTGAATTTATTTTTCAATTTAAGGAGCTACCTCTATATACAAGTCGTAAATCTGCGAAAAATACTTATTACAAATAGTTTCTGGATGACTGGCTTTTACACTACCCTTGAGGCCTTAAGGCATTCCTAGCTTTAGGTATTTACCAATAAATAGGTAATTTTATTTCCTTAATGATTTATGGACTTTATGTTTTCGTTGAGGAATCTTTGCCTACCTGAGTGACAGGATGAACTCCGCTTTGCCATTCAAATTGATTCTATAATTCAAATATATTTTATATTGCATTAATGGAGAATTAGAATCATGATCTTTCATTTAGATATTCTATGAACCTAGCACTTTAAAAAAAAAAAAAAAGAAAGAAACTAAAAGACAGTTACTAAAGGCTTTTTTGTGTACCAAAAATTGCAAGCGTATCCTTTTCCAATATTATGGAGTTTACATCTTGCAAAAGTAGGTATCAGACCCCTCTGGAACTGTAGTTACAGACAATTATGTGCTCTCCGACTTGGATGTGGGAAATGAGATGACACAACTTCAGAAAAGTCAAAGTCTTTTGGAGTTGTATATTTTTACTTTATTTATTGACCGATACATATTTGAATTCCAATATAAATTTCAAGATTTTTAAGTTCAGACTGTTGGTGATCATTTATCTCATATGAAAATAGTATGTAATACTGATGATAAAATATGGAGTAAAACCATCTATTATTAAATCACACTTGCTTTTCACAGTGGCCAGTCACATCCCTTTTCTTAATACTAGATTTTCCCTTTGAAGAACTACTGCAGAGTAAGCATACACCCCTGCAGGGAGGAGGGAAGCTGTTACACTCAAGGGAAGTCTAGGAGGCTCAGAGAGCTCAGGATGTCACAAGACTCAGAAGGTCTCTCCCCAAGGTTATGTAACCAGTCCAACACCACTCGAGGAAATCGTCTAGTGGATACACTTGACAGTTGATCAAGGAACTCCACCCACGTGGTTTCTTGACTCACCACACACACCAGGCTAGGCTTCTCAGTCATGCAGTCACACACATCCCCCATATTCCTGGAGGGAACCTCTCTCTCATCTTCACGACTGTAAGTTACCCCAATATTTTCATTGGTTTGCCAATCTAAACACGGACAGAATCATTTCTCGAGCATCTCCTCTGCGCCTTTACTGGGGTAAAAAAAAAAAAAAAAAAAAGATGTTTGTTCACTCTCCCAAGGAGAAGTCACCCTACACTCTCAATAGCTGAATCAAATGTGTGTTGAGGACTTAGCAGAGACAATTTCATTACACTGCATAACCTCACTGCCAATCATGCAAGGAAAAACCACATACTCTCCAGGCTTGAAATGGTCAGAGAAGCTTTTGAGGAGATTTATGTTCAAAGGGGCCTTTGAAGAGCTAGCAGTGTACAGATTGGGGGGGAAAGGCAAGAAAGCTTTTCTTTTTTTAAGGCACTTTTCAAAGACTTTTTTCAAATGCTTCTACTTTCATTCCCTGCTTCTACTTTCTCCGTGCCTTTAACCATACTGGGTGCGGACAACTGATGCATATATAATGAAGCCTATGTCTTTCCCTTTATAAATTAATACAATCTCCAATACAGATGCCTTTAAATCAATAAAGATGAAGACAAAAATTTTCTGGGGAAAATGAGAGAGCTACAATGATTCTCTTACTGTCTGGTCTATATGAACAATTATCATCCATCTTAAATATCAAAATAGAAAAGTAACTCTACAATTTACAAAGCTTATGTTTTCTTATTCGGATGAGATATATCTGGCTATCTAACTAATGCACACACCACCAGGCATTATTTTTTTAAAGGCTCCTGAAATAGTCTTTATTTTAGGAGCCCAGGCCTTTTCAAAAGAGTTATTACTATCTACAGGGACTTGTAGACATCCTCTAATCTTGTTGCATCTCCTTTTCCTCACCTTAGAGTTTTGAATAATAATGTTTAGGAATGAATAAATTAAATCATTGTCATAACCTCCATGTGACTTCAGCATCAGAGCCTCCCAGAGCGCTGGTATGACAAAGAGCCTGGTAAAAGTCCACGTCATTAAAAGAGAAAGAGAGCAGACATCAGGGGAATGGATTTTAAGTAGTTCTAGAAACCTGGAGGAAGCTGTATCCCTCTTTCTGCTTCCCAATAATGGTATTGGCTTTGTGTTAATAAATTTTGTTTCATATACCTGAGGGTCCCATGGTTAAATATTTCTATGAAGGGAACATGGACATTGTCTTGTTTGACTTGCTGATGGTGGCATAAAAGTGACTGCGACATAGCAACGCTGCTACGCTTGTGTCTGTCAAGATCTTACATTGTCAGAACATCAAGCAGTGTCTCTCAGGCACTGTGGGACACACCAGCCCTTCTACGATCGGCTTTATCTGTTCCTACTGTCAGACAGCATCTGTGTCATTTATATAAGGAATTCATTCTTTGACTAATTAGCTCATGATCACAGCCCTTCTCACAGATGATCTTTGTGCCTGTCTTCACTCAGATCTCTACCTCACCCTCTGAAGTGTACACAAACTCTGTGATGCAATTAAAGAGCCTAGTGTCCTGTCTTTCTAAGAATGAATCACTACGCTCCATGATGAAGGTTGGGGTGTTGACCCGGAAGATTTTAAAACATGTAGATGATGTCAACATTAGTTTCTATGGGTAATCAATAAGTCAGAAGTAGGGAGGATGCTGCATGCTCCTCTTAAAGGTGGCAATAGCAAAAAGAATAAGGATTTTATTCAATCTTGGCACATTTGGCCTTTTATTTCTACGTTATGTAAGGATAAAGTCATTTGCTGTGACTGTTTAGAAATTACATGGTGTGATACTTTTATCATATGTATTTGAAATAAAAATTAAGTGACATATATGAAATTAAATTGTAGCTCTTAAGTATGTAGCTCTAAGTAGAGTTGTTTTGATTCGGGAAGAACCTGTGTTGTCAGTATTTTCAAAATAAAAGTGGTTCATTCATTTAACGGTTAACTCCATGAGTCCATCTGAAAGACCTACATCCAATAGCCACAGGCCTCAAAGAAGAATAAAGTCACATTAAGGGAACCCCTTGCATTGAAGTTCCTCTACATTATTTGGCAAAGACTGCACTTGTCTTTTTCTTTACCTTCACATGTAACACAGAGAAAGATGAGGATATTTCTAAACATGCATAACAATTATTATTTTACCTTATTAGCATTATGCAAAAGTCTCTATGAAAAAAACTGAGGAGATTTTTTAAATTACTCAGAAAGCTGGTTCTGATGCTTATCTTTTTTCTCAATAGCCTCAAAATATTTCTACACCAGATTTCAGTTTTATGTGTGTGTCCTTTAATTACACATTAATTCACTTATTCCCAACCATTTACAAGCAGCGACTATTATTCAGATCAGTGAAACAGAACGATAATCACACATGGAGCATGTCTTTAATGAGCATCTGCCTCCTCTGGTAAGATCCTCTGGTTTAGGAAAATAGAATCATGACCCCTTCCACTTGGTCTGTCTGAATTAGTTACTAATTCAGTAATTTAGTTACTAATTTTGGTAATTTATTACCAAAGCTAATAAATAAAGTTGGGAGTGGAAGAGGTGGCTCTCCTTAGAAAAGAGAACACTAACAGGTTGTCCTATGCCAAACAGCCTTGAAAACATACATCCAAGCAGCATTGCATAGGCCCAACAGGTTATATTTAAAGATAGATACCTTTATATCTATAAAGGTAGATAGATAGATAGATAGATAGATAGATAGATAGATAGATAGATAGATAGATAGATAGACAGATAGATGATAGATATATAGATAGATAGATACATACATACATACATACATACATAGATGATAGATAGATAGATAGATAGATAGATGATAGATAGATGATAGATAGATAGATAGATAGATAGATAGATAGATAGATAGATATGTGTGTGCAATAACAATTGATGAAAAAAGAAGCCATGAATTTGAAGGAGAATGTGGAGCAGTACATAGAAGGGTTCAGAGGGATGAAAGGGGAGGGAGAGATCTTGTGATGGAAACACAGTCTCAAAGCCCAGAGAAACTTCACTCTACAACTGCTCAGAGCAGAAGCAGAGTCCCACAGTCAAACATCAGGCAGAGCCCAGGAGTCCTACAGAGGAGGGGGAGGAAGGACTGGAGGAGCAAGAGGGGTCAGGGATATGAGGAGAACACTGCCCACAGAATCAACTCACCAGGCTGATGGGGAATCACAGAGCTCAGGGAGCCTTCAGGAGTCTGACCTAGGTCCTCTGCATATAAGTTATGTCTGAGAATCTTGGTGTCCCTGTGAGATTCCCAACAGTGGGAGCAGGAACTGTCTCTGATTCTTTTGCCTGCTTGTGGGACCTTTCTCCTACTACTGTGTGCCTCACCCAGCCTTGATGTGATGGTATGTGCCTGGTCTTACTGTAGCATATAATGCCATGCCAATGGCAGGCTTGCTCTTTTCTGAGGGGAGATGGAGGGGTGACTGGGGGGGACAGGGGAGGTGGGAGAAAGAGACTGGGGGGGGAGGGAGTGGAAACTGTGATCATGATGTAATAATGAGAGAATATATAAGAAAATAGGTTATCAAAAATAAAATAAACACAAGAATGTTAGGTGGTTATGTGTAAGATGGATATGTATGTGCCCATGTGAATGTAGTATCCATGGAGTCCAAACGAAAGCACATGCTGGAGTTGTATTACAGGAAGTTGGGTGCTAGGTACTGAACCCAGGCCCTCCAGAAGAGTATTAAGCTCTCTTAACTGCTGAACCGTTTCTCAAGCCCTCCCCAAATTCATTTTTATCATGTCTCATTTCTACCACTAACACTTACTAAAATATCACATCTCTAAACAAACAGCATATACCATTATACACATATGCATATATGTGTGCAATACACACACACATATATAGTGGTGAACAATACAGAACACTTAACTATATTCACAGTAAATTACACTATGGAAAGGTTGGAATCTATTTATTTAATATCTTAGTTTGTACTCTTTCTATTAGCAACAGTAGCACCCATATCTGTAAGCAGACATGATCTATGAATAAGCATATGCATAACAATTATAACAAATATAGTGGTTACACCTATATTTGTCTAGCATTTTATATACTCCCAGAAATCATTACTAAACCAATTTAACAAGTTCTCTCTTGATCACACAGTACCTTCTAATAGTACCATTATGTGAAAGAACAAAATGAGCTTTCCAAAATCACCAAAATAAATAATGGAGAAGCGTAACAAAAAAGTCTTCTGACTCCTAGTCCCAGCAATTTTTTTTTCCTATCACAATCTCCACTTTCACGTGGGTGCTGAGGAACTCGTAGGCAGAAGATTGGGAGTTATAAATGAGAAAAAATCCAGAAAGTGATTTACTATCCTCTTCCAAGGATAAGAGAGCCGTTCTAGCAAATCACCATCACCCAGTTCTGCAGACAACATTAGTCAATAGCTCCCAGGGGTATTACCTATCAGCTATAACTTTGTACACAGAGGAGCTGCTGAGATGCTCAACTTCATATTCATAGCAGTCAGATTCAGTGTGATATCTGTACTCAGGAACCTTGTAATATGTTCATAGAGACATGATTTCTCTAATGCGCTTATAAATTCATATGCATATAATGGGTAGATACACACATATATACAACTATGTGTCATTGTGAATAAGCAGCCTTCTACTTCAGGAAGAGAGTGTGCAAACCAATGTCATTCATCTCTGAGAAAGAGGTCTTTGGACATAATCAGTGCTTAGATTCTGGAACTTTGAAGCTATCATCTTTGATTCCAGAGATCCCTCTATCAACTAATCTTTTGTTGTTTCAAAAAAAATCAGAACTAACTGAATAACCAATTTTCAACATCTATGATTTTCTGCTTGAACCTGGGTACTATAATGAAGTTTTTTGGGTGAAGTTGAAATGATCATGTCAGGCTGAAGAGATGGATCAAAGGTTAAATAAGAAGACCATGGTTTGATTCCCAGAATTCACAAGTATCTGTAACCCTAGATTCAGATCTGAAGTGGCGCCAGACAAACAAATGACACATAGACATATATGCAGACAGAACCACGCTTATCCATAAAAAACATTAAAACTGGTCATGTTTCTTTGCCTTTGAAGATGAACAGACATGAGTCCTCCTGAATTCCCCTGCCATCTTGCTTCTTCACCCTGCCCAGTGTTGCACTGGCATGGGCAAATCAACCCAAGAAGGTAGAAACTTTCCACTGATGCGAGGTCTTTTCTTTCTCCAAAACTTCATCATAGAGGAAGTGATACCTTATTGAGTTTATTATATAGAGAATAAAAGCCAAAGAAACCACAGGATAGGTTTTAGAGAAAGGTGTTCCCAGCTATTAATAATTTTGCTAAATTCAAAATTTAGCCTTGCCATCTAGAGTTATTCATTTTTTCTGCTTCCACTGCCGCCATGGTAATGCCTGCTAAAGGATATTAATTTCCATGTGGCTTTTCTAAGATCGCTCAGATTTTAATTATCAATTCATGTGACGGACCTGGAACTAAGTGTGGGACAAGTCACCCGCGTATAGGAATGTCAGACATTGTTGGTCAGCGGGGAGCTCTCTTTGTTTACATACACTTGCAGTTACTTCTGGGTTATTAGGCCCTGTCTTCAGTAGATGCTTCTTGTCATTAAGAATAAAGGCATTTCACTGAGACAATGGGACTGATCTAATGGGAGCCTCACTCAAGGCAACTGGACTGGGACTGATGGAGCATGTGATCAACGGACTCCTCTGAACGTGGCGGACAAGGAGGCTGACTGAGAAGCCAAGGACAATGGCACTGGGTTTTGATTCTACTGTATGTACTGGCTTTGTGGGACCTAGTCTGTTTGGATCCTCACCTTCCTAGACCTGGATGGATGGGGGAGGACTTGGACTTCCCACAGGGCAGGGAACCCTGACTGCTCCTTGGACTGGAGAGGGAGGGGGAGGGAGGATGGGGGAGGGGAGGGGAAATGGGGAGGAGGGGAGGAGTGAAAATTGTTAAAATTATATGAATGTTAATAAAAAATGATAAAAAAGAATAAAGGCATAATGACACTCAGTTATTCCAAGACTGCAGCAATAAAAGTGGGGAGGTGGTGACAACAAAAGAAAACACAGAAAGGTATTGATTTTAAGTTCAATTTTACAATGAAAAAATATTTTTAAAAGCAATATGTCTATATATCATGTAAAAAGTATATCAAGAACAGACAATGTCTCAGTGTTCTGAGTGCTAGATAATTGTGGTGTGTGGATATGTGTGTGTGTGTGTGTGTGTGTGTGTGTGTGTGATCCAAGTGGAAGGCAGAGGACAACACTGGGTGTCATTTCTCAGGCACTGTCTGCCTATTTGTTTTTTTAATACAAAAACTTTACCAAGTAGGCTAGGCTGTCTGGTCACCAAGCCCAGGAATCTGACTACACACTTCCTAAGTGCTTTTTATTATAAGGAATAAACACTCATGCTCTTGGCCTTGTATTCCCAAATGAGCCATCGCCAAGCCATACAGGACGGAGTGTGAGAAAAACAGAACCTAGGTTACTGGAATTTCAGTTGATTAAAGCAGCAAACGAGCTGATATGCAACAACTACTTTATTGAATGCTATAAGAAAATCAAACTAATAGAAAGACAAAACATGATCAGAGAGACCTTACATAGTGTGACACTGTGCTTATACTTAGTCATGATGTATGAAGTTATTAGTTCTTCCAAGGAGCACAGCAGAACCCAAACCAGAAACTGTGAGCTAGGAGCATTATCTGAACGTTTCAAATTAATAGCAATGAGGCCAGGGATTTGAGAGGCATAGGCAGGTGATTTCTTAGTTCAAGGCCAGCCTGACCTACAAAGCTAGTTCTAGGACAGCTAAAGCTACTCAGGGAAACTCAGCCTTGAAAATCAAAAAGAGAAGAACAAGAAGGAGGAGGAGGAAAAAACAATGACCAATGGAGTTAGAATCAAGAAAAAAAGGTTTGCAAGGAAGACAGGGATGCATTATGTAAGTTCTCTCTCTCTCTCTCTCTCTCTCTCTCTCTCTCTCTATCTCTCTCTCTCTCTCTCTCACACACACACTTGTACTAAGAATTTAATAAAAGCTTATTGTGTGACTAGCACTATTATAAGCCCCTAGAATATATCAATAGGCAAGGACATGGAAAATGTCCTTGACCTCATGAAATTCTCTGGCTAGTTGTTATATTGCTGGCAACTTGTTATTAGATCATGAACAATTTGAAAATACAGGGGCTATGAAGACATGGCATTAGGAGTATAATTGGCTTGTGGGAGGTGGGGAGGGGCACACTAGATTGCACAGAGTCACGTGGTTTAGTGAAGAATGGCATGGCTGGAAATCTTTTGTCTCTATCTTGACTGAGAGAGGCTAACCGAGACCTCAGCTGGTCTTGGTAGCTTCACATGACCACAGAATTATGAGGGAGTGACATTCTGGACTTTGGAATCTCTCCACATTCTGCCCAGTTCCCTTGAATACTCACCTGTGAGTGACAGCAACATGCTAGGACTGGGCTCACACAGACATCCCAGTCCACACAGGCTCCCAGTGCCCCTTCTGACACTCCATGCTTTGGTGTTCTCTCCTGGGGTACAAACCTTACAACTTGCAATCTCACAAAGAAAGTATCACGCCCATTTACGGATACCTCTCTTATTACAAAATGTCTGTTGTCCTCTGTATTGCTTGAGCTTTATTGCATTCAGATCCCTCACTATGGGAAAAATGCAAGATTCCATACTGGTAGGCAAACGGACAGGGAGTACCACATGACAGAATTAATATCTGTGGCCAACAGCAGCATTAGTGAACTTGAAAGTTAGTGTTACCCAACCAAGACTTGAAATTACTACTGCATCCTGGGGATGGGGCAAGCCTTAATTGTAGTCTTGGGAGAGACCCTAAGCCATAAGATGCATCTCTAAGACATGAATTCTTCATCCCCAGAAACTGTAACATAATAATTTTGGCTATTTTAAGCCACTAATTATAAGTAGCTTGTCATTCAGCAACTGAATGATTACTATACTGCAGAAAAATTGTAATTGGGGTCAGCCTTGGGGGTCAACCCTAACAACTGCCAAGCATGTGATGAAGTTGTTGAATTGCACCTGATATCTTTCCGATCTGAAACATTTCCCAAAGCCCAGGTAAAATGACTTGGTCCCCATGTAGTACTATTAGAAGGTGGTAGAACCGTTAAGAGGATGGACCTAGAAGAAAGTTCTAGATCGCTGAGGGTGGAAACTAAAGATGACTGTGAGATCCCAATCTCCTTCTTTTGTGCCCTCCCTGTCTGTTTCCTTAGTGCTTTGAAGAGAAAATACCTCACGACACACTCTCTGCCATGCAAGAATCATGCCACCACAAGCTCCAAGTCACAAGACCAATGACCACGGGCTGGAATTTCCAAAACCATGAATCAAAATATGTCACTGTATAAATTCCTTCTTCCAACTACCTATTATGGTAGCTATCACAACGCCCATGTACACCAGGACACAAACTACACAAGACTATGCATCTAGTCAAGACCTCAAACTCCTGACTCACAAAGTTAGGATATAAAGTAAACTGGTTGTTATTTTAAGCTTCCCTGTTGGAGAGGCATTTCATGTGCAAGCAGCGGTAAGCAGAAGGGATAGTCAGGAATATCTCCTTGAGGAGATAACAACTGAACAAACACTTGAAAGAAGCAAGAGATTAGGAATTAAGGTTAAGCAGGACAGGCTGAAAGCGTGTCAGGCAAGGAACACCAAATGATCCTCTGGTGGCATGGTATAAGTCAGAATGCAACGGGAGGAGATGAACTCAAGCGTTGTTAACTGGTGAAGAGCGTTACAGGGACCAGCATTTACTCTGGGTCACTGCAGATGTTTGAGAAATGACTACTGGGTTTTCATGGGCATTCCTCGGTTGTTAAATTTCCTTTCCCCAACTCCCCTTACCTACATAGGTATTTACAAATGATGAGTGTCATGTGGCCATAACAAACACTATCCTACAACTAGTCATTTGGAAATATTCCCTAAGAGAATGCCTTCTGCACTCTGTGCTGTGTGTGTGTGTGCAGCCTGTCCCTTCGCCTCTTCCTAGTCCTCTTCTTTGCCTGGCCATATTTGCAGTTCAGCACGGAGGCTTCGTTTTCAGAGTGTTTACATTAAGTCGAAGCTTGTTAACCTAGTTGTGTGGCAGAATGTTACCGACAGTTGCCAGAGGCTATAAATAAATAACAGTCATTTCAGGTCTGCCTGGAAACAAGAGCCTGGCTTCTGCAGACCCCAGAGACTATGACTGCTGTGGCACTGAGTCAACAGGGATGCTGGAGGGAATACATAAGCTCACAGGACGCAGCGTGTCTGCCGCCACATGCATCGTATGGTTGCCATAGGGACCAGTAACTACACTCCTCTCTCATACCCACTTCACAACCCTCTGCAGCAAACTTGAACCCATTATTCCACATTACCTACCAGAAATATCTCCTGGAACTTTACCAGTCACCAAATAAACCCAAACAAAGACATATAAGGATATTTTGTTTAATTTAAAACTATCATCTAAACTACAACAATATCTTCTAAATTTCTTAAGTAGAATCTATTTTGACATCTCAATTACCAAAACCCAGGCTAGATAATTTATCTCTCTCTCTACCTCAGTTTCTCTGATTACAAATTGAAATGACCTATGCCATCGAGAGTTAATGAGAATGTAAATGTGGCAATACTTGCAGAGCCTTTAGGGAAGTATCTGACATAGAATAGCAGTCACTAAGGATTAGTTCATCACCATTTAACATATTGCTGATTATTCTCCTTATCGCATAATAATAGTTACACACTTAAATGGGTTTCCTCAGAAAGAATTTCATAACATTTTTACTGAATTCAAAAGCACTTAGAAATGAATATATAATGCACTATCCATTAAATAACTTCATATATTAGACACATAGGCCCTCCTTAAGAAAGTGGCTTATTGAAACAATCATACCTCAGGAGAATGTAGCTGCCGCAGTTTTGAAAATTCCATACCAGACATTTCTGGTCTATCTTATTATTATTTGTAGCACTATAATTAGACAATGAAAACTGCTAAGAATTATGGTATATTGCCCTAGGATGAGCCTCATATGGCAAACAATTGAATTAGTTAAAATTGAATAGTACAGTTGTAGTAATAAGGCAAGAGAGGAAAATTAAATGAATAAAAATGGGTAAAAAGCTTGGGTGGTGATGGCCAACACACCTTTAATCCCAGCACTTAGGAGGTGGGCAGATCTCTGAGTATGAAGTCAATCTGGTTCACAAAGTGAGTTCCACGGCAGCCAAGGCTACACAAAGGAAGTCCTGTCTCAGAAAAGGAGAAGAAGAAATAAGCAGGGAAAAAAAGAAGTTAAACTATCCCTATAATGTGTAACTATACATTAGATCCATGATAGACCAGTTTTGCTCTGAGACTGACTCCTAGTAATCTAAGAGAGTATCACCCATAAATTCTCACCCAATATCGCTGCTTACAAGTGAGCTGAACAAGGACTACAGCAGACCGCCAAGGAGTTGGGGAAGACCAGGAGGCCTCAGCAAATGCTGAGAACACAAGGGGGAGAAATGGTCTTCCCCAGGAAAGAGCACACCAACAGGTTCTTAAACACAAAAAGATCAACTTTAAAAACATGTATACATGTAATATTATAGAGAATGAGCAGGTTGTATTTAGGAATGTATATATGTATACGTGTATGTACAACAATCAATGAGAAAAGAGGGCGTGACTATGACGAAAAGAAGCAAGGCAGATCTATGGAATGGTTTGGAGGGATGAAAGGGAAAATGATGCCACTGTATTATAACCCTGAACACAAATAAAAGTAAAATATATTGTGGTGGATAGTATATATAAAATAATATTTATGAATTGGAGAATTTCATACAATGCATTTTACATAGTCAACCCTCATCTACCATCACCCACATTCCACCCCACTTCTCTCCCTGCCTAACTTAATGGTCTCTCTGTTGCTCTAGCTCTTTCCCCTTCCATGACAGTTTGTATTGGACAATCATGCTTGGGTGTGTGGCCCTAGACTGCTGTGATATACCGGAAGTCACACAATTAGAGAAGTCCAACTCTGCCTTTCTAGAAGCAATTAAATGCCAATTAATCCTCAGCCAGGATGGTATTTTATACCACTCCACCTCACACTCGGCTGTAATTTTTGTGTGAATTGTGCATGCGTGTGTTTTGTGTATGCTGTCAAATCTCTGAGTTCATGTGTGCATCTGCCCTGTTGTGTCCAAAAACAACTTCTTGGTAGTCATCCACCACCTCCAGCTCTTACAGTCTTGCTGGCTCCCTTTTATGTTAAGGTCCCTGAGCCTTGAGAAAATGGGTACATATAAATACCCCATTTAGGCTGATCACTCTAAAGTTTCATATATATATATATATATATATATATATATATATATATATTGACTGTGGTTCTGCTTCTTCCTCCATATCATTGCTGCATTGGTCCACAAGGGTGGAGAGAACAGAAGCAAGGAACAGAATTCAGATTACTCTGGGTACAGATGGAGACAGCCGTCCAGGAGGCAGACTTCAGTGAATCAGCACAACTTTATTCCAGAGAATAAGGAATATATAGGATTGGGCAACCTGGAGACAACCCTAATATACATTAAGTAGCATGTTTATATCATATACTGCATTAGTGGAAGCACAGCCCTATCAAATGGCTAGAACACTCATCTAGTTATCATGTACGTCATCAGGAGAAGAGCATTTGCAGGGAACTGTGTCAAGGGTCATCTTTGAGGTAAGTCAGGCATCCTGAGCTTAGAAACATCTTCCAGTTAAGTCTGGGTAGAGCATAGGAAGCTTTTCTGGGAAGGAGAAAGTTTCCATATTGCTAAGCTTTGAGAAAGCTGCCAGGTTGTGGTAGACTGAAACCTCTGACCAGCCGCATTGACCAATTCTGAAGACCTATGTTGCTGTCATTTACTGCAAGATGAAAACTCTCTGATGAGTGTTGAGAGATGCATTCATCTATAAATCATTGAGTCATTTTAATACTATGAGCCGCCCACACTCACAGTGTCTCAACCCACATCAATTGAGATAGTCATGATAGTTCTTTCAATTGCCGTTCCCTACTAGGTGGTTCTCATCTCTGGCAAGTTTTACATTGAAACTAACCTTCACGGATTAGTTTAGAAAAACGGCAGCAAATAGGTTCTCCTCTAGAGTCTATGAACTCTCCAGCCAATGTCTGGCTAGGTTAATAGCACCAAGCATAGGTCTATACTATTGAGTGGGCCTTAAGTCCAATTAAACAGCATCTGTGTTACCACCAATAGCACTATTGCACCATTTGGAGATATAGTGCTAGGCTGGTCATTGTGGTAGTTTATGGCCTTACCAGCTGGGTAGAACTACCTATGACTTTTCTCCCTTTGCAGCTTGCAAGGCAACCTTTAAATGTCTTTCATCTGATCATTGGATAATGAAAATGGGGTGCATATACACAATGTAATTTTATTCAGTTAGAAAGAAAGAAATCGCAACATTGCAGATAAATGGATGGAACTGAATCAAAGTTTTTATGGGTGCTTTCTTTTCTTACTGGAGTAACCTTGTATCCATGCCCTGATGAAGCTCCTGTCTTTGCTGTCTGGTCTGATAATCTCTAGGGTAGGTTTGCACCTGACGTGGGACAGATACGCTTCCCACAGATATTTAGTCTGAGAAACTCTTGATAAGATGGGGTAATTATCTTGCATCTCACCTCCCACCACCATTCATTCAGTGAAATATGAAATTTAAAGGAAAAAGCAGTTTCTTTTTTCCCTACACAATGTTAGCATTTAACCTAAGGCACTTTCCATATAACTGTTGCCAGACAGAGAATAAAGTGTCTCAAAGTGAATAAAGATCATTAAAAATTACTAATTAGCCACGAGTTAGGAAGGTGTTCAGGTGAGAACTGGATTCCTCCATGCCCGTAAAGTGTGAGATAGATAAATTTAAAAGGAAAGCAGTATTTTCTTATATCATTCCTTCTCTAGTGTGGGGCTCAGTTTCAAAGGTATATATATATATGTTTATTTATTTATTATGTATACAATATTCTGTCTGTATGTATGCCTGCAGGCCAGAAGAGGGCAACAGACCTCATTACAGATGGTTGTGAGCCACCATGTGGTTTGCCTGGGAATTGAACTCAGGACCTTTGGAAGAGCAAGCAATGTCTCTTAACCACTGAGCCATCTCTCCAGCCCCTCAAAGGTATATTATAAGCTACAAAAAATTGCTGATATCTCATGGTTACCTGAATATTAATTATTGGTGCCTTTCAAGAAGATCTAGCCAGTGTGTCTGTCCCTTCCTGGGTCAGTGGCTGAGATATATATGAAAAGAGTAGAGTCGTTGTACTTTGGCCGTAATTAAATTCTGTTGCTTCCTTCAGCAATTCAAAGTCCACTATTGTATTTCCAGAAAAATGCTTCTAAGCACAAGGTCACAGAGACACTACCAATTTTAGTTTAACCTGCCCTTCAATTGACTACTTAAACTGACAACTCTAATTGTCTGCCAGTGGACACATTAGTGCATTAAAATGTCTGGTTACATTGTTATGAACCAACAGATAATCTGACTTCAATAATCAGGTCTGAATTCAGAGGCTAATTGCATCTCATCCTTTAACCTTTAAATGAGTTGCCCTTATAATTTAGCAGAGTCCTCTGCACATTTTTCTAAAAGTGAGGGCTCCAAAGGAATGAAAATAAAAAGAACAGATTATTCTACGTGGCTGAAAGTGACAGAGCAATGGCTCCTCCTCCTCCCATCTTCAGTTTCATAAAGGTTCTGAAATCTATGCACATATTGTGGCCTTGGCGGGTTATAATTTGTTCATCGCCCATTGCTCTCATTTGCATGAAAAAGGAGAAGGTCAATATGCTCCTTTAAAGCGTCCAACCTTGGGGTCCAGAGGCTCTGCTTTAATGGACAGCATCTCTCTGCTGGGTTTCCCTCCCCCGCACCCCGCCTCCCCGCACCCCTCACTTTCTTTCCAGCTCCATCTTGTCCCCAAACAAAACTCAAAAATATCTACTTAAATCTGATTTTAGGAAAAATCTAAAATTTTATTGCAATTCTATATTTAGAACTCAGATAGTTCAATGTAAACTTTGTTTTCATGATTGATTTTTAGCATAAATCCCATTTTTAAAATCAATGTTTTATAATTATAAAAATAATCTTATTTTTATAATCAATAACTGGTATAAGAAGAAAGACAGACAGATAGATATAGAATGTGTGTGTGTGGTGTGTGTGATTACGTATTTTTGCTACTGTATAATTTGCCCTTGGATGAGGGTGAAAAGAAATAGAATAAACTATATACTATAGCTGTGGTGGTCTCTCCTCAAAACATTATAACCATATACCCTGGCTTAAAGAAGCAATGCAAATGTGTCCTCAGAGACAAGTGAAATCATACATAATATCAGATGTTAAATTCCCTATCACGTCTCTCCTACTTTACAAATGAAAACTAACTCACATCTCTGCTTTCTGGACCTAATTCTAGATTCTCTCATTCATTCTGATGTTTTCCCACATAAAATACAACTTTCCATTGTATAATATAGGTAGTGAAAAATTAATTTAACATGTAGTTCAAATATGCTGAGTCACGCTTACTTCATAGGAATGGTGATTGAAAGGACAATTTGAATTTATGATATCATTCTTATTGAAAGCGAAAAATATTTTTCTCAATCAAAAATGTTCCATCAGAAGGCAAGAAATGATTTGCGTGATACAGTAAATGGAAAGATGCCATTTAATAGTAAAAATTTCTCTCAGGCAAAATGAAAAGTTCCAGAAATTAGCTATAACAAAAATTAGCTATACCAGTATGTATCATAGAGCTAGCAATCTATGTCAATACAAAGATATTGAATTCCATGGTATTCATTTTTTTATCACAGCATAGTAAAAATAAAAGTTTAGAAAATTCTTCCATGGGTGATTAAGAAGCCATTGGGATATGATGAAAAACATTTAAATAATCAGCTATTTAAATTACCAGTAGTTGTTAATAATAACCATCTGGCCTCCCAAAGATGCTGTTTTGTATTTCCTCTCAGTGAGCAGGACTCTACTGGCCGCATTTGTTTGATACACAGTTACTGGGAACAGCCAGATTTATGATCTCCAAATCTGCCTTTCTCAACTATACTTCAAGGATCATCACCTGAATTTTACAGATCCCACTTTGAGAAATTTGTGGTGGTCTGGAGCCTCTACCCAAAGGGTTCAGGATAAATTGGATAAATCCACTCAACACTACTGAGTTCTGTAAAACTCTCAGTTGAGAAACATTGGCTGGGGTTTACTTGGAAGCGTAAACAGTTCAGTATTAAGGGGGTCAATTCTGGGAATAAAATTTAGGCTCTGGCAGTACTAATAACAACTAGTTTGTCATGGAGACCAGAATTGTGATCCAAGTAGCTCACATAAAGAGTAAATTTCATTAAAAATTACTATTATAACATCAATAGAAAATGTACTAACTTCATAAATAGCTGTGATTCATGGGCAGTTCCCTCAATAGAGGCAGAAATAAAGAAGAAAGAAAATACTCTTGAATCCATCAGATCTCAGAGCCTGAATTTCTCTAAAATTCTCTATGAGTACAATGAGATGCCTGAATGGCAGGCAAGGCTGCGACTTTCGCCATTCACTTCCCTCCTTCATTGTGGCACCACTAACTTCGATTAGAATATTTAAATTTGGGGGAGTTATTGTGATTTAAAAAAAAAACATATTAAGGAAGTCTGACAGTAACAAAGAGACGAGTAAAATTCATTACCCAGGACATGGGGCATTTCCTGATGATTATTCTGTTCTCTTTCCCTTTTATTAGAATAAAAACTTTCTACCACTTGAAGAATCTTGAAATCACATTGATGGCACCTTAGTATTCTTGGACCGTCCCTCTCTTCTCTATAAGTTCCAATGATTATAAATCAAAAAGTATCAAATAGAGTCATCCTCCCAGACAATCATTTCCTGGATAACTAACCCTGTATATCGTAAGATGTCTTAGAATATGTAAGAATTTCTTTCCTCTCTATTCAGACCTGCTTCAACAGAAGCATGAGAAAGTCTTTCATACCAACGGGTGATTAAGAAGCCCTTGGAATGTGAAGGAAGGATTTAAATAATACAATCTGTACAGTGCTGGAGCATTGTCAAGATAACTCACCGATCACTCATATATGCACCCTCTCTTCTGCGTCTGTGAGACCCAGTACCACTCCCAAAAGCAAGTTACCAATTAAAAAAAAAATTAGTCTAAGGCATATTTGATATCAAGGTCCTTCTGGATGCACTAGACAGATTCATTCATTTCTCTCCTTCTTTGGAATGTTTGTCAGAGTTTTCTTCTCGTCGCAAATATAATACTGCAATTAAAAGAGAAATTGCACATCAGAATACTGTCAGTGAAGTCCAAGACTCCGTTTATACCATTGCAACCCAAGAAAATGAGTTCACAGTAATTTCATATTCTGAATACTTTAATGATATTTTTTTCCAAGAATGCAGCCGACACTGGCTGAGTGATTTCGATCCTAGATATCAAGTTTGCCAGAGGAGACATGACAAGCACTGGTCCCAATCGGCCTCTTCGTGGAACAGCATTATGGGTCAGTGTCAGTTATGACTATGAGAGTTAACCTTGATTTGAATATTGGCTTTGTGAATCCTGCTGTACAGAGTGTGGCTCAGAGAAGACTCTTGCAATGAGGCAGTTGTGAAGGAAAATGACAACTTGTGTCATGACACAAAGGCACATGGATTTTCCCCAAGGTAGAAGGCTGATCAAATGTTGGTCACTGTTTCAATTAGCATGGACAAGACTCTCCAACCTAAAATCTTTGGAAGGAATTTGTCTATTTCTGGACTACAGAGATTGATCAGTCATGAAAGTACTTGTCTCATAAGAATAAGTACTTGAGTTCTATAGCACATTAAGACCGGAGCTTCATCAGCATGTGTTTTAATCCAAGTACTGAGGAGGCGGGTCACGAGGCTCCCTGAGGCTTATCACCCAAATAGTCTTAGGACCAAATTGGTAACTCACAGGATCAGTGTGCAAAGTTCCACCAAAAGCTAATCACTCATATCATCAGTATTAGGAGCAATTAAAAAAGAGATAAGACATGTCATAGGCATAAGTTATCAAAAACTGAGCTCACATTAAAGTTCTTCAATCTACATAACACTCCAGAAGATAATTTCATTACTAGGCTTATACACGTCAGGAAATATAGCACAGAGAAGTCAAATCCATTACAGAAGGTTGCACAGCTAACAAACAATAGTGACTAAAACATATTTGATGGTTTTTGAAATATCTGACTTGCAAAGATATTCTAGTCACAGAATAAAATGTGTTCTCCTCTTTGACAGAGGAAAAATTATAGTGTATTTTCAGCTTCACTTTAGAGGACTCATATCCTTTCTAAATGTGTCAAACACTTCTTTATGTCTGTGAATACTTTCTGGCTATGGATTTAAGCATTTATTTGGTTTAACTTTTCTGCATTCATTTCATTCCAATCACACATAATAAATACATCCTTAGTTCAATGTTTCCAGATTTAGACAGAAAGTCAACTTTACCTTTTGAGATCACATAGTTACCAATACCCAATCTGTCCCTAATTTCTTATAGTGGCATCATGCTTTATTGATGTATGACTGCCAGAAACATACCCAATATTTCAGAAAAAATTTATTGAGCTTGGTTTACATTACTTTCGGTCATTCTCTTCTCTCAAAAAGCTTGGGATATAGCTGAGAAGAGAAGCTAATACTCTGGCAATGTTGGGTCAATAATAGAGATGACTGGTTTTAATTCCTCTATCAGCAATGCTCTTCACCAATTTCAACCCAACGAAAAGAATATTTCCATGGAAACATTAGAACACAACCTCTGTATAGAAAAGTCATTTTCATAGGAAGTGATAATTAACAATTAGTAAATATTAGGGAAAATTAAATAATAAGAATAATCCTTTCACAGGAGGGCCTTAGCTCAATAGCATTTTACAATCTGTGGACTACTCTGCTATAACACCATTGTTGTAGCTCAGACAAGGTGGGGGAAGTCTGACTTGAACAAAGCAGAGGTTGCACAAAGAGTTTTACAAGTCCTGGAGCCACACTTATGCTGCGATTCACTAAGGAAGGGAAAAGATATACGTTTTTCCTGACACAGATGAGCATAGTATCCTTGAAGAATGAAGAGAAACATCAAAACATATTCAGAATACCCATTCTGGGCATCAGACTGAGACTGGGGAAGCCAGTTCCAGCCAAAATGTTTGGTCTCCATGCATCTGTATGAAACAGGAGCTCATTGTCATGAGAACAACGTACTCTTTCATTACGCAAAGGTAGATAAGTTTGACCAAGAACAACATTCACAGTCAAGGCATGCTTTGGCTTAACAAAATTGAGATCTTGGCATGCCACTATTGTTTTTCATGAAGCAAACATAATAAACGTAAAACATTTGGCCTTGTGACATCATTAATTTTCCACTTTGCACAAATAATTGCAATAAATTAAATTGACATGCAGGAAAAAATGGTTATCTGTTCAATGTTAAATTATATTACATCTTTATTCAGAAAGGCTGAACTCTAAATTAATTTTCCAATAACCAAATGAAAACCAGTTATTGTTTTCTGAAAATAAACTAAATAGAACTTCATGATTGAAAACTTTCTGAATTATGAGCCTTAGCACATCCACATCATTGAAAAAAGAAATATGAAATTAGTTTAACTACTGAGATTGAATGAGCCACTTTCATGAATCCTTAATTTTGGTTAACCCTAACATGTTAATCTCAAAATGCAACTTCAAAAACATATAAAGAGTTGGAATACTATTACCAACAGGGGTAGATAATATTGCCCTCAGAAGACATATTATTAAAAGAAAATTGCACTCATAGACATGGCTACCATCAAGATTTAGGGAGCAGTGATGGAAATGACGAGGAAATTCTGTAAGAGTTGGAAGAAGGAGAGGCTTGCTGTGAAACACTGTTTCTGGGCATGGCGATAGAAATCATAAACTCACAGCAGTCAGGGTTACTTACAAAAGATCAAATGAGCCAGAATCCAAGTTTAGATGGGGTGGAAGATCTCCTGGTCCCACTTCTTACTGAAAACCTGTTAGCAGTTGGCAGCTCCTGGGAGAGAGAAAAATCATTGTTTTCTAAGGATGTGGTGATCTGTAGGCTACTGTGCTCCACTGGATGGCACCACACTCATCTACATATGAGTGGGTAGCACTAACTAGATTTAATACATTAGCAAAAAGAAATTAAGGGGGGACATGTTGAGAAAATATGGAAAGGGTTGGAAGGATATTATGGTAGAGAAATGTGATATATTTCATTATATACCTGTTTGGAATTATCAAAAATAAAGAAAAAAATACAGGGTTAGTTTGTTACTAATGGCATGAAAGATCTACAGATAAAAGAGATGAGAGTTGTTTTGCTTAATGTTCTGGGGAATAATACAGATGGTGATGAGGGAAAGAACAGGTGACAATTGCTTTTCAACTATCTTGTAATATCTTTGCCACTTGAACACTTGTGTAAGCATTTTTAAAGAAAGTATTTCATCAAAGGAATCATACCTTTACCACTTAGTATTCCTTAGATATGATATACACAAATCAGAAAAGAGAATTTAACCTGAGGTAGATATTGTGACAGTTAGCTAAAAATAACATGTGAGACCTCTTCCATGTTGGCTTTCTAAAATTTATTGATTGGCTTATTTGTGTGTATGCATGCACATACATGTGTGATGCAGCCCATATTTGGAAATCAGAGAACAACACACAGGAATCAGGTCAATTGTCACATCACATGGTTTCCTGATATCAAACTCTGGTTGTTATGTGCTTGGTGGCCAGCCACTTTACCTGCTAAGCCATCTTGACAGCCCATAATGTTTGTTTTTTTTTTAAATGAAATATCTTCCCTGCATTCAACTGAGCAAGATAATGAGTTTAAAATAAACCTGTGGAGGTATTCTGTGTTTATAATCAAGAAAATTTTCAAACTGGAATCAGTCGGAATGGAGTTTTTCTCCTCTGATTTTAAAACATAATCTGCTTTCTTTTTCCCTGTGGCATATATTATCTGTGTAACTTAGACAATTAATCTCTTACAACTAGTCTATAAACTGTTTGATGAAAACCCTATATTTTTCTTATCCCCCGTAGTCATTTTACACTGCAGCAGTATGAGGGAAGGAGGAGAGGAAGGGGGAAATTAAAAGAAACAACCAGGGGCCATCTTGCCCTGGGATTTCACAAACAGAAGTGTTTTAAAAGCCATCTTGAACTCTGGCAATGTTGCCTTCCCATTCTTGGGGTGTTTTTATTTAATTATACAAAGAATAATCTGAGAAGCGAGCAGTGGTTTCAATTTGTCTGATATAGAAAGCTGGAGAATTACCCTTCAGAATACTTAATTAAACATTTCTATCAATTACACTGAATAAATATGCAGTCACAACTATTGCTGGTTCGTTTGGCATTTAAAGAGATGGCATATATTAAACCCCCAGTTTGGCTGTACACAGCATTAGACTTGGTTAGCAAACAGAGCAATTGTTTCTCCTAAGCAAATTGTTCCTTTTAATTAAAGCATTTGCTCTTCTCTTAGCACTTTACAATGCACGGTACAAGATAAACATAAAATACTTCCTGAATATTTTCCTTTCTTAAACCAGATGTACCTTTCTGGCAAAGGGTACTCAAATTCCTAGCACAAGTCACACACCTTTGCTACTTCTGAACCTCCACTGGCTCCCCTTGAAGAGCTCCAAACAGGGCTCCTGGACTCTATTTCTACACTCCTCCATACCCAGAATGCCTTTTAGTTCACAAAGATTAAGCAGAAATTGTCACTCTCCTTCCTATTCCCTTAAAAGAAGCAGAGCTTCTTAGTGTTGAAAGCAGGCCGTTCCCTACCTGGTTGGTGCTTGGCAACCAATGCTCGGTAAGGCCGCTGTGCTAGCATACTATTTCCTCTGTCTTAAAGCTCCCTGAATGAGTTACCTTTTATTCCTTCCCTCAAGACCTAACTAATGCTTTTGTCTCAAACTGAACACCTGCCTTCAGTATTGTAGCTTGCGAGCTCCAGAAAGCTGTCTGTTACCTCCTGGCTTGCCTCTGAAAGACCATTTATCAGATCTATGTTACCACAGTAGAGTACTGGACACAAACAATTTAGTAATGAGAAAGGTCTATTTTGGTTTATAATTTCAGAGACCCATCCATGATCCATTTGTTGGTCCTGTAGCAAGGCACTTCACAGTGGTAAGAATGCATGGATGAGCCCTATGTGCCTTTTGGCAGCCTGGAAACGAAGGGTAAGCATTTATTTTCTACTCCCATTTGTCAGTAATGATCTCTGTTGGTTACAATCAAGACATGTAAATGAGATGAAAGAAATTCAAATTCTAACCAATGGATAGTCACATAGATGAACTCACAGACAAATCGGTTCACTAACGAAATGAGAAAAGAAACAAAGAACCAAGGAAAGCTAGGCTCATTTATTATTTTTGCCTTCTTTTATCTCTTTCCTCCTATCACTTGGTCTCCTCCATTCATTTCAATGGCTATCATTTAAGTGCATGCGTGCGTGCGTGCTTGCGTGCATGTGTGCATGTGTGTGTGTGTGTGGTATGGAAGCCAGAATACAAGCTTGGGGGTCATCCATTGGAACACCATCTATATGCTTTGAGACATGTCATCTCAGTGGCCTCGAGCTTAGCAACTAGTCTAGACATGACAGCTAATGAGCCCCCATAGATCCTCCTGCCACCACCCCCTACATGATGGGATTATAAGCACATACCAACAGTTTTACGTGGGTTCTGGGGACTGAACTCAGATCTTCATACTTACACAGCAAGCACTTTACTAAATGTTTTATTCGACCGGCAGCATTAGCTAGTAATTTTAAAAACAAACTATGACAGTTCTAAGGCACAAACTCTAAATTTTCAAAATAAAAGTCCTTTGAGTCAGCTTACAGGTCCAGCTCCAGATGATCGGGAATCACTGGACTCCTGCGGACAGCCTGATAGTTTAAGCTACCCCAGACACAAACTAGAAATTAAGAGCAGAAAATAACAGTCAAGCTTGTTTAATGGCCTACTGACACGGCAAGGTTATGCACCTAATAAACTTTAAAATGAACAGGATGTAAGATAGAGAAACGAGCCCACACGTGGGATCTGTTGGAATATAGACAAATATTAAGAAGAAATGGGAGAAACAACTCCCAAATGATGTGAAAGCCTATATCCCCCTGATTATTCAGACAGACAATGAGGGAAAGTAAGAGACCCGTGTCTTAGGTGATAGAAACTATTCTCTGCAACCAATTAACATACCAACCATCCTGGGAAAACACTTTCTTTTTCTATTCTGAGTTCTCAGAGCCCTTGCTTTAAAGTGAAGACCCATCTTCCTCAAGCAGTGTCTTAGAAATCGTAAGGGTTCTTGTGTAATTCATTAATTATGTTCAGTTAATCTGTGAATTGGTTGAGTAAGATCACCTATTCTTTCGTATGAACTGATTTAATTTGAAACTACAGAAAACTTTAGGTAAAATTGGCATCTACCAAGGTAGAAAAATGGCATCTATCACGTTTGCAAACAAGCTGAGCAATAACAAAGCTTGCATTTCAATAAATACACTCATAACTCTCAATAGCAATTAGACATCTTTTTATGAATATTCCCTCAGGTGCCTTAAATTGAGCAACATGAAAATTTAATTCATCTCTTTACTTCTGACAACAGCTTATAAATATTGTTTAATCTTCAGCCTCCAGACTAAAACATAAGACCAGAAAAAAAAAGCACAATAAGCCAAACCTGTATCATGGCAAGAACTTTTTACTTTTTAGTGAATGCCCAAACAAATGCGATGTGTTTTGAGGCAGGGTTGTCAAGAGTGGAAGAATAGAAGAGCCAAAGGGATAAATTCCTATTCTGCAAATAAAATATTCAAGAGGAGAGTAAAAGGGGTCCCACAAAAACCATCCACAGACATGATATGCAGATACAAGTGAACTAAACGGACTAATTATTTCTAATGACACAGAGTTTAGGAATGATAGCAGACGTTGTAATGCTTTTCCCACCAAGACATGGAACTCTATGAAAACTCCTCTTCTTTCAGTGTGGACTTTCCATTGCTTTGACCAATAGACTTCTTCAAATGTGACTCTGTCTTTTGGGGTATCAGAACTAGCAAAGGGATCACATTCACTACCTTCTTATATAGCATAGTCATTACAGAAACACTGATGCTTTGTGTAAGGCCTTGTTTTCTTGAGAATGCATGTCATGGATCAACACCAGTCATTGCTTTCAACGGAGTCCTGCTTCTAGTCATTCCCAATAAGATGTAGCCATGAGAAATAACCTAGATTAGGTTGACTTGTGGAAAAGTCTGTGGGGGATAGTCTTGATTGATAATCACAAAACCCATTGAAGGTGGCACCATTCCTTAGGCAGGATATGTTGAAGAATGTGAATGGCACCATTCCCTAGGCCGAGGGCTCTATAAGAATGAAGAAAGCTATCTGGGCACAAGCAAGCAAGCAAGCAAGGTTGCATTTATTTCTCTCTTAGATCTTGAGTATGGAGTGATGTTGCTAACTGTTTGACCTCCTGCCTTACCTCTCCTGAGATGATGGACTATAAGTTGGAAATGTGAGTAAAATAAACCTCAAGTTAGTTTTGTTGAGGATACGTTATCACAGAAACAGAAATGAAAGCACAAAGGGGAGTATAGCGATAATTTAAGTGCAGGTACTAGCTTGAGGAAGTATGTCAGGAATATCAGACTTTTGAAGGTTACACCTGGTTCCCAGACCATAGTAAACTGACTAAAATGCCATCTGGTCTCATAAGTACCTATAATAAAATACAACTAGAAAGGAAAAATCTCAGGGGAAAAAAGTGTTAAGTGGATTAATCCAATTTCAAAGGATTCAGAGCAATCTTTCCAAATCATACAGAGTTATCAATGAGATAGCCTTAAGGAAAAGATCAGAAAGGAAACACTGCAAATGATGCCTGCCTCACAGATCCAACTGGGGTGGCGGAATCTTGCTTTAAGATTACAAAGAATTTAAGTCAATGTCCAGGATACACTTTCGTCTGTAGAGAAAGCCATCTAAGAATATTAAGAAAATGTTCACACCTTCTCAGTTCAACAGTAATTCTCCTAAGACAGATAAGTATGTTGTTAAGAGCAGCTTAGTAAGAAGCCCAAGGTAGACTTGTTTTGGAATATGCAATATGGTATTTGACCAAGTTCATTTAACCATTAATACATAAGATATTTTAAACTTTGTCAAGAACTCTATCAATTTTTGACTAAAAGGAAAAATGAAGATAGAAAATGAAGAGACTTTTGTAAAAAGAAACTTCCAGGGATATACGCCAGACCAACAGTGTTACTTAGTTACAAAATTTACAAAATTGTTTATATTTTAGGAAATGAAATAAAAAGAACGGAGTTTTATTTATTATACAGTCAGATAAATTTCAGAATTGCTCTACTAATACATACTACATACATTCTCCTTCATTTAAATATGCTTTGTTTTAATTAGCACAAAGCATTTGTACATATGTATGATTGTATTTCAATGCTATATACCTTGCGTTATGGTCAGTTAATGGTAATATGCAAAACTATCAAGAAGACATATTTCTTTGCACAAAAACATTCCAAGTGCTTTCTACTATCTATTTCGAAATAAGATTTTACTCACTCTTATCAAGCATAGTCTCACACTGTACTAAAGAACATTAGAAATTTATCACACACAGCAAGATTCGGGGAACATCTCAGAAGATAGATCAGAAAGAGTTTAGAAGCTGGAAAATGGGAAAGAGTGCTGAGAAAGGTTTTCTTCTAGGCACATCATGGCTGTTGTACCCATGAATTCATGGTACCAGTGGTTACCTTCAGAAGACATTTACAGGACTGGAGCCATCAATACTCCATTATGGATGGGGGAGGGGCTCCTAAGGAACCACCCCCATTTTAAGAGCTATAGCCAGTTAATGGTTGCTGGAGGAGGGAGAATCATATTCCTCAACCATGTAACCACTGACACATTGCCCTCATTCAGGCAAATAATTCCAGCGCAGACTCATGTAGGCAACCTCAAATTAATGCAATGGACAATATGAAACAAAATACATGGAAAGGAAGAGATTCTGTTGAAGTAAGAATAGATTGATTGGAGGCAATAAAGAGATTTTCATCAGAAAGCATTATATATTTGTATGAAATTCTGAAAAAATAATGTTAATCCATAAACTATACTTAGGAAAAACTTATTCTTCCTATTCAGTGGCACATCTGTAGCATTAACTGTCCTCTCTGCATGTACTCAACTCAGCCTCTATTTATTCTTCTTACAGAATCTTGCCTTTGTGCATCAGGGAGACTGAGACTTGTTTCAGGGCCTCGTAATTCTTCATGTGTAGAATTGAGTCATAGGAAATCAACCCAAAGCGTTTTGTCTGCCCTTGGAGATGACTTAATACATGATCCTAGACTGACACTTTAATGATAAGACTGCTGGGAAAGCATCTCAGGAGGTGAGGAAATCTCACGGAAGAAATGTGAACAGAAATGACACAAATATGTCTGTGATTCTTTAATATAAATGCAAGAGCCTTTGAAACTTCTGTAATTGAGTAGGGGGTGTGGGTATTTGCTCCTTGAAACAGTAAGGCTAACAAATGCTTCACCAAGTGAAATAAAACAAGTATATTAAGTGACTTCTTAGGATAGTATTTTAAAGTTCTTGGGGTAATATTTGCTGCCTTGATTGAGAGGGTCTTGAATGAATAACTATAGGGTTGCTTTACAGTGTTCCCATTGACAGCTCCAGCTGAGGCAACCCTAACACGCCATTCTGCAAGATACCAGTGATGCCACTGAAGCCAACTTGGGACAAGAACAGTCTTCCATGAGCTGAATGTGTTTGAGGTACCCACGCACACAGAAGAATCACCAAGCCCGTCCCTCCCGAATTTCTATTTTAATTAATTTAAGTTATTCCATAAATTGAAGGTTTTCATATTATACCATATGTGTGTGTGCATGTGTGGTGTGTATGTGTTTGTGATTTGTGTGTGTGTGGTGTGTGTGGTGTGTGTGTGTGTGTATAAAATGAACTTTTCATTACCCTTCTCCACTACCCCGTGCCCCAGCCCCACTGCTTCCACCTTCATTCTTGGTTCCTTGTCCTAAATAGTCCCCACCTTCTGCATTCCTGTCACATATCTTCCATTACCCACTGTTTCTTCTGCCCTTTCCTCTCTCTTTGAAGAACCCTCCTTCCTTTTCCCAATATCCATTAATATCATGAGCCCCCAGTATGGATTCATGAGTAGGACTGTTTGAGGTTACTTTGGGTCTTTTGAACTTACATATAGTTTCAGGATCATTTCTTTCCTAGTTCCTCTGAAGACAGAGATTTTGATGAGGATAACAAATGATTCATAGATTGCTTTTGGTAGCATAGTGATGCTTTACAATATTAATTCAGCCAATCAAAAGCATAGGATGTCCATTCAATCTTCCAGTATTTTCTTTAATTTCACCTTTCACAGCATCTTAAAGTTTACAATTGTGGTTTGTCTTTCATCTCTTTCGTGATTTATTCTTGAATATTTTAATTACTTGAAGCTACAAAAAGGTGTTTTCTTCCCCTTTTATTTCTCATCATTATTAATATAAATAGAAAATCTGCTAATTTTTATATTGATTTCTATGTACTATTTTCCTGAAAATAGTTTGTCAGATCTATAGATTTTCTGATGAAATGTGGGATATTTTAAGTGCAGAACATGTCATTTTCAAAATAGTGATAATTTTATTCTTTGCTTTATATTTGTATCACTTCATGTCTTTCTCTGGACTTGCTGTTCTATAGAAACTGAGCACTCCATTGAATAAAAATAATAAGAATGGGCATATTTGTCCTCATTGATGATTTCAGGGGAAATATTTTTACATTTCCCCAATTTACTATAATGCTGACTATATGCATGTTGTAGATAACCTTTATTATACTAAGATCACTTCTTTATGTTTATAATTTGAGGGACTTTTATCATGAAGGGATGATGAACTTTGTCAGCATTCACATCTTCAGAAATGATCATGTAACTTCTGCACTTCCAAGTATTCATGTCATGTTGAGGTGTGGCGATGCTGCAGCACCCTTCCACTCCAGAAAGGAAGCCAATGTCCAGTGACCTCTACAATGTGCTCTTGAATTTTGTTGGGCATCTATTTTAATTACAGAACAACATATTGCATTATAACTCATCAGAGAAGCCAGCTAAGAGTTTCCTTTTATTGTTCCTATCTTTAATTGGCTTCAGTCTAACACTGATTCCACAGAATTGTCCTTGGTAGCATTTCTTCCCTTTCTAGATCTAGAGTTTGCGAGTACAGCTATGAGCGCTTCTTTAAATGCCTGGTAGAAATTGATAGTCTTGGCCTTTGTAATGGCTAGTATATTGAAAATTGTTACTTTGACTTGAATTTCTGGGATCATGATTCTAATGTGTCATGGATAGGTTCTTCTCTGGCACACCCATTAGAGCCTCTTATATCTGGCTCTTGTGTTTGGCTCTATTTCCTGTTGGCCTCAGGAAATTCCAGATTTGATCTCACTGAATAGGTCTTTGTGACTTTCACTTCCATCTCTGCTCTTTTCTTCTGTGGATTCTTATATTTGGCATTTTGATTACATCTTTAAATTCTGAGTTGCTTTGGTCATGCCTCTCATTTTTTTACTGATATTTGAACCTAGTATAGCCATATCCTTGCCTTCCAGTTCTTATATTCCCTCTTTTCATTGGTGAAGTCTATTGGTGAAGTCACACAGGTTCTGCTGTGATTTTTACTTAAGTCATTGACGCTTTTCATTTCAATCATTTCTATTTATTTAAAAAATCTCAATTTCGTTACTAATTGTCTTCCATGCAGAACTGATGTTGTTTGTCTTCTGATACATTTTTGACTTTTCTCTCAGAATGTCTACCTTTCCTCTCCAGGTCCTGGCTTGAGTTCTTTTGCTTGTTTGTGTCTTTCACGTCACTGATCACTTTGTTAATAAACTTTGGGAATTTTCACCTGACATTTTGCCTGTTTTAGTATTTTGCATTTTTAACTAGGTAACTTGAGGGGCCTGTGTGAAGGAGTCATAACACCTTGTCCTCTCATGCTTTCTCTTTTGCAATTTGACAATCTGTTCTGTGCAAATACTACTCCGACGCTTTCACTCCCTCTTAAAGGAATCACTGTCCCACCAAATCTTGGCAACCACCCAGATGTGAAGCCACCATAGCTATGTCTTGACCTGAAACTTCAAGCTGCTAGTTTGTTTTCACTACAGCTGCCTTGCCTCCCTTTGTAATGAGACTTTTGCTTCCTCTCCTGTTCCAGGGAGCCACAGGTTGACCCTTGTTTGAACCCGGCTCACTTTCTCTTGGTATTGGACATCTATCCCTCATTGCTTGTCCAGTTCTTCTATCCTACCTCCATGCATCTCTGAGGTTCCTTCCTTTCCTTGAGATAGAGTCTGAATATTCTTATAGTGACTCGTATAACTGGGCCATGGTGAAGCACTTCTTGTCCACCGCCTTGCCTGGAATTGAGTTAAAGTCTCTCTTGCAGCTGTTTGTCCACTGGTCCAATCACCATTACTGCTGTGGCAATCTTGCCAGCTGGAGGCACTGGGGGACCACCAGCATGCTGAGAGGCTAGCAGCAGTGCATATGTTGAGTCTTCAGTTTGAAGGTATGCAGCAAGTGGTTCAAGTGACAAGCCTCCAGAGGGTGCCTAATCAGGGTCAGGGATAGCCACTCTACTCTGCCATTCCTAAATTAAGCTCAGAAAATCATGAGATAAAAATAAGTTATTTTTGTTTTAAATTATTTTAAATTAAATAAGCTTTGGAGTCATTTTATGAATCCATAGAAAAAGAGGGGACATTTGCCTTTCTTGACTTAGGCAAGGTACAAAGACACTGAGGTTGGCTGGAAACAACTGTTCAGACAATGAGTATATCAACAAAAGAGATTTTTCTTTGATGGCTTGCTGAAGGCAGTTTGGGAATCATATTTCTTAAGGGGTGCAATGGGGTCCGTCTTTTAGGTCCAATATGGAAAAAAACTTCTGCCGTACTCAGTTCATGGGGTTGTAACAGGTACATGTCATCCACCCCACACCTAAAGTCCCAGGTAATAGTAGATCGTGCAGGTCCTTTCCTTATAAATTTCCCCTAAAGTATTTCGGTGTTATGTATAAGATATTATTAATATAATTTTATAGAGAATATTACATATCATGTAATAATTTTGCAAAAGGTGTTATATAATAATTATACAGTATATGCTATATGGTATATATGTATTAATATATGTGTATATGTATGTGCGTGTAAAAGAAAATAAAAAACAGAACTGACAGTAAATCTAAATTCTATTATACAAACATAATAAGCATTGCCTATATAGAAAACAGTATCTCTGAGCATATAGAAAAACGTAGAAACTGAACTAAAATGCAACTTTCTATTTAGGGTTTCTATTGCTGTGAAGAGACACCATGACCATGGTAACTTTTACATAGGAAAACATTTAGTTGGGGTGGCTTACATTTTCAGAGGTTTAGTCCATTGTCATTATGGCAGGAAACAAAGCAGCATACAGGAAGACATGGGTGCTGGGCAAGAAGCTGAGGGTCCTACGTCTTGACCTACTGTCAACAAGAAATGGTCTGAGACACTGGGCATATCTTGAGCATAGGTGATCTCAAAATTCAACCTCACAACTCACTTCCTCCCACAAGACCACACCTACTCCAGAAAGCCACACCACCTAATAGCCACTCCCTAACGAGCTTATGGGGGCCATTAAATTCAAACCACCACAGCAACATTCCTTGGTAATACTAGATAATTTTACTTTGAACAATGCCTCTTCTTGAGAACAGACAGGAATACTATTTTATCAAGCAACTACATTTTGGGGCTACACAGTCAGTCTTGCATTTGACATTTTTCCGGGGAAGCTCAATTGAAAGCCTAAGAAACTCCAAAGCTGAGAAGAAATGTTTGTGAGCAATGCTTTGATCCAGCTGTGCAGAAAATCACTGATGAAACCAAAGCAAAATGCGAAACCCACACACCACACACAGCGCGAGATGAGAGAGGGAGAGGGAGAGAGAAGTAGAGAGGAGGGAGAGTAGAGAGTGAATGGAGAGAGCTGAGGAGAGAGAGAGAGGAGAGAGAGAGAGAAAACTTTCTAGGAAAAAATTCAAGAAAATATCTCTGTGAATTTTGAAATGGGCTTCAAGAAGGAACAAAGCAAACATGATACCCCAAAAGAGGACATAATTGTCTTCAAGAGAATGAATAAGCAATCTACATACTGGGAGCAATGTTGGCGGGGACACATCTGACGAAGATGGTGTACTGACAGGAAGTCCTACTACACGGCAATGGACAAAAAAAAGCTCTCAATTTTTAAAGGATAAGAATGAGAACATGCTGATAGTCAGTGACAAATCCCTTGACCAAAACCAGCTGATGATAGAAGAATTAATGTTGGCTTACGGTTCCAGGGGCAGATTCCATAGTTGGGAGAGGGCAATGCAGCAGATGGCTGGAACAGAAGGTTGAGAGAGCACATCTCAATGTAACACAGGAACAAAAAGAAAGAGCGGGAAATAGGTTGAGGCTATAAACCCTCAGAGTCCATTTCAGTGGGCCTCCTTCCTTCAGACAAGACTCTGGCGCCTGCCTAAATTCCGCATGTAGCCTCCGGAAACAGGTGGCACCAACTGAAAAACAAAGTGCTTCAATTTTTTGGAAGTGGTGGTACCTAACCTTTAATCCCAATGGGGAGGAAGGACAGTTAGATCTCTGTGAGTTCAAGGCCAGTCTGGTCTACTAAGTGAATTCCAGACAGCCAGGACTACACAGAGAAACAACTGTCTCAAAAAAAAAAAAGAAAGAAAGAAAAAAAGTGTTTATTGGTGACATATATCAGTCAAAACCACAACAATTAGTGATTAAATTTAAGAAAAATTAATGATAGGAAGATACTATTCAAACAGTAAAAAGAGAGCTTTAAAAAACAACTAAGATGTTAGTATTTGGGACAACTGGCATTCTGTTCTTTGCTAGAATGTAAATACAACCATTTTAGTAGACTGTCAACAGTTTTGATAAACATAGATTAACCCTAAAATAGCACTCCCTCTGCTTAGTGTTTCCTTTTTCAGAGAAACACAACTATAAAAAGCTCATAAAGATTGTAGAAAAGCAACATCGCTCAGAATAGCAAACATTGAAAAGCACCCAAACGGTCCTGAGCCAGTCAATGATAAGCAAGTTATGGTGTAGACACACAATGAAAAACACTACTTTGACAAGAAAAGAATAAATTAAGTGCTCATATATGTATATTATTTTCTCTATAAATCCTACCTTGACAAATTACAAGAGAAATGAATTAAGATATGCAAATTTTATCTATCTGACAGTCTGTCGTTGTAGCATGGGCTCAGTTGTAAATAATAGAATCACTTGAGTTCCCCAAGTAAGGAGCTAGGGGTAAGCTAACCTTATATATACATGGAAACGTTTTTAGATTACACTGTAACTATGGAATTTATTTTCATGAAAACTGGTCACAATATATTAACTGAACAAACCAGCTTGCAGGGGAGCCCAATATCTATACATAACTAATGCAAGCTATCATGGTGTGATAATAATGCCTTTGGTATTTGCATTTATGTGCCTACTTCTACATGATGGTTGTGTTTTATTTGGCTACTATAATAAGATATAGTACTGGGGGCTAGGGGGACTTAAATGGCAAAGATTAGTTTCCCACCTCTGTGGAGTCAGTGCACTGAGTACATCAGGACATGTTTTGTTTGTTTTTTGCTATTCTGATGGGTTAGTTTTGTTTTATTCTATTGAATTTTATCTTATTATCATCTCTTAGAAGGCTTTTTTGTTTTCTAATGAGAGGCAGAAAGGAGTGGATCTGGAGGGGAGGAGAGGTGAGGAGAAAATTGCAGTAGGGGGGGATGAAAACTATAATCAGGATATATAATGTTGAGAAAGAAATCTATTATCAATAAAAGAAAAAAATTAGAAATTCAACATATGAATTTGAAGAATATGTTATAGCTCAGTCCCAAGTAGCACTTGTTCAATCATGTGCTTTGAGTGTGTCTCTGTATAACATGGAGGTTGAACAGTAAGAAAAAAAAAATCCCCTTCTCAAAATGACATTGTTGAAACTTACCTTGTTTTTAATACATGTTAATTGCTAATAGCAAAAAAAAAAACACAGACCAATAAAAGTCAATGTGCAAATCAGGTAGTAAAATATGCATAATTACTTAATCAATAACATGAGTCATAGATGGTCATCAGTTGCTTTTCTTAGAATCAGTTTACAATTGAGCAACTCTGCTCTGCCACAACTTGGTTCCAATAGCTCTTCTATATAGAAGAGAGCACTTCCTGTGTCCCAGCTCTTCTCTAGACCCCCAGGAAATCTCTTTGTCCCTGGGCTACAGTAGGCAAACAATCTGCAAAGACCCAGGTAGTTAATATTTAGGGTTATGGGCTATTAGTCTCTATCACAGCTGAAAAATATGTGGGTACTAGTATGAAGGTCACCCAACAATACATAAATAAATAATTGTAGCTATGGTCCAAAGATTTTGTATTTACAGAATCAAAAAGTCATACAAAAAGACTGCAAGCAACGCTTTATACTGTGAGTAATATAAATAATCAAAATAATAGTAAAAATATAAGAAACCTGGATAGAATACAATAGATAGGGCATGGGCATTTCAGGACAAAATTAGCAAGTTATATAGAATCTATACTTTGAAAATTATTTTGTAGGTATGAAACCCTTTACCAAAATGAAATTTTGTTATGTTTAACATTAGACCTACAGCAGATAGTATTAAAATATATTAAGAGAAATTTTGTAATGAGAAGAAAAATATTTGAGTCACTTTTTAAAATTCAGATGATAGAAAAGATGATTTGTTCACAAAATTTACTAATAAGAACTATTTGAGTGTTAAACTAATATTCTGGTGACCTTATAACTTGTCATTCCAAATGAGGAAATCAGAGGAGGAAAAATAAAACCAAATATAAAAAATACAATTTTTGAAAGATATAGTCATTGGCCAACAATTTTCTTTCATTGGGCCTATACAAGTTTAATTCAAAAACTATTGCCAAGAATGAATATCTCTTAAAATAAAGGCATATTACACACACATTCATTTAGCATATTCATTTCTGTTCATCACCCAGGCCTTTAAAATAGCAAAAAATCATTCGGTCATAAAAAGAATCCCCCCCACAAGAAAAAAAAACTTCACACTTAAATCAAACAAATACATCATTTACAAAATAATGTTTAATTTATTCTGATCTTCCTTTGATTTTATTTAAGAGTGTATTAAAATGACTCATTGTTCCTAAATTTGATTTTGAGCTGTTTTGATATGCTTTTAGCTTGACGTTTTAGCATTAGAACTGATATTGTTGTTACTCAATTTATAAGTAAACAGATTAAAAGTTTCCTACTGATTTAAATGAGATGTAATAATTTCAGATTACTGACCCTCAAAACAACTCAAGATTTTGCCCAGGTACTTAGATTTATCTCTAAACACCTTTTAATAGAGTACATCACATGTTTCATTGATGGTGGGGCATTCGTGATGAAAAGACTATCTTCCAGTCAAAATTATTTTGAAGATCTCACTGAAAAAAATATTTCCACACAAAATTCTTTTTTTTTATTAAAAATTTCTGCCTCCTCCCCGCTTCCCATTTACCCTCCTTCCCTCTCCACTCTCCCTCCCTCTCCTATCCAGAGAGCAGTAAGGGTTCCCTGCCCTGTGGGAAGTCCAAGTTCTTCCCCCCTCCATCCAGGTCCAGGAAGGTGAGCATCCAAACAGGCCAGGTCCCGCAAAGCCAGTATGCATAGTAGGATCCAAATCCAGTGTCATTGTCCTTGGCTTCTCAGCAGCCCTCATTGTCCGCCATGTTCAGGGAGTCCGGTTTTATCCCATGCTTTTTCAGTCCCAGTCCAGCTGGGCTTGGTAAACTCTGAATAGAACAGCCCCACCATCTCAGTGGATGGGAGCACTCCTCACAGTCCGGACTTCCTTGCTCATGTTTTCCCTCCTTCTGCTCCTCATTTGGACCTTGGGAGCTCAGTCAGGTGCACCAATGTGTGGCTCTGTCTCTACCTCCATCCATCGCCAGATGAAGGTTCTATGGTGATATGCAAGATATTCATCAGTATGACTATAGGATCGGGCCATTTCAGGCTCCCTCTCCTCAGCTGCCACAGAACTAGCTGGGGACATCTCCCTGGATACCTGGGAACCCCTCTAGAGTCAAGTCTCTTAATAATCCTAAAATGGCTCCCTAAATTAGGATATATGTTTCCCTGCTCTCATATCCACCCTTCCTATATCCCAAGCATCTCATTCCCCCAAGCTCTCCCCATCTCCCCTTGCCCCCAACCTACCCACCCCCAAGTTCCCAATTTTTCCCAGCAAACTTGTCTACTTCCAATATCCAGGAGGATAACTATATGTTTTTGTTTGGTTTCACCTTCTTATTGTCTTCTCAAGGATCACAAATTATAGGCTCGATGTCCTTTTTTTATGGCTAAAAACCGATTATGAGTGAGTACAACCCTATGTTCATCTTTTTGGGTCTGGGTTACCTCACTCAGGATAATGTTTTCTATTTCCTCCACACAAAATTCTTATATTCAGTGATCCTACACTGGGAACATAGTTTAAAACGTGGCAATTTTACCAATTCTTGTTTGTACTAACATGTCCAGAGTAAGATCAATAACAAATTATGTACCCTGAATGAATGACAAGCAGGGCATTCCAAGTTTACTCAGTTTTGTTCTTCCATTTTCCCCCCATTAAATTGCATGAATTGCAGTAATGCAACCAACCCAAATAATACTACTTTTTTTTCCTCATTTTTTTTATTAAAGATTTCCATCTCCTCCCCCTTCCCTCCCCTCCCTTCCACCCATACCCCCACTCCATCCCTCTCCAAGACAAAGAGCCATCAGGGTTCCCTTCACTATGTTAAGTCCAAGGTCCTCCCAGCTCCCCCTAAGTCCAGGAAGGTGAGCAACCAAACTGACAAGGCTCACAGTGAGCCCGTCCATGCTGTAGAGTTCATGTTCATTGCCGTTGTCCTTGGTTTCTCAGTCCTCCTCCACCGTCAGCCACATTCAGAGAGTCCGGTTTGGTCCCCTGTTCCATCAGTCCCATTACTTTTAAGTCTTCAAATTTTAAATTTAATTTTACAAAGGTACCCACCATAACATGAGGTGAGTCATACACACTGACAAAATGGTAGATACATTGTTGGAATTAGCTAGTTTTTTTGTTGAATGCTCCAAACATACTAATATAAACCTGGTATTACGAAATTACTGAAACTATTTTTCTGTGAAGCAGCTAACATATTGATAGCTTCTGCTTCAGTTTTCATACATGCTCAGAAAACTATGAAATAAAATATGTACAAGAGGAATTATAAGCAGTCACTTCATCTGAATGATAAAGTTTTTCTCAAATTGTAGTGTGAACTTGCTTTTACATATTAAATCACTGTATTCAAGCACTTCTTCTTATAATTATTAATTTTTACATAGATGTTGATGTCCATGCGTGTATCTATTCTGGTTCCTGTGTAGTCATTGATATAACAATGGTCCCTATGGCAGATAGTAATTATAAACAAATATTTCATTAATGCTACATAGTTGGCACTCCAACATGTGCTAGCTAAATTGGCATAAAAACTGAGAGGACTTAGAAAGGAATTGTAGACACTAAAAAACAAAGTTTAGCCACATTTTTTTTTTTCTTGGATGGGCTCTGCTTGCTGTCAGCATGCTGCATCTCCTTTAAGAGAGGTCTTCCTGATTCAGTGGTAGTAGAAAAAAACAGAAGATTTCAAAAAGGCAGCACAAAGTGCCTTTATGGGCCCGGATGCTTATGTGCCTACTTGGGGTTGGAAGGAAAGTACCTGAGACCATGCCCATGGCTCAGAGCTCCCCACCCGGGCAGGCAGTGAAATCAGGTCTACTATGCATGCACAAGCAGGAGAGCATGGTAAATTCCTGCCACCATACACAGAGATGTTTCCAGACTGCACATTGTTATTACTCAGACAAAAAGGGTTTATGTGCTGCATGCTCCTCAGAATTAAAAAGGTGAGCATGGCTGCTACCTGGCAGGTTCCAGAGCTGGCAGTAATGGTACCTCAGCCACTTTGAAAAGTGGAGAGAGGCGGAGCTAGCACCCAGGGCAGCTCTGATCAAGCTGCTTACCATTTTAAAAGCTCTCTTAGACATAAAAGGATTACAAATACAAATAGGACAGATTCAGACATAAAAGAACTCTAAACAAGTCACGGCATTTGATAAACGCACTTAGGCTTGGGAGAGAGGAGAAAAGAGTACAAAGTCAGTAATATAAAAGTGTACAGACAGTCATAGATTAAAGGAGTAAAAATAATAAATATTAAACCTGTAGAAAAAGTAATAGAATGGGAAAAATAAGCCACATAAAGATGGAATATTCACAGAGAGTCTGGATTGTGTATATTATTGTGTTTTCTTTGTATATCTTTTAGAGGTATCATGACTTCAGAAATTGGGCCTAAGGATTTGTTACTTTGGAAAAGTGGTTCTTCTTTTGCTTCCACAGAGGGTGAGAATTTGTAAAATCCTTTCAGACTAATGTGCTTTGATGGACCAACATGCCCCAAAAGTCATCATGAATTACTTTGCCCAACAAAAAGCAGGAAGAAGTTTGGAGAGAACTATGCCCAAATTTCCTAAATGTTTGTTTATAAAAGTTTGTTTACATTTAAAGGCAGATATGATACAGAGATGAATACTTTGCATTGGTATAGATCTTGGTCTATTGATACAAATTTAAAGTCAGTTTTGTCATTTGTATATTTCTGCTCTTGATTAAGATATTGGTGTTTATGCAGCTCATTTAAAAATGCAATGTATACTTAAGAAATATTGAGTCATCTATAATAGTCAAGCTTGTAGTCACATTAGTTAGATTTTCTAGATATTTAGAGATATATTTCAGTTAGGTATTCTTCAAATCTTTCAAAAACTAACAGAATATGGCATTAAATGTCTTAAGAACTTTGGACTTTTCATGACAGTGAGACACATCTAGTCCTGGCAGTACCAATCAACTCCAAGAGGAAAAAGGACACCAAAGAGGCTCCCTATGATGCTGGTTAGCCATTTGGGCAAGAAAGTACTATTGCCTGGACTGCTTGATGTTATGCTGTATGAAGTGGACATGCAGGACCCATAGAGAAGTGACTGCTGAACTTGCCTAAAAGTGAGACCATCCTTGAGGTCCCTGCTTCATGAAAGAGTCTGACAGACATTCTGCAGGACACAGAAGAAAGTGACTGACAAACTGCCAATATAGGCGAAAGTGTCTTTGAAATTTCCTGCTTTGTGGAAAAGTCTGCTAGATATTATGGGCCTGGAGGCTGAAGATGTATGCCCCAATACTACAGAAGAACTTTGGGTTATTGTCCAGGCAGCAAGATGTCTCTGTCAATTCTAGAGTTTTGGAAGTTGCTTACAATGTACTTTCTGTTTACTTAGGTTATATTATATCCTTCTGAGGTCTTTGATGGAGTTGGAGAACAGATAGTTATAATTATAATTTTCCTTAGTTATAATAAGATAAAGTATATATAAATATTATAACTGTAATTCTTTCTTGATCCTGTTTTATTATATGTTATTTTTCTGTGTTAAATTTAAAGCCTTCCTTTTTATTTAAACAGGGGAGGTGATGTGAGATTCCCCTCTGTATGCTGTGAATACCACTGGTTAATAAAGGACTGTCTTGGGCCTGTGCAGGGCAAAACAGAGATAGGCGGGGAAAGCTAAACCGAATGCTGGGAGAAAGAAGGAATAGTTAGTGGGAAACCATGTAGCCCCACCAGAGACAGATGCTGAAATTTTACCCAGTAAGCCACAGCCTCGTAGCTAAACACAGATTAATGGAGATAGGTTAATTTAAGATATGAATTAGCCAGAAATATGCTTAATTGGCCAAACAGTATTGCAAATAACATGGTTTCTGTGTGATTATTTCGGAGCTGAGCAGATGGGAACAAACAGGTAGCTAATAATAATTATAAACAAACATTTCATGTTCTTCATCAAATTTTATAGAATTTAGAAGTACATTTTTATGGGCAGACATTTCTGGGTTTTTTTTTTTTTAGCTCATTGTACTAAGGTAGATTCGTTTAAAAAGCTTAATGGTTTACTAAATACTAAAATATATGTTTGTATATTTTGCCATATAATAAACATCAATGTAAGAGCAAAAACTAAGTATCAAAATAAGTGTAGCAGAAATGGGCTAATATCTGGAAAATCCTTGATATTGAGTTTTCTGAACATACTATGCACATTTTAATCAATAATTAATCAGTTCTTTGATTGATTTTCCCCCAACTAGAGATTTTGTAACTCCTTTTATCTCAGCAACCAGGAATCAACCACAGGATAACTCCTGGCACACTGAGTAGCGGGGAGAGTGATTGTGTCTTCAAACAACCTCTTAAGTGAGTTAGCAACCACTTGTGACTGGATGAATGGGAAAGATTTAAAAACAGAAATATTTGGTAATCTTTATCACACTTTCTTGTTCTGCATACTTAATCATGTGATAAAATGAAAACTTTGGTATCCAAAAGGACTATAAAGACTTTGAACAGCACTTTTCTAAAACTTGGATACGACAGTTAAAGAAAAAATGTATCTACAATAACATTATTGTGTAATGTTAAAGAATGGTGAATAATTAATAGATGGGATATGTGCAAGGCCTGTCTATGGCAATTTCTAAAGTAGGATTTATAAAGTATTAATACTATCAGAAAAAGACATTATAATTCATAATTTTGGCTTAGAAAATAGATTATCATTAATATACCAATGCCTCCAAAGTTGGTGTAGTTGGCCCACAATCATAAAATTGTAGTTATAATAGAATTTATGCAAAAATTTTTGGTAGAAATTGACACACTTCTTGTGAAATTGATACTGACGGGTAAAAGAAGTTTAAAAACACAAATAACTCCATACGTACAAGATTTCAAGATATATTAATGACAGTAGTAATCAGGTCAGACTGAAGCATGATGGGACAATCAAATCCAGAAACAGCAAAGAGAAAAAACACACATAATCAGTGAACATAAGCATAGTGGCAAATGACTTGAACAGATACACACATATTCCAGGAAAATAGAAATAATTCAATGTCATTGGTCAATTATTAAATAAAAACCAACTATTATGAGATTATACTATGCATCTAGAACCATGCATAAAACAAGAAATGGAGGAAATGCTCACCATATTGATCACTCATGAAGAGGCAGTGTTGGACTATCCACCTGTTACTGTTGAAAATGCAAAATAGCAGAACTCATAGGGACAAGAGTATGTTCCACAAATTACACAGTGGTTTCCCACACAGGGGTCAAGACATGTCAAGGGGCAATGAATAAGCCTCACCCTGGCAATAACACCTGATCATAGTGTCTCCCCTACTGGATATTAGGACAATATAGGAGCTTAACTACTAATACTAATTTTGGATATTTGTCCCAAAGAAATTAAAATGTGCATACACAAGAAGAGCCGGGTGGTGATGGCACGCACTTTTAATCACAGCACTTAGGAGGATCTCTGTGAGGTTGAGGCCAGCCCTGGTCTACAGAATGAGTTCCAGGATAGCACAAGGAAAAAGAAAAAGGAACTAATCGGAATTGCTTTGAAACACCCTATTCATAATTGCTAAAATCTGAATGTAATCCACATGCCCTTCCAGTGGTGAATGGACAGATCGTGAGAGGGCCATGTCATTACATATTATTCAGATAAAAACGGGATTAAACTATGTAAATAGGCAACATGGAAATTTATGTGAGGAGTAAAAAAAAAACAGAAACAAAGAGAATATACATGTGTACATACATACACAAGCATAATGCATATTTGCTTGAAGACAGAGCTCTTGAATCATTGATCAAAGATCAGTGACTGCCAGGAACTGGGACTGAATCAAAATGAATGCAAATGGACAAAGAAAAAACATTCATAGAGGTGTAAAGGACTTCTCGGCTATGGTAGTAACTGTTCAAGGGTATCTATTATCAAAAATCATGGAAATAAAGTGACTGAAAGATTGAGTGTTACTTTATGTACAAACCCTAGCATTTCCTCACACACCTCAATCTTTGTCACCCTAATACACCACCCCAAAAGAAAAATTGTTCTCCTTTTCCTACCAAACTCTGTGCCTCTCATGTTACTTTAGTACACTCGTTTATACACATTAAGGTTTGCGTTTCCCCACAAGGTTGGGTTTTCTTGAGCATTTGGTCTTCTACACTGGAAAATGCACACCCACACACACACACACACACAACACACACACACACACACACACACACCTCATTTAAATCACATTTAGCACATAACTGAGAGGAAGTGTGGATGGAAAAGAAGGAAAGATGTTTGTTATCACCCTTTTCTCTACCAAACACCCTTTAAAGGAGAAAAGGGAAAGGGCTTTTCTTTCTCTGATGTTCAAAAGATACCAAAGTTAACTTTAATCATGAAAATATCCTTGACTTGTGTTTTTAAATGAAGCCATGATTTTTTTCTTATTAATGCATGTGGGATCAGATAACATGAAGATGATTGCCCTGTAATCTTGTTGGTAACTGCTACCCCACACAGGGCACACAGGAATAAGGAAGGCCAGTCCAGAGGCCGTGGGAGGGAAGGAATCAGGTGGGCCAAATCTTGAGTGTGATTTTAGAAAAACTGATGGACAAGGCAGAGAGAGCCACCAAGCAGACTCAGGTTTGGATGATTCGAGAGATTTCATAAGCTCTGGTTGCTTGGTACCTAATTCTGGCACTATTTAGGGAGGAGAGATGATGTTCTTGACATCAAAAAACCCAATAGAAGGACATAAATGAAGGTATGGGCTCAGGATCCATGGGACTTTGTATCAAAGTGTGCTCAACAACTTTGGGTGATGGTTAGCTCTGACAGTGGCAGGCTTTCCCTGGGAGGAGGAAAGCCCATATGCCAGAATATTAAACCAGAAAATAAGAAATAACGTTTCTTTTATTCATCACAACATACTAAAAAAGGCATTCTGTAATAAAAGCTAGGAGTGACCTGGCGGTTACTGAGGTGTTAACAGTGTTTCCATTCTCTAAAATTAGTCTAACATCTTGCTAAATATCAAGTGAAAAATGGCTTAGATGACATGCTAAGGCACATTTCTCTGTATTCCTCAATAAGCACTATATAAACATGGAGAGAGAAATTTAATTTGTGTATGGAAAGATGGATTACATAGTCAACTTCTTTAGCTTTTATTTCCTACTGTGAATCGTCAGAAGCTACGCTTTAGTGCCTTCCAGGATAAGCAAAAGATAATGCTGTAGACAAGAACTGCTGAGTTCTCTCCACCCTACTGTTTTATTTAATATTGTATCCGTGTTATTTCATTTAACGAATGATACATGAGCTCAGAAAACACAATAGTGTGTCTGTACATGTAAAGATACTAGAGAAATCAATTACCATGTAATAGAAAGCATTCTATTTTCCTATATATGTTTTGTTCAAAGTGTTAGGGAAAGGGCACACTACATTACACACCCAAATGTATTTACTTTAAACTAAACTCCACCACAGAAGCGCAGAATGCATTCCTCACTGATGCTAAGATAACTGCCAGGCTTTCATTTCTGATTTCTTCACTTCTGCCTTTTTGTGGGGTTAAAGCAATGAATAACAATAATTAAATATACAATCAGCAAAAGCGTTCATCCTAGAGTTTGCTCAGCTGCTGTATAAAGGCTTAAAGCCAGATATTCATTTAGGAAATTGTGTTTTGTGTCTCAAATGGCCACTTTCAATTTCCTTCTCATTTTTGAGAATTTAAATAGATTCATTGGCTAACTTTAAAAAGAGTTAAGAAGGCTATGTTAGCAACAGAAAATTTTAAACAGCTAATATTTGATATTTTGCTATGTGCTTACTAAGTGTTTGATGTACAATATCTCATTTATTTCTCCAAACATTGCAAGAGAATGCATCTGTGTGGTCAAACTTATTCATACAGGAATGCAGAACTGAAAGATTAAGATACTCTCAGCCCATGATCGGTAACCCCAAAGACCCAAACAGGAGCTTAGGGCTCCAGAACCTACTTCATTGTGTATATCTGAAGTATACATTACTTGATTGTAGCATTTTCCTCTAAGAAGCCATATTATAGATAGAATTAACAGTGCTATAAACAACCACATACCATGTTACATTTCTATAGAAGAGCGAACGTTGTTACACAGAACTGCCCAGAGGGTGCACAGTCCTTTGTACGGGACAATGCATTCTACAGTTTCTCTGCTTGGTACTGTGGGCATAGATGGTTTATTTGATGTAATTGAACAATAGAATTCCTTCCCTTCTATCCTGGACACTTTGAACTGAGTACAGCTGATTATGTGTGGTTTTGTTACATAATAGGATGAAATAAAACCTTTTCTCAGCATTGAGGAGACAGGTAGATAATTTTAAGAAGACTTAAATGACTATAATAAGTATGACAGTGGCTGAGAATGTAGCAGAATCAACTACTAAAATCCTGCTGCGACCAACTCCAAAGGCTAATTTTGTTATTATACGAAGAGAAGGTCGATCGACAACCTGAAAGTCTAGATTGTTCCTTAGTTGTATTTCATTACAAACTATGAATATTTTAAGTATTTTTAAATTTAGTATCATTTGCTCAACAACATTTTATAGCTTTTTTGCATGCCACCCATAATCTTGAGAGAATTTTCAATGCCTCCAGGAGGGACAAGGAGTAAGAAAGGAGAGAGGGGAGTGGTTGTTACGGTAACATAAAGATGCCATGCAAAGCACTACAGTAAATACTCAACATAGATTATGTTATCTCACTTAACTACTGACTGTGTTACAGCAAGCTCCATTTTATAAGTAATGACATTTATTAATTCCCCTAAACCTAACCTGGGTCCCTAGTGTTAGAACTGGGATTTGGTTCCAGGTTAGTTTCCAAAATTATGTGCCACCAACTACTAAGCTATGTTGCTTCTATACTATACTATACTATACTATACTATACTATACTATACTATACTATACTAGCACACTATATTGTAAATATCTCTATGGAAGGGGGAATCTCATACAATAGATAAATATATGAGTGTGCCTTCTGAGAATTAGCAAAGGAAATTGATAACTTACTCTTCTTAAATAGACATTTTTCCCTTACAAGAAAAGAATTATTCGGATTTGCATTTCAGCCCAATTGAAATCACCTTCTCCTGAGAAAATCCTTACCATGGGAGGTTAGCTTAATTGTCCAGAGGATTCAAGACTAAATACTCTGTCCTATGATTTCAGGCAGGATCAATGGCCCTTGTGTCCTTCTGTCAGTGTGAAGACTACAGCATCTCATCTCAAGGGAGCAGAAGAGTGGGTTCAAGAAAGGAAGCTCACTGATGTATTAAAGAGACTGCAGCCTCGGCAGAGGATTGATGGTGGCTTCAAGAGAATGTGCTCCCCCATCCACTCACAAGTGTAATTTAAAGAGGATTTTTCAAGGCATGGATAGACACCATTACTCACATCAATTCCCACTGCCTTTCCTTTCTATAGCTCTTTACCAATTCCAGTCCACAGCTCCTCTGCCCTGTTTAATCAACAGCATGCATTTGAGAAGTATTCTCCAGCATCCCCAAATGAATTTCTTATAACACAAATTGGATGAAGTGGTGGAATGATAAATATAGTCTGCAGTGGAGCAGACTCTTTTAAGGCTGTCTATCTGCTGGGGGGTAAAGGAAGTTTCCCACACAAACGATGCCAACTCCAGACCAGAAAAAAAAAGCACTTTGACCAGGAACTTAATTACCTTTTCAGTTTTTATTCCACGATTTTTTCCCATGAAGCTTTCATCTACACTGTCTTAAAATTTTAAGATCAATTCTTTGCTTTAAAACAAGCAAATAAATAAGATCAAGAACATACATTTAGTCACCACAAAGATTTAATGAACTGAAATACATTGATGATTTGTGATTTTTTTCCCCTAACCTATCCCCTGTGTGACCATTGTAATAAGCACAATAATGCGCTCTCAAGCATGCCCGTGCCCGAATCCCTAGACCCTGAGATATATCATGCTACATGTCAAGGCTATTAAGGCTGCAGGTGGAAATAAGGTTTACAAGGAGGTGACCTTGAGATAGATAGATTATTCTCGACAATGTGGGTGGGCTCAATGAGTGGGGGACAAGACACAACACCTAAGCAACAGAGAGCGATTTTGCCAGGACTTCAAGGATCTTTGAGATGTTTCACTGTCAAAAAAAAATGATCATAACTTTGTGCTTTTCAGCCATAAGGTTTGTGGTCAATTTTTTTTTTTGAGTAGCAAAAGAAAAATAAATGTGTACTTTATTTCCTGCAAGTGAGGTGATGTTCTAATATGTAGAATGTGGAATAACAAGTACCTACAACTGTGGAAAGACATTATGGAATAGGAAAGTGAAAGAAGATTGAAGAAATTTGAGGACAAAAATGGAAAAAGGCCAAGCTGCACTGAGTTGGGTGTTAACGTGGATGCTAATGGCACTGTCAGGTAGGATTCCGAAGAGAGGGTATGCTAAGTGGAGATAATGAACATTTTTCTCAACCAAAACCTAAATAATCATAGAGATCATTGGTTATGAAACTGTGAACATTGCCTGCTATTTAACAGCTACTAAACATAGGTAATAAATCTGAAACACGCTGTATGTATATAACCTTGTTCATTATAATAATTGTTGATAATTGAAAGGAGTTTTCAAGAAAACTTAGGAAGCAGAAGGCAAAAAAAATAACAAGGTTATTCCTGAGCAAGAAATCATGAGTCTAATTTAAAACAAGCTAATAGAATACATCAGAGAACTTGAATGCATCAGTAACTTGAGTTACTCTTAAAAGGAATGCTTTGCCAAGGCTCCAAACACAACATGAAGAGTCCAGGTTAGGATAAAGAGGGCAAAAAAATACTCTATATATTTATGAATGACATAATATTGTGGTTATGAAGTTTTTACAGAAGGAAACCAGTCCAGTAGAATACTGTGCACACAGAGAAAGGAGGAGAAAATTTAAACACCTGCCACTGAATGAAAGAAGCCATTTTTAAAATGATGCAAACTGCATGATTCCAACTCTACCACTTTCTGGCAAAATGCAAAACTACAGAAGCAATAAAAAGTTCACAGGTCAGAAACTGTTGGGGAAAGGAAGTATTGACTGGGTGAAACTGTTCCATATACATGGCACTATATCAACAAAGAATGGAGTAATAGAAACTCATCAAAAATCCTGGGGAAATGGCGTTGTGAATTTGATCTCCCCTTCAATGGAAAGAATGGTAGGGACTAAAGTCACACTTGTTTTAAAGTCACGCTAGGGAGTTAATGAACAAAAGGAGAGTTGTACTAAAGGTTGCAAGTTATGCGGCATTTATTTGGGATCAGAAAGAGCCCAGCAATCCTTCCAAGGCAGTGGCACAGGGTAGACTGTGAGTGTTATACAGAAGAGAACAAATCTGTGGTTTCACCTTCCTCTTCAGCGTCCTGTGTACACATGTTGGGTACTTAGGACCAACGCCCTACAGACATGCCCACAGGTAAATCTGATCTGTATAATTCTTCATAATGACTTTCAGGTGACTATGTGTTGCGTTAACATGAACATTAAAGTTAGCCACCTGGCATTGTCTACCTGCCTTGTAATTATTTACGTTTACACCCAAAGACCTTGGTAAGAGAAATTGCATTTGCTGTGGACAGTGCAGAGAGTCCTGGTTGGTGAAAGCGCCGAGAATAAGTGACTATGATTGATTGTCTCTAACTGACACATTTTTTTATGACTCCCATATCAAGTCTCAGAGAACATTGCAGAAGATGAAGCAGAAAGGATGTAAGAGCTGTGGGTGGAAAAGGAGCTGTGAAATGCTGTCTTCTGGACACAGCAGTAACTTCCCTCAAAACAGCAGTTTCAGTTGCATATACAGGATCAAGCCGTGGACACTTCCAGCATGGGTGGGAAACTAGCTCATGAGGTACAAGACTAAATGGGGAGCTATTGACAGCTGATAGCAATCGTTGCAGAATCATTCTTCTTTAGGGTTATGGTCACTGGTAGTTGTCCCATGTTGTGATGGCTAGTTAGGAGGAAGGGATCTTCACGAAAATCTGCAGGGAGTTGGGCGGGAAAATGGAAATTAATATGATCATATCTGATTGTATACATGTAGTAATTTATCAAACCATAAATTTCTAACAATAATGTGGAGAGTATTGAAGAAGATATCTAATATCAACCCCTGGTCTCTAGACATACATGCATACACACACACACACACACACACACACACACACACATATAAATTCATAAGGGATTTAATACTGCATGCCCAAAATGAGTTATCCAAACCACCCGTATAAGTAGCAAAAGATTTTTCCTCTCATGAGTTACAAAGTTAAAATTACAGCAAAAATTACTGATAATATGAGGGTCAAGAAATAAAGGCCATTCTCTTAAGATTATTTTAAGTCAATTAGATGACTTTGGTCATTCAATTTCACTTTAAAGTATGCATCCAAGACCAGCAATATATATCATAGTTTCAAGCAGTATACAAGTACAGTGTTTTCCTACATACAGTGAATGCATAACTTTCATTATGTTCCATAAAACAAATACAAAACAACAGCAAAAATGAATATGAGTAACTACACCTACATATAACCATTTGGATATTAAACACAGTTTTACAAACACTACTGGGTCAATGGAGCTTCAAACAAATAATACATGCTTGTGGCTACTCTTATAATACTGAAAATTAGAAAAAGCTATATTATAATGTTCGAGAATGAAAAAAGCTATAAAATATAAGGAAATGTGGGAAAGTAACTTCTATAAAAGCTATTTTCTTTTTTATTTTCTTTTATTGAGCTCTACATTTTTCTTTGCTCCCCCTGCCTTTCCCCTCCCCTTCAACCCTCTCCCAAGGTCCCCATGATCCCAATTTACTCAGGAGATCTTGTCTTTTTCTACTTCCCACATAGATTATTAGATCTATGTGTCTTTCTTAGGGTTCCCTTTGTTGTCTGGGTTCTAAAAGCTATTGTTTTAATTAATTTTTCCTGTTGTGGTAAAATATACTAACAAAAGGAACTTATGGAAAGGAGGGTTTGCTTTAGATCATAGTGCAAGGTAATGTCCACCACAGCCAGGAGTCTGAGGCAACAAGAAAATCAAAGTGACTGGTTACAATGTGTCTGCAGTCATAAGAAAACAACAAGCGCATCTCTTCAACTCCCTCTCCCCACTGACATACTCCAGGATCCCACTGAAGGGGAACAGGCACAGTGGCCAGGTCTTCCTACTTCAGCTAAGATAGTCAAAATAATCTCCACATCAAACCCAGAGGCCCATCTGCAAGGTGATTCTAAATTCTGACAAATTAACAACACTAACTCATCTAAGACATCAGGTGACCCCCTTTGTAAAGAGGAATATAGTGGCAATAAGGGGCAGAGTGGGTCTGTGCTAAAGCTATGTTCTGAACCAGGAAAAGGTCACCTGGATAGCAAGATGGTTCTATGTACTTCTCTGTATGAGACTTGTGTTCTACAACAAAAATAACAGAGAAAGTCTAAATTTAAATTTTCAAGTAGCTAGGGTTCTGTGGGTCTTTAAATCATTCTCTAAAATTCAGCTTATATTTCAGCTACTTTTTTAGGGCAACACAGTTGTAGGCTCTACTTGTAATTTTTATCCCCATGGAACCAGAACATTATTATTAAGCCATATATATATCCAAATCTGTGTGTGTGTGTGTGTGTGTGTGTGAGAGAGAGAGAGAGAGAGAGAGAGAGAGAGAGAGAGAGAGTGTGTGTGTGTGTGTGTGTGTGTGCATGCGTGCATGAATGTCTCTGTGTGTCTTTGCATCTTGTCTCTCCTTAAAATCTTCAAGCATTCCAGACTTGGAAGCCACAGGACAGAATGCCAGCATTCTAAACTGTGTCCATATATCCCACTCTCTCTGCATGTATTGTACCTGACTATCACAGTTACGGCTTCTTCACTAGAGTAAGAAAGGATCTGTGATAAAAGCCTCTGCTGTACCAAGGTGAGGAAGGACCCGAGCTTGAGTCTCCAGCATCTTTGTGAAAGGCCAGGTATTGCTGCACTCACACCTCCAATCCCGCCCTGTGAAGAGCATAGACTGGAGAATAGCTGGTCTTGCTACCTTCTCATGAACCTTCACACTCAGTATGAGATATTTTTTTAAGGAAATAACATGGAAAGTGATGACTACTAGATGTCTTCATCTCACCTCCACATGTAAACAACTGTACACGTGTGCATATAACACACACAATACACACACACACACACACACACATATATATAGAGAGAGAGAGACATCTGCAGAGAAAGATTCATATGATTAAAAGGAGAATATGTTCTTTAAGCAATAATCCTCCCAGGTAAGTATTCATGCATAAATGAATAATTATAAACTAATTGAATCATGCCAGTTTCTTCTAGAAGTTAGTGCAACTAATTTTTACACTGTTCAACAAATGAATATTACATGATCATTATTATCTCTGTTACTGTGTCAGGTGCCCAAAGAATAAAACCAAAACTTAGTCCTCTGATGAAACCTTTAGCCATATTTCCTTAGTGCAAGGAAATGCAGTACCAGTCTTCCATGTGTAAATAAGTTCAATTAACAACGAATTATAATTGCACAGGGAGATGAAAATTAGTTTAAACAAGTCAATTAAATCATAAACATTTCAGAAATAAGAGGATGTGTTTGTAATCCAATTAGCGTGTTAATATACTAATAAATTTACTGATTTGAATGGTATCTTAATTGTATAGTAGGGCACCAAAAGAAAAAGAAGAAAATAGTATATCTTAATTGTCATAAAGGGAGCTTGGGCTGCAGTGTGACTACATAAGTTTGAAGGAAATTATCCATGTTAATGAGATCAAAATGCTTCTATCTGGAATAATAAATAAGGTTACTTGATAGTTCACCTAATAAAAATGCAACCACAGGACAGAGGAAATACCCAAACATAGTGTTGTCTGCCAGATAGTAATTACACTAAGTTCCTGATGGGAGAGAATGGGACATTTTATACCATGACCAAAAAAAAAAAAAAAAGCCCCAATTTCACAGTTTAAACACTTAGATAATCACGGGAGTAAAATATTCCAGGGATAATTCTTTATTGCTACCGCAATTATCACAAATTAAGCTGATATTAATATACTTTACTGCTGCTCAGCCTTAAGTGAAATCAGTTGCTCTCCACTGATGTCTCCAGGGAATGAGCCTCTCTCCCATTTCTGTGTAATTAACTATAATTTATGGAGCACAGAGAGACCTGCACAGTCTAGTCAAGGTCACAATAAGAAGGCTGGATTGCCTTGTTTTCAGTTGCCATCTGTGTTCTGGACTGAGGTTACCACCTCCTCAATTGCCACAAGAGGAAGGGACCCCTCCTTGGCACAGGGGTCCCAGTGCCAAGTTCTCAGGCCAAGGGGCAGAAGCATCCTGAGATTATACAGAGTGTGAATTTTAATGATTACATGACATCCTGATTAAAATGCTGAAATAGATAAATAATGGTTTTTAGTGCTAATTGCAACAATTTAAATCAATTGGGATGCCTGCAAAGAATATTGACGACCCACTCTGGATGGAGTCCAATTTACTTCTGCAGCCCTGGACTGCTCCTCAAGCCTTCCACTCCAGTGTCAGACATAAATGCTTCATCCTACTCAGACCGTAGCTCAGCCAAATCTTCAGAAACTTGAAACATCTCCCAAAGCCCCTATCCTTCCACTAATATTTTTCAAGTCTTGCCTCATTTATTAAGACTTTTGCAAGAATTTTCCACACTTCTTTGTTTTGTAGTTTAAATCAAGAAGAAAAAAATGGGAAAATGACATACAAAGTAAATCCCTAAACGAATCACAAATGGGAAGCAGAATTTTGCAAGGCAAAAATCAGGAAATCAAGATTGATGATAATATCATTTTAATTATTTTAGCAATCCACAGTGAATATTTGCTGGGTGCTAGGTAAAAGAACACATGTTCCTTAGTCCTTCAGCATTTACACCTCCAAGTGTATCATTTGGAATGCAAACTATAAACAAATTCAGATTCATTTAAATACAGAGATAAATGAGAATTGAGGGAGGAAGTTTGAAAATGGAAGAGAAAGTTCTGGGAGGCAAAACTGGAGTTTATTTACAGTGGTCAAAAATGGCCTTCTTGGTAAGAAATATTAGAATATGGATCAAAGGAGAAGCTGTATTGCCATGAGAGAAGAACCACCAAAGAAAGAAGGAAAAACAGATAAAATTGGGGAATGAAGGGAAGATGTGTTTGAAAAGTTTGAAGAAGTTGTAATGTTTGCTAAGCATCCTAGAAAGGTCTAGTTATTATCCAAGAGCCCATAAGGGAAATATATGTAAAGGTGTTACAAGTCAACATAAGAAAATTCCTTCATTCTGAAATAGATCCATATATCTATCATCATGCATACAACTCAAGTCCAAATGGATCAAAGACCTCAACATAAAGCCAGCCACATTGAACCCCATAGAAGAGAAAGTGGGAAGTACAATTGAATGCATTTACATAGGAGAACACTTCCTAAATATAACCACAGTAACACAGACACTAAGAGAAACAATTAATAAATGGGACCTCCTGAAACTGAAAAGCTTCTGTAAAGCAAAGGACAGGATCAACAAGACAAAACCGCAGCCTAAAGAATGGGAAAATATCTTAACCAACCCCACATCAGATCTCCAAAATATACAAAGAACTCAAGAAATTGGTCATCAAAAGAACAACTAACCCAATTTAAAAAAATGGAGTACATATCCACACAGAGAACTCTCAACAGAGGAATCTAAAACGGCTGAAAGACACTTAAGGAAATGTTCAACATCCTTAATCATCAGAGAAATGCAAATCAAAACAACTTTGAGATTCCATCTTACACCTGTAAGAATGGCCAAGATCAAAAACACTGATGACAACTTATACTGGAGAGGTTGTGGGGAAAGGAACACTTCTGCATTGCTGGTGGGAATGCAAGCTGGTACAACCCTTTAAATGTCAGTGTAGCAATTTCTCAGAAAATTAGGAAACAACCTTTTTCAATACCCAGTAATACCACTTTTGGGTATATATCCAAAGGATACTCAATCGTGCCACAAGGACATGTGCTCAACTATGTTCACAACAGCTTTGTTTGTCATAGCCAGAACCTCGAAACAACCTAAATGCCCCTCAGCCGAAAAATGGATAAGGAAAATGTGGTATATTTACACAATGGAGTACTACACAGCAGAAAAAAAAATAATGGCATCTTGAATTTTGCAGGAAAATGGATGGAGCTAGAAAACATTATTTTGAGTGAAGTAACCCATTCACAGAAAGACAGTTATCACATGTACTCACTCATAGGTAGTTTTTAAACATAAAGCAAAGAAAGCCAGCCTACAAACCACAATTCCAGAGTGAGGACATTAAGAGAGACTTGCATAGATCTAAACTACATGGGAAGTAGAAAGTAGAAAAAGACAAGATCTCCTGAGTAAGTTGGGAGCATAGGGACCTTGGGGGAGGACTGAAGGGGGGGAGGGAAGAGGCAGGGAGTGGAGCAGAGAAAAGTGTAGAGCTCAATAAATATCAATAAAAAATACAAAAAAGAATATCTGTCAATGTAATCCACTATATAAGCAAACTGAAAAATAAAAACCACATGATCATCTCATTAGATGCTGAAAAAGCTTTTGACAAAATACAAAATCCCCTCATGATAAAGGTCTTGGAGAGAGCATGGATACAAGGAACATACCTAAACATAATAAAGGCAATATACTGAAGGCCAACAACCAACATCAAACACAAATGGGCTTTTTTCATGTATTAGAGAGAGGATATGGAAAAAGGAGTTGCATATAAATTCAAAAGTTGGGCATACTGTAAAATAATATAATTGCTTTTCACTAAATTGGTGTGAAGCAAATTAATTATTACCTCTTTTACTTTTTATGTCTGTGAGTGTTTTGGCTGAATGTATGTTTGTGTACAACTTGCATACAGTGTCCTCAGAGAACAGAAGAAAGTGTCTGATCCCCTGGGCCTAGAGTTACAGACTGTTGCAAGCCACCTTGTAGGTGTTGAAAATTTAACACTTACATCTTAAATTAACACATTCCTATTCATCTGTGTATCACCACAAGGCTGTGGACTACCGGTAAGGTTCTGAGGCATCTGTCTCCTTTAGCAGCTACATGGCTCTACCTAGTCTCTCTATATATTCCTTCCAGCCTGGTTATATTCTGCCCTGTCATAGGCCAAAGCAGCTTTATTCTTCAACCAATAAAAGCAACACATAGAAGGATATTCCACGTCAAAAAAAAAAAAAAAAAAAAAAAAAAAAAAGATGTTGGATTTCCCGGCAGTAGAAGGTTCCTCTTGAAGAAATTTGTCTTGGGTTTAGAGGGGGACTCCTCAACATACCTAGACCTTCTACAGCTATGTCTAACTAGCAGCCTCAGAGGCAAAATAACAAGAGCAGGGATCATCTAAGGCTGAGCACAAAAAAAAAAAAGAAAAAGAAAAAACAATGAAGGAATAAGAGGAAAAACCACAGTGTGATTGAAGATATCTACAAGAAAAAAGATTAAAATGATAGATCAAGGACTGGAAATACCAGAGCTGGATTTATTCATTTTCTAGATAAGATTTTTTAAAAAAACCATTCACTCTGTGAATACACAGTGAATTCCTCAAACTGTGAAATCTGAGGCTACCTATAAGGCACAGAAGAAAGAATTCTATCCAAATGGCACAAGATTCCAAAAGAGATTTTGTGGTTGTACAGAAAGGTTATAAAATTCTTTCTTAAGGTTCCTCATTATGTCAACATAATTAGCTTTTTTGGCAAGAAAAGAACAAGGCTCAATTCTGAACATATGGGGCATAGCAATTTAATGTCAAATTAATGCCAGATTAAGAGTGATCCAGTCCTTGTGAGCAAGGGCAAGATTTTGGGTCATGCAAAAGTCAAGCTCTGAGGTGACAGCTTAATATATGAACAGAAATATTTCCTAGTTAGATCAGACAACACAAGCTAAATTAGGTCTGAGGGAGGCAACAGCACTGAAAATTCCAGTGTAGCACAGAGAGTGAGAAAATGTCTGGTGAGGATGCTGGAGTGGGCTGGGAGGACGAGCGCTGATGGCTGAAGAGTGAGATGTTTGTAATCAAAATTATAAAGGAGATGACATTTTATATAACCCCAAGGTCCGGAAGGTCTGTCAAAGGATGCACATGGTAATATTAAGGTAGAGGACAAGGTCCTTAAAGGCCTTCAGAAGCCTCAGAATCACAGATGTAGATGAATTATTAACATGGAAAGTGAGATCAATCATGATAATGGAAAGTTAGAAAAAATGGCCGCGAGTTAGCAGCGAGAATCTGTGAGGAAGCAGGAAATATGTGTTGGTAGAATACTGCAAAAAGAAGAAGAAGAAGTGGTATTCCCTTTTAAATATCAAGACTTTGATTTTCTGGGGAGAAGAGAAAGAGACACTGATCACCACTTCACAGAGGTAAAGACAATAACACATCGTTAGACTGAGTGCAATGAGCAAAGGAAAGAAATGAAGTGGAAGGGTGGGGTTTTCTGGACATGAGAGATGATCCAGAAAACCAAGTGCATGATGGACTCTTCCTACTACATGCCAAATCACATTGCTAAGTATAGACCATGGATATCTGGAAAAATAAGAAAACTGGACTCTTGCCAGAAACACTCTGAGTACTAGACTTCATTCTGCCTCTAAACTAGTGTCTCTTTATCAATTGTGCAAAATTATTTTAGTACTTGTTGAAGGTTTCCATATCTCTTGAAAACTACCTCTGATTCAGGAAAACCTTTGTACAAGACATCTCTCTATAGTCAGACATTGTATATCCTCAGGGAATAACTTTGTCACACATAGCTATGCCCCAAATCTATAATTTAGTTTACCAAGCAACTTCTATCGTATTATTAACATGTGCCGTACACAGGAGCAGGTTAGACAGGTTAACTAAAAGCTGAATTTGCAGCTTCAAGTCCTCTGCCTGTCCCTTAATCAGTATTCAGGCAGTGCCCAAACAAACTTTCCATTTTATTTCTGTGTTTTAAACCTTGTCCCCAATTTATCACCTCCCTGTATTGTTTCACTCTTTCAACAAAAAGTTATCAAGCACTTATTATGCTGTGTGCTACAGGGGATGAAGGGATGAATAAGATGCTATTCCTGCCCTGGAGAGCTCAGAGCCTTGGATGGGAAGCAAACATGCAAAGGGAAGATCACACTTTGTGGAATGTGGCAAACCAAGGGGATGCACAAAGCATGGTGCTGTGTCCAGACAAAAATCCACCTTAGAGTTGATAATGAGAGTTTTATTGCCTCTTTTAGGCTGTTGGACACTTCAAAGTCATTTTGGAAGAATGGTTTTGCTCTCTTTTTCATTCAAAGATGTCCTTAATTGAAACTTGAATTCGGAGTTGTAGCTCTATCCCTTTCCTTTACAGGACAATTATCACCTACCCATCGCTTTAACAGAAATTTGGGTGCTTACGTGAACAAACAGAATGGAAGCCAGAAACATGGGCTTTAGAAGGGATACCGTTTCATATGGTACCTCATTCACTGCTTCACATTCGCATACACACTAGCAAAGTCGTGCTGAGTGAGAACAAATCAGAAGTCAGGAAATAATTCACGTGATACACTGGGCTTTCTTGGGAAACATGACCGAGTATAAGTCTCCCTGCTGCCTATTACATGGACAAAACCCTGGAATTGAATCATTAATTTGTGCTTCTTTCAGAGATCAAGAAATTGAAGAAAATGAGACACTAATGCCCTGAAGATCTTATTTCGTATATTTAGCCTGCTGACTACATAAGGAGGTGACATAATTATCTTTCCAAGGTTTAGTCTCTCCTCTGGTCAGGTGGCCTTGTCTCTGAGACTTATGGAACTGGTGCTTCTCTTTTGATAGGAGCTCCTCTCTGAGGCAGAGGGTGGATCCATAATTATCAAAGTCATGGAAGCTTGCATTCCTCTTGAATCAGCCATTTGGATGACATCTAGATTAAAGGTTAACACAGAGTAAATGAACCATAATCGTATGTTTATGTATATTCCTTCCTCCAGAATGAAGTAAAAGTATGTTCTTCTAATACAGGATAGACAGACGGTGGCATTGTGCTGCTATTGTAGGTAGAAGGACATTTGGAGAGGTACAAAAATGTTGCCTGCCTAATAATTCAGACCAGAAGGAAACTGATACAACAATCTAAAAGTTTCTTCAATGACAAAGCCCTTTTCTTCAGTCAGTATAGACATGAAGTATCCTTTCAAGAAGGGGATAAAAGAGAGCTTTCCTTGTCTAATCCTGAGATCACACACATGTACGATAACACACACACATGCACATCCCAATGCATATGCATATGCAACACACACATAAATACAGTCACACACACACATACACTTATGTGCATCCCCAACACATACACATATGCATCACACACACACACACACATACACACACACACACACATAGGCACATAGCAAAACAGATACATTTAATAATGTTATTGGTTTCTTTATTACATCGATTGTGTTGTATTCTTAGTTTAAGGGTAGAAAACTGATTGATCCCGCTGTATAATTTTAGCCCTAACCCTTTATGCTTGTAGAAGTTTCCCTACATCACCAGTTCTTCAAACCGGTATGTGAACTAAAACTAAAAATGAAGACTCTATACATAAGATCTAGAATGATCACAATTGCCCTGGTGGTATCCAGCATGAGCTGCTGGGACTTTCAGGAAACTCTGGGAAGAATGGAAAATAGGACAAAACATTGAAAAGATTAGCAGTTTTTCATAACATAACCTGTATGTTTCCCATATGACATCAGAACCCTGCTCTTATTATCTTTCTAAAAAGAAACGATAAACATGCTTCCAGAATATAGCTTGTTGCAAAATGCAAACAAGCTGCTACTTTATTCAAAATAGCCCCAAACTTAAAAACAATGATGACAACAATGGCACACTGGCAACAAAATTCTACTTAATAAAGATACAACTATGGCACACGTGGTAGATATAATGACATAGATGTATCTCCAAAATGCTATGCTAAGCACAAGAAGCGATGCACAAAACAACATGCTTATGCTTACATGAAATTCTATAAGAAGTCACAATGATCTCTAGTCAACGAAAACAGAAACGTTTGGGGACACTGTGCGCACACCAGAAGAAGGGAGGGGGAATTTTGTGCGAGTGGAAATGTTCAGTGGTGTTGCAGCAAGTACATAACAAACAGAATTCTGGAAAACTGCGTGTGGATAACAAATGAGTGTTTCAGGTTTTCTGACCTGAAGAATAAGGAACGACAGTCTCTGAGTGGAGAATAACAACTGTTTTGCCCAATTTGAAATCATAATGTGAAGCGCCCTAGAAACCTTGATAAAGTACACTAACTATTCCTAAATTCTAACTTCATAGTTCTAACTTCTAAGTTCTACCCGGTTCTCTGGTTCTGTCCTACACCCTTTAATCTAATCCTGGTGGATTAGATCACAATAATGAATTTGGGGAGATATAAATGCTCAAATCACAGTGAGGATACACTTTATTGAAAATCCCCCCATAGGCAATGAATTCTTACCAAATGTCATTGGTCTGTTTTGTCACACTTAAAGGCTGAGTGCATGACATCCCAATTTTATTTTCTCCAATAAATTTGTTTTCTTTACATCTAAGAAATGGTATATTAAACCCTTTCTCACTTTGTTACAAATTATATTTGTTAAAAATTAAACATAAAGCAAAGAAAACCTGCCTACAAACCACAATCTCAGAGAACCTAGACAACAATGAGGACCCTAAGAGAGACATACATAGAGCTAATCTACATGGGTAGTAGAAAAAGACAAGATCTACTGAGTAAATGGGGAGCATGGGGACCTTGGGAGAGAGTTGAAGGGGAGAGGAGAGGCAGAGAAGGGAGCAGAGAAAAATGTAGAGCTCAACAAAAATCATTGTACTATTATAAAAAATAATCCAGCACGCTGTATTTTTGAATCTGACTTAATCGAGGAAAATAATGACTGCTGGGTGTAGAACAATGGCTAGATGGTTGAGAGCACACACTGCTCTTGCCGAGGACCTATGTTCACTTCCCAGCACCCACAGGGAATGACACTTCAACTCCAGGAGATCTGATGCCCTCTACTGGCTGCCACGGTACTGCATCCACAGACACATCCATAGTCACATAATTTAAAAGTAAACTCTTTTCCAAAAAATGAATTATTTGTTTGTTGAGACAGAAAGTAGTTATCAAGAATAAAAACTATATCCTGAAACAGCCACAATTTCTTTTGTGAATGGTAAAGAAATAATTATGGACATGATACTTCTGAATGCAATCCAGTATTCTTAATTTTATCCTTAGGCCACCCACGACTAAAGAGGAACTGAAAAGAAAATCAAGCTTTAATCTATAGCTAATGGTCAGTTTCCAAAATGTAACACTCTTGCCGTGGCACATCTCATGATGTCACTGAGCTCATGCCTTCATTCCAAAGTTCTTCTAAAGTAAAAGGTTGCAATGAACCCCGTGATAACAGCAGTAAATAACGAGGCTTTTGAGTGTGCTGTGTTCAAATGTAATTTATTGCATTGTAAGATCATATAACTTTTCAATAATGACTCTGTTTAACAGCCACCCAGAGTTCCTGATAATTAAAGTGTCAGACATTTACAAGGCGCATGTAGCATTCCTCCCTATGGTTTCTGTGTCTTGACTGGAAGGTTGGCTACAGGGGTCTAGCATGCGTTCATCAATATCACTAGTAGATGAATTTTAGTGTGTTGAAGTGAAACTTCATTAAAGTGGATTTAAAAGAAAATAGTGGTCTTACTCAGAATTCACCATAGGCCCATTTTCTACTGGGCCAGCTTATCTTATCCAGTTTCTTCAACTGATGACTGCATGTACGTGTCTCCTGGTTATATAATTCTATGCCCTTTCTCTCTCCTGACAGCCAGTTTATTCTAGGAAACTTTCACTTGGATTCTTCCAAGATATTTCAAACTCAGGACAGCTAAAACCATACTCACCATCATGTTTCTCCTGGGTACTGTCTCCCTCTCCCTCTCCCTCTCCCTCTCCCTCTCCCTCTCCCTCTCCCTCTCCCTCTCCCTCTCCCTCCCTCCTCCCTCCTCCCTCCTCCCTCCTTCCTTCCTTCCTCCCTCCCTCCCTCTCTCTTTCTCTCTCCCTCTCTCTCTCCCTCCCCCCTCTCCCACCATCATTTCAGAAAAAATATCTTAACACTTCTACCTACCAAGTTTCATAAGCCAAAAATTGGTATGAAATTTAAATCTGGTCCCTTCCTAATCATACACCTCTACTCAATCAACAGCTATCAGTTCTATTTCTAGGTTTATTTTCTTTGCTCCTCAGATCACAGCTAACTCCCACCTGTAATAATCCCCAAACAACCAAATGACATCCAGCTGTTTAATCTGGGCCTCACTCTGTATCCTATGTAAAGATACACTTATGTAAATATGGATATACATCAAATTCCGATGTTATAGCTCACAAGTGCCTAAATTATTAAGTCTTATAAATATGACCATACACTGAATTCTGGTATTGTATGGCTTACAAGTACCTGTGTAATTAAATCTTGTAAATATGGGTAGACATCAAATTCTGATACTGTAAAGTCACTGTTGGAGGAGGCGGCCACTTGTTGACTTCTGGCTGCCCTGCTAGTTTAGAGCCGAAATAATCACACAGAAACTGTATTAATTAAATCACTGCTTGGACCATTAGCTCTAGCTTCTTATTGGCTACTCTCATATATTAATTTAACTCATCTCCATTAATCTGTGTATCGCCACATGGCGGTGGCTTACCGACAAAACTTCCGTATGTCTGTTTCTGGTAGTGGCTCCAAGGCATCTCTCTGACTCCACCCTTCTTCTTCCCAGCTTACTACCTAGCTTTCCCCACCTAGTTCTGTTCTACCCTGCCATAGGTTCAAAGCAGTTCTTTATTCGTTAACCAATAAAAGCAACACATAGACAGAAGGACCTCCCACACCAACTCACAAGTACCTGCATTGCTTAACTGTATATGCTTGAGATCTAACCCTCTTAAATTTTACATTCCAACCTCACTGAAATGACTTACATCTTTTAGAGAAAACATCTCCCTTCTTTTATTCAGCTGTTTCTGATTCATCATTCAGACAACAGTTTTTCTCAATCCTTGGGGAAGATGTCCATGGCCGCTCAGGTTTGGGTACAAATACATATAGTCTTGTACCCTACATAGCACCATATCACCCTCTGTGTAGTTTCCTGTCTCCTATGCCCGACTGCATGATGCTTTAGGTCAGGGACCATTTTAGTGATGCTTACCACGGAAACACCAGGCTAAGGCAATTGTACCTGGAAAACAGGTACAAAAAACTCACTGCTGAAAATTAACTATATCTTAGGAATACTACAGACAAAATTTTTGTCAACACCTGCTAATTCTTTTTGGTCGTATGCCCATCAGAATTCCAAACGCATGTTCTAAAACAGTACTGAAGTTTTCTGATTGTTTTAGGATAAACTGAATAAATTAATTTGATTAATTCAGTTCTAACTTAATTAAATAAATAAATGCAAAAATCTACATAACAATGCATATAAGGTCTGAAACATCATATAAATAGTACCTCATAAAATGTGCAATTTTACATATTTTTAAAAATCCTGTAGGCGTCAAATAGCACCCTAAGCATGATTCACTAAAAGCCTGATCAATTACATGGTATCCTACCTTTTTAAAGATGCAAATTATTTATAAATCCCTTCAATAGGCACGGGAGACTTTATCCAGCACAGCATGCAGGATGTTTTGAATGCCTTAAAAATTCTGATTTTGTGTGGCATTTTTTTTCACCTATCGTCAAATCCCCCTTCCTTCTCTTCTCCTACCCCTGCCATCTAGTCTCTGTCTGTGGTCACGGTCTTGAACTCTCTCCATCTTGTACAGTTAATTTCTTATGCAATTTTCAATAGCTCCCTCCCTCCCGGTCTTGATTTTCTTGTGGAAGTACCCTCCTCCACATTAGAAATTATTTTCCACTCTCTCTCACTTCCTAGACTAGGAATGAGTGCTAAGAAAACAAACTTAAGAAATATTCTCTATCATGTAAGAGCTTGTGCATGGTAAGGAATAGGAATGAGTGTTATTTAAATGGGTAACTGTAATATACTGCGACATTATATATATATAATATAATAGTGCATATAGTATATAAAATAGAACTAATGAAGCAAAAAGAAAGATGTATTCATGAAATGAACATTGATGATAGGAAAAAATGGACAAATTCATTTCTAAAAATAATTCATCCTCTTTATGGCATCCCTATAATCCAGCAGCATATCATACATATCCTGGCACTTTCTTGGCCTAATATTCATGAGCACATAGACTAACTCATTTAACTCTTATAATTCTATGAACATAATATAGGTAGTGGAGTTCTCAGCCTTTCATACCTCAGGAACATTAACGCTGAGCTCAGATTCACACTGCTAACTTCTATGTGGTCGAGCTTAAATCACTGGTGGGTGATAGAAGACTCACTAGGGGCAAAGATATTGGGGAACAAGAGTCAGATCGATCTTTAGACAGTAGGAGACACAAAGTAAATTGTGTGCAAGCATTTGTTGCTTTTATATGTTTAGGCCCAAGGGCAAGGGCAATCTGTATATCAAGTTCCGAGGACGTAGCGAAAACCGTCACTGCTAACTTCGGGTTCCAGTATGTTCGTTCCCACACCAACCTGGATTGTTGTGTTTTGTTTCTCTGTTGTCAGACATTTGTTGTGTTTGGATCGTATTTGATTGTGTGTTTATGAAATTTCTAAGAGAGAAAGAAAGGAGTAATCCCACATACCCTGTTCCTTTAGGAAATAAGCCTGACCAGGAGAATTAATCAAGGTTTCTGTCAGAAGGAGAATCTCGGCCTCACATTGCAGTATGGATACAGAGACAGCCAGGCCAGACCAGGATGCCCTCCTCCTTCCTCCTACCAGGATAGGGCTGCCGGCCAGCTGCCCTTGCCGTGCTACTCGCGCTGTTTGCATGAAAGACAAGCTCGAAATAAAATTTACTCTTTGCTCTCAGCAAGAACTAATACTTATCAAATGCCCTGGTCAAACACAATAAAATCATACTGTGTAAGGAAATTGCCTTTGTAATTGATTTACGAGTTTTCATAGAGGAAAAAGCATTGGAGTAGCACTTTCATTAAATTACTTGCCTACAACAACCGAAAAATATCTAGTTTTCAGGTTTAAAAAACCCAACATCTCTGTTCTTTAAGTTTGTTTGTGTTGCCATTGTTGTTTGGGTTTTTTTTTTAAGTAAATGGTAAATAAAAGATCTAGCTGTGTGCTTTGTTGTAGAAAAGCTGAGGATTTGCTATTATTTATAGGAATGACTGGCTTTTGTGTTTGATATAATAGCTTAGATGACAACAAAAATAAAGTTCTGTTTTGTTTCTCTTAAGGGGAGCTTGACTTCCCCTCCGGCTAACACTACTGAGTCCCAAAGCCCAGT